>NC_139236.1:75300645-75806293 GCF_977018435.1 Lepisma saccharinum
GTGTTTTGTCCACTCCCCTGCTTGTATTATGTAAAAGCAAAATTATACTTCTTGTGTTGATACTAATTCTGTACAAAGCATGGTTATAAAGACCAATATTATAACCTATTTTTAGCTCATTTGATTGATGTATATCTGAATGCTTGCATCTTACACAGCAGAGTTAGATTTAACATTTCTGTTTAATCTTACCCCTTAGTAGAGTGCATGTATTGTTAATTTCTGATGGAGTAATGTTCCAAGTAGAACTTTTCAATCAACGACAAACAATGAAATCAGTATTTCAAATAACTTTTTTACAAGACCCAGATTATCAGTAAAGGTTTCCTTCATTTCTACTTTAGGCACAGATATGCTAAACTGGACTGGACTAACAGTTAAAGTGGCACATAAACACTATATGCCTTCACTGGGGATTCAACTCCGAACACCCATTGAGACAGTGTGTGCATCACTATTGGCCTCCCCGAGGCGGAGTGGTAGCATCACTGCCTTGTAATCAAGGGGTCCCAGGTTCGATACCTAGTGGAGTACATAGTGGTTCAGATCCCACTTTAAACTGGTCCTCATTAGTCTTACTGTGCATGAAATGGACTTAAAACACCAAATCAATCAATCAATGCATCAATTATCACATGCGAGCCGGTACATCGGTATGTGTTGTACAAGAAACGGAAATTATTATAAGGTTACATAGCATTATGACTACGTCATGGAGAAGGTCCTACAGATTAAACACACACACACACACACGTACATATACTTAAATATATTGCTTAACAGTCAACCCAGACCACACAGTCCCAGCACCCATTTCCTGATTCAACTAACAAACCTTGTACTCACCTGCAACAACTTCCCTCGGAGACCAGCACTACGTGCAAATTCGTGACACGGACATGGGTATCACAAATGGCCCCATCGTGAACTAACCTGTTTCTGGGTAGGCTGAGACAGGAGTTCCTAAACTCCCAACAAATGAAACTACTCCTCTGGCTAAGAGTCATTGACGACATTTTGCTCATCTGGACACATGGCAAACTTCCTTCGCTACCTTCCTAAACCAACTGAACAACTTCACCACCAACTTCACCTGGTTCCACTCCAAAGACCAGTGACCTTCCTTAATGTGGATGTCCATATCGTCGGAGACCACTTGGAAACATCCATACACATCAAACTGACCAACCACCTCCATATCTCCCTTACCACACCAAAAAGCCATCCCGTTCTCCTAGCTCTCAGAGCCTCAACTCATCCCCCTCCTCCCACCAAAACTACAATCTATGCCTGCACCAAGCCCTAATCAACCATAGCTACCCCTCCCACCCTCATCAACAAACAAATCACCAGAGCCACCTCCCACACCTGCACCATACAACCCAAAACCAACCCTTCTGCACTGATCACCTAATACAACCCCACCTTATGAAAATCAAACATTCCCTCTTCCCAGTGATCCTGACACCAAGGATATCTTTCGGGACAAACCTAAGGTCATCTCCCCTCCCCACAACCTCACAAACATCTTGGTCAGAAATACACCTCCCCCACCCTCCAGATCCATACCGCCGCTGGTGAGTTTGCCCTTCACCCAAAGGGCACACCTGCTAATGGTTTAACCTCATATACACCCTCATCTGCCAAATCTGGGAGGAGAAACCTCTACTCCCCTCAACCTCAGAGTCAATAACCACCGATCCTCAACCCAACACTCCAACCTCACTGTCACCACCCACACCAACAACAACTGTTTCACTGTGGCTGTAATCCACCTTTTACCCTCATGCACCAACACCTCCTCCTGCAGGCGATGGGAAAGTGCCTACATATCAGGCATGCATGCCCCCCCCCAACTCAACCATGCAGTAAACACTGGTTAAAATACCTTGTCGTTGATGTCTGTAATCTATCACCTTACTCTGGAAACTCTGTACTGATGCCATCGTCATTATTCTGCGCTTCTTCTTTCTCTTCGGTGATCATGCAGTAAAAACCCGCAAAATATAAAACACTTTTCTTATTGTGGTGTTTCCTATGTCATATATATATATATATATATATATATATATAATATATATATATATATATATATATATATATATATATATATATATATATATACATACACACACACACACACACACACACACCACTGGAATAGGATCAGAAAAGGTGCCAGAAGGGCGGATAAATACAAATGAAGGAGACAGTAAACACTTACCACATTCGCTTTCTTCTCCGTTGAAAAGAAAATGTGGCCGAGGCCTTGAAATATCAAACTCTTTCTCTTCGTGTGGTATGTGGTAAGTGTTTACTCTCTCCTTCATAATTTGTGTGTGTGTATATATATATAATATATATATATATATAATATATATATATATATATATATATATAGAGAGAGAGAGAGAGAGAGAGGAAAAAGGAAGGAGGGCCACAAGGGCTAATTAAAAAATGAAAGAGGAGACACTCACCAGAAGCAGAAAAACTTCAAACTTTCGTGACGGCATGTCACATGATCAGGAGTAGAAAAAAGGTTTGTGGAGTAAGCTACACAAACAGTGCGATAGCATGGCCTGCAGTCTTGCCAGGTCCAGGAAAGGAAAAAGTAGACAGTATCACACACGAACAAATCATGTTGTTCCTTTGCAAAGCTGTTCAAAACTAAGTGGTGGGTGGCCTTTGTTCAGGTCAGGAGGTGTGGTTGTGCTCATGGCTGATAAGTAGGCCCTCTCCCATCTTCTGCATACTGAGGTGTTGGTGGATTGGGGCAAGGAGTGGACGATCACTACCTGGAAGCAGTCATTGAAGGGAATATTGTGGTGATTGGTGTGAATGGCAACAGCAAAGTCCAGGTTTTGGGTGGAGGAGTGGTGGTTGTTGATGAGGTTCAGGGCTGTGGATGTTTCCCCCAGGTAGAAGCTCCCACAGATATTGCAGGTGAGGATATAAATGAGGTTAGAGCTGTAGCAGGTTCCTTTGCGATAGAGGGTGAATTTGCCGGTGGCAGTGTGGATCTGAAGGGTGCGGGAAGTGACAAATATGGGGCAGGTTTTGCACCTTGGGCAGTTGCATTTGTGGGTGGGGGCGAGTTGATTGTGAGTAGGTTGATTGTGGTGGACCAGAGATTGGGAGGGTGTTTGAAAACCACTCTGGGCTTGTCGGGGAAGATATTTCCTGTGTCAGGATCACTGTGCAGGATGGGAAGGAAGGAAGGTAGTGTGTGTCTGATTTTGTTGAGGTGGGGATGATATTGGGTGACAAGTGCAGGGGGATTGGTGGCAGGTTTCTTGGTGGAGGTGTATGAAGCAGCTCGGGATAGTTGTTTGGTAACCAGGATGGAAGGATATCCACCGTTGGTCAAGGCTTGGTGTAGGCAGAGGTTATAGTTCTATCGGGAGGTGGGTGAGGTGTTGAGGCATTGACCTCTGAGGGCCAGGGAGAATGGGATGACCTTCTTGGTGTGGAATGGATGGGAGCTGGTGTAGTGTAGGTATTGCATATGGTTGGTAGGTTTGATGTGGATAGAGGGTTCCAAATGTCCTTCCTTCATGTGCACATCCAGGAAGGTGATTTGTTTGGTGGAGTGGGTCCAGGTGAAGTTGATGGAGCTGAAGTGGTTTAGTTGGTCTGGGAAGGTTCTCCATGTATCCAGAGCATGAAGATGTCATTGATGAAACTGAGTCAGAGGCAAGGTTTGAGGGATTGGGTCTCCAGGAACTCTTGTTCAAGTTTGCCCATGCAAAGGTTGGCATAGGATGGGGCCATTCTGCTACCCATGCCTGTGCCCCGGAATTGAAGACCGTGCTTATCTTAGAAGGTGAAGTTGCACGTGAAGACAAGGTGAGCTAGATGGGTCCGGAAATTAGTGCTGGGGTTGTGGGGTTTTGGTCTGTTGTTGAGGAAGGATTTTATTGAGCGGAGGCCATGGGAGTGAGGTATGTTGGTGTAGAGAGAAGTAACATCGATGGTGGCAAGGATTGTGTTGGCAGGCAATGGTGGGAGAGAGTTGATTTTTTAAGGGAGTGTTTGGTGTCCCGGAGGTAGGAGGACAGAGCTTTAACAAGAGGCTGGAGGTGGAAGTCAACAAAGGCTGAGATTCTTTCAGAAGGTGAGTTGTAACTGGACATGATGGGTCTACCAGGGTTGCCAGATTTATGGATTTTGGGCAGTAGGTAAAAAGTGGGGGTGCTGGGGTTGTCTGGGATGAGCATTGATATGGTGGAGACTGTCAGGCCCTCAGGTAGGTAGAAAGAATGGAAGTAAAAAACAAAAGCGTAGAGGCACAGAATACCGTCCGCACATTGGTGCCAGAAATAAGTGATAGAACAAGGGTTTTACGAGCAGATCCTTTCACCAGTGTTTACTGCAGGGAGGATGGTGGGTGTGTGCAGATTGGGAGGGAATGGATATATATATATATATATATATATATATATATATATATATATATATGTATGTATATACTAGCTGATTACCTGGCATTGCCCAGGTATTTATTTATTTCAATCTTCTGTTAGACAAGAAAATAATGAATTCTAACTATAGTGTAAAATGTAACTAATTTTATTTACAGGTATTTGAAAGTATAAGTACAGTATTCAAATTATAAAGTAAAATATTTTACAAATTCAATATAATATTAATTTAACTCAAAACACGATTATAAACAACATTTTTAGGTTAGCAACTCTGAAAACTATGGATTCGTCAGTAATGTATGTAATTTTTGACATTTTATTTTTTACCCCCCTCTGACCCCCTATGCTGATAGGTGATGACCTTGGGAGTTTAACGGTATTCAGAGTGGCACTATTCATCTTAGCAACCACGAAAACTATGGATTCCACACTAATATCGGTCATTTTGCATTCTTTTTACATTTCACCCCCTTCCCACCACACCCCTAGGGATGCTTACCCCTACACTATTTCTTTCCAGATTGTAAGTCATATGTGTACCAAGTTTGGTTGAAATTGCTCCAGGTGTTCAAGAGTTGTGCCGGAACAAACATACATACATATGTATATACACACATACATCCATTTCTATATATTTTATTATTTTTCACCCCCTCTCATCCCCCATGCCGATAGGTGATGAACTTGGAGTTGAATGGCATTTGGAGTGTCACTATTCATCTTACCGACCCCGAAAACTATGGATTCCACACTAATAACAGTGCTATTGGTATTTGGAAGTATGGAAGTTGGAGTTCATGTACCGATATCAGCCGATACTTTTCCGACATTTTGGTCTTTCACAGGGTCCGCAAAAATGCCGCACAACACTTTCGCGGAGTCTAATTAACTGGAAATAATGCAAAATTCAAAGTTTATTGTTACTTTGCACCAATTTTACACAAAAAAAACCTGTATTTTGTGATTACATAACACGTGTTTTAATATTCTGATGTAATTCTTGAATATCCAAAGCCAACTTCTTGGTAAACTGATGCATATAATTGGAGAAGAGTATTTACACACCAATATTGATCAATATTTTGAACAAATTTTAATTATTCCAATTTTCAAGTATCGGTATCAGTGGGAATAGGTAAGAGTATTGGTATGGGTTCAAGGTGGTATCGGCTCAGCCCTAATTTTTACATGTCACCCTCACCCCTAGGAGTGCCAGGGGTGTCTTACCCCCACAGCACTTCTTTCCAGATTGTAAGTCATATGTATACCAAGTTTGGTTGGAATTGCTTCAGGCGTTCAAGAGGCATGCCGGAACAAACATACACACATACATCCATTTATATATATATATAGATATATATATATATGTGTGTGTGTAATAACAATATATGATTACTACACAAAACATATTATTCCCCAATCTCCTCCTCAGACTTACTAAAATTCCACACCTTTTTTTTTTATTCAGCAGTGCTTCTCAATGATTAGCTCATGATTATTAAAGTGCCAGACTAGAGAAGTCTCACCTATCAGTTACAGTATTCCTACAGGACATAAATTAATCACAAGTACTTTTACCTTACATGCGGAAGGTTCACATTCATTAGAACCTAAAAAGAATTTCATTTGTGGGAAAAATTTCATCAAATTCACAAACTTTGCTTGTCTGTCGTGTGTTTGTTAACCAGGGTCACAAGAAAGTCAATTCTTGCCTCTTATGAGGAATCCACTCATCACATAATGCTTGAAATGTGATGACCATCAACCCTTCAGTAAATCCGAGTCTGAATGTGGCAGAGCAGAAAAACGTTACCTGCTGCTTTTTCAGTTCCAAATTTACAATACAGCCATCTAATTTGAATATAGACAAAGCTCAGTGAATTTAAAAGGGTGAATAAGTGTTGCTTTTTACACTGTTTATTTATAGTTATGTCACCTGGTGGAGGTGGCACAAATTTTGTTTACAAGGAAGGCGTTAGATTAAATACTTGTGTGGTCATGGTAAATTTTCATAGAATTGTCTCCAGTTACAGACAGCTATTTAAATGATTGCAGTAATCTATTATATTGAACTCTCACAATTACTTATATCTGCAGTAAAAAGGACAAGCAACATGTTCAATTAATATTGATGAGGTCCTATCTAAAGTGAAAAAAATTAAAAGACCTCCTTAGAATTAATTATTTCAATAATACTTCCTTCAGTTTTTACACACAGCACAGCTCCAATAATGGAAAAACTTGACCCTTAAATTTGTAAGTAAGTTTGTTGAAAATTTTCTATCATATTATTACAATGTCCAAAACAATTATTTTCATCACTATACAACATATTCACAAAATCCTCCTCCACCTGAATCATTATCAACTCATGTTTCAAACCTTGCCAAAATTTCCCTACATTCAATTTGAGCAAGTAGATCATAAATATTCCATAAAGTTTGATCTTCAAATAAAGGTTCCTCTCTATTTTCCACTATAATGATCCTTGACAGTTACTAAACCTTACATTACATGCAAGAATGAAAATGTTTCAGCACACTGTTTTTCATTGTATAGAGAGACCTGTAATAATCCTGGCTACACTCAGATGATGCTCAGAAAGTATGTTGGCATATTAATGATTTCTGGAGTTCAAATATTTTAGGGTGGTCAGTTAAATTTGGAGGTGTACACTATAATCATGAGTTTACTTCTGTTCGTAATATGTGTCACTGCCACCTGACAAAAGTTAATAATAGCCAGTAGCTATTCTCTACAGGGCATGTACCAGGTGGTTATAATTAAAGTGACGGTGTTCAGAGTGGTAGAGCACGGGTTGTAATGAGAGTAGCAGTCTGAAACTTCGTAGATATGCTAATGAAGCAAATGCGCTTGTGAATTATGGAAAAAAAAAAAAAAAGTTCCAATTCTTGCCACTAGGGTAAAAATGGTGCTGTAAGCAGTCGAAACGTGGTATAGTTACAGTTACAACACCCAATTCACCTGTTTCCTCGAATTTCTTCATCATCTTCTTCAGCCCATTAATTGACATGGGCCCTCTTTTCAGCCCTTTCTGTTGGCGATATTTCCGCAGTGCAGCGTTGCTATTGCTCCCATTCTGGTAAAACAACTTCACTAGCAGTGCACGGTCTTTCTTCGCAATAGCCATTGCTTTTTACATGGAAAAATTCAAACTTTTATTGTTCGACGAACATTCACATCACTAAAGGAAAAAAAGGAACAAGCATCACCAACAACAACCAGGGAGCTCACACAATGGTTAGGGAATGTCACCGACTTTGACGTCAGAATTACGGAAAATTCCACGTTTTGACTGCTTACAGCGCCATTTTTTTACCCTGGTGGTGATAATTGGAACTTTTTTTTGCATAATTCGCGAGCGCATTGCTTCATTAGCATATCTACGAAATTTCAGACTGCTACTCTCATTACAGCCCGTGCTGCACCACTCTGAACACCGTCACTTTAATTATAACCACCTGGTATAATCTCTCCACTACGAAATCATCATTTTAAAAAAAACTACGTTTTTCATACTTAGTATGAATCCTTAAATGTCTTAGAAGTATTAGATTCTGTCGTAAATGATTTCTTGCATGCTCAATACAAACAGGTTTTCTCTCCTGTATGAATTCCTGAATGTCTATTAAGACTTCCCTTCTCTGTAAATGATTTGTTACATGTTAAACACACATATGGTTTCTCTCCAGTATGAATTTTTGAATGTCTTTTAAGACTTCCCTTCTCTGTAAATGATTTGTTGCACGTTGAGCACGTAAAACACTTTTCAACATTATGAATTTTTAAATGTTTCTTAAGATCTTCTTTCCATGGAAATGACGAGTTACACGTTGAACACACAAAGGGCTTCTCTCTAGTATGAATTCTTGAATGTATTTTAAGAACTTCCTTGTATGAAAATGATTTGTTACACGTTGAACACATGTAGGGTTTCTCTCCAGTATGGATTCTTGAATGCCTACTAAGACTTCTCTTGTGAGGAAATGATTTGTTACACTTTGAACACACATAGGGTTCTTCTCCAGTATGGATTCTTAAATGTATTCTAAGACTTTCATGTTGTGTATATGATTTGTTACATGTTGGACACACATAGGGTTTCTCTCTGGTATGGATTCTTAAATGTCTTCTAAGATGTTCCTTTTGTGCAAATGATTTGTTACACATTGAACATACACACACATTTTCAACTGTATGAATTTGTGAATGTAATCTAAGATATTGCTTCAATGCAAATGATTTGCTACATGTTGTACACACAAAAGGCTTTTCTCCACTGTGAATTCTTGAATGTTTTCTGAGATATTCCTTGCATGTAAATGCTTTGTTACACACTGAACAAATAAATGACTTTTTCGTAGTATGATTTTGGGCCTTAACCACAAAGTCACACTTGGGATCAATTAAATAACTGTCATCTTTCCAAATGGCATAACCCTCGGAATTTGAAGACTTTGTACATTATTTTTCCCTTGTAGATTCTAACTTAGTCACAGCATTATTTGCCTCAGAACAGAATCTCGTTGGCAGCTTTGAGTTCCAGGAAAGAAATTCTACTGGGAGTGGTTCGGATGCAAAGTTTTCTTTTGAAACAGAGTAAGTATCTCTAAAATATGAATGCATATCACTATCCAGGTATTCTTTTTGAAAGGCACTTCTAATCACTGGGTATTCCAGTGATAACCTGGAAGGAAAGACACATTATTAAAGATAATTTACGGGAGGATATTTCAGAAAAAGTGTACTAATACCTCATTCAGCTTTAAACATTATTTTACCATGTGGAGACCACAGGGAAAGAACATGCTTTGTCCATTTTTAGCCAAACTGATGTCAAGATGATATGAGATAGCTCTGTGAAGGTCTTTCTAACTACGAATGGTACAAGAATAAAATGTGCTTTTTCAATCCATTACGAAGAGGTTTTGATTGTGTATACAGGGAAATAAGGTGCTCTCCTGTAAAATCAATAAAATGGACAAAGTATGTTCTTTCCCTGTGGACTTCATATCAATGCATATTAACAAATAGCATCAATAACACAATTGCTTGAGATTTCCATGTGCTGCAATATAGAAGACTCAGACATTATTTTGAGTAAAAGCACTGCTTGTAGAATACTAACATTAACTTGAAGTTACCATATAGTAATATGTCATATTTTCACCAAAGAAATGGTGTTCTTTCAGAAGGTCACGATGTTAGCATTTCATAAACACTATTTTTAACTTTATGTTGATATGCTCTAAAAAGGACAGGTCCATGAATAATATTGTGTGATATTAGGAATATTTGGCCAATTACATTACACTAGTACATATGATTTTTCCTCGATGAAAACTGTTAATACTTTCAGATTTCCTGCCGCATAAGATTTTTCAACTTTGCCTCGGTTTTGACCGGTTTCACTTGCAATCAGTGCACTACAATTCAAGATGACAGAACTTTTCCATTCTGTCAGCCTGTGAGTTTCAGAACTTCTGCAGTTAATAGGATTTTGATTCTCAACAACAACTGTCTAGCTGCAAATTGAATTTTCATCTCCCAAAAAAAATATTGGAACAAGAGCTATAAATCGGGAAGGCGAGACACCTCGCTCAAAAATCTTACACATCACGATATCAACAGCTACCACAACATTTCACAGCTGAGCATTCTCAAAACCATCATCCAAGTTATTGTGACAGATGTAACATTATTGAAAAAATTCTACTATTTTTATACCCACCAAGATGCCCACCAAACAAGGAAATCATTTATTCCACCAAAACTGCGAGAGACATATCCTGAGCAACCAAACTAACACATGCAGATGATTATCACATTCCTAACACAATAGGGCATCTACAGTTTTGAACAAAATTCCCTGCCTTTTCCAGACCAAGCCATTACAGCAATTCATGTATTTAAACATGTATGTAAGAAGGTCACTACTTTTTAGCTAAACGCCAGACTTTGAAATTCCACATTTAAGTTTCTACAATAATGACTTCACATGTCCAAAATAATAACAAGAAGGGGAACTGAACAGAAACTGACTGTTGGATAGGAACATCAGGGGTGAGCTTTTATGTATTACTTGCCACATATTGACTAATGGTAAAAAAGAATTATTTTTTAATAAAAAAATCTTAACAATTATAGCATAAATAATACATAATTATAGTAAAATTTAGTAATACATGTACTAATTCTGATATCAAACTCAACAAGAAAATGTTAAATGCCAATAGCCACTTACTGTGATAGACATCCACTTGAAAATAGTTCAAAACATGATCTCTTTTTCTATAGTATTAAATATACAATTTTTCCTGCAACTACTGGCAATCCTCACTATATCAAACTGAAGTACAGTTTGTCCTTTTTTTTTCTCTTTATTCAAACACCTACTTTCAGTGCGCTAATACAAAAAAAATCTTGATTTTCCAGAAACAGTAAATTTCCCTCAGACATTTTCGAAAAAAGTAAATCCCATGACTTTTTCATAATTTTCAGGTTTTTCAGACTGGTACACACACTGAACAACCAATAGATGTGCAGAGTTTACTCCCCGAGCCCCCTGCCTTGTAAAGTCAGCGGAAGAGAGGAGTGGCAGGAAAGTTTGTAAACAACTTAGAGTTGATTGACTGAGTTGGTGTTTTAAGTCCACTTTATGCACAGTATGGCTAATTAGCACTGGGCCTACAGTTTAAAGTGGGATCCAAACCACTTATATGCCTCCACTGGGTATCGAACCCAGGACCACTTGCTTACAAGGCGACGACGCATCATTGGGGAGGCCAACAACTTACAGGATCATTCTGCAGGAAGACATAACTTCAGTGAAAAGTGACATTAGGTCTGGCAATGAAAAATCAAATGATTAGTGGTTACAAAAGAAAAAAAAACCTGCAGTTTTCCAGGAAGTTTAATGCTTCGCAGTGCATGGGGAAGCAAGAAGAGGCCATGAAGAATTGAGAAATTCTGGAGAAACTGCTCAGGGAGTGTTTGTTTTGGTGTGGTGGACCATGGAGGACAGCAGGAGACACCCTCTAGGGGAAACTATGCTGTGAAACTTAACATGCATCAAGGAGTGCTTCATCAACTTTTATGCTAGGAAGGTCAAACAATGAAGGGTTCCTATATGCACATGTTTGAATAACTTTGTCAAGGAACAAAGTTTATTTAGAAAGTACTTTTACTAGTGTGCTTCGTTAATCCTTACACAAACGGCACTTCCTCTCCCCCCCTTGGTAACCCAGGTGAATATGATGCAGAGTACAGGTGCAAGGCACATTACATTGGTAGGTCCATCAGATCTATGAATGATAGAATCCAACAACACCTAAATGATGAAAAAAAAAGGCCCAACCCACTACCACTACTGGTCTTGCTAAGCACATCAAATACAATAGCCATAAAATCCAAAAGCTATATGTCAAGCACACAGCCCACACATTCGTAGACGACAAAATTAAGGAAACGCATGTGCTAAACATTGTTAGTGGACAACACACCACACTTGGATTTCCCTACAACAGCTAGCCCCAGGCAATAGCAGACAACATGGACGCAGATGGATGGTTGACACCAACACACCTAGCAGCAGCCAGAGAACTAAGAACAATAGAAGCATGCCAGACAACAGTGCAACAAGTTCCAACGAGGATGGTAGCAGTGGTCATTGAAATTAACCAAACTACGAATAAAAATGTTTCGTGGAAAAAGTGAGTACTAGTTTTCTCTGTATTTACTAAAATTCCCTATGATCCTGCATCAGACAAAAAATCAAACTGAAAAGGTGAGTAAATTTGTTCGAAATTTTCTATTGAATTATTACAAGGTCTCGCACAATGGATTTCATCACTATGCATCTAATTCAAAAAATTTTGCTCCAGCTGATTCATTATCAACAGTGTTTCAAACTTTGCCAAAATATATCTAAATTCAATTTGAGCATGCAAAATCATAAATATCCTGTAATGTTTTTCCTACAAATAAAGCCTTTTCATCTCCATTATAATGGTGGTTAGTAATTATTAAACCTTACATTACTAGCAAGAATGAAAATGTTTCAGCAGCATTTGTCATTGTATAGAGGGGATATGACATACAACTGGCCACTCTCAGCTGATGCTCAAGAAGTAAGTTACCATGTATACTTGAAAAAGTGTACATTGTAGACGAGTGTCATATGAGCAGCTCTGGCACAGCAGTCCAGAATAACTTTAATTCTGTTGATATGCGAGACTGCAATCCAGCACAGGATAACAGCCTGTAGTTATTCTCTATGGAGTATGCATCTTCTCTCCACTACAAAATCATCATTTAAAAAAATGCATTTTTTAAAATTATTTATTGCATATTGAATACATGCTAGAACACAAAAGTTTGTCTCTAGTATGAATCTTTTATGACTTGGAAGAGTTAGCTTCTGTTGTAAATGATTCATTACATGTCAAATACAAATATGTCTTCTCATGTATGAAGTCTTGAATGTCTCCTAAGACTTCCCTTCTATGTAAACGATTTGTTACATGTTAAACACACAAAGGGTTTCTCGCCTGTATGAATTCTTGAATGTCTTCTAACATATTTCATCTGTTTAAATGGTTTCTTACACGTTCAGCAAACAAAAGGCTTTTCAACACTATGAAGTCTTAAATGATTTTTAAGATCTTCTTTCCGTGAAAATGATTTGTTGCATGTTGAACACACAAAGGGCTTCTCTCCGCTGTGAATTCTTAAATGTTTTTTTAGAACTCCTTTCCGTGAAAATGAATTGTTACACATTGAACACACATAGGGCTTCTCTCCAGTGTGAATTAATGTATGTGTTCTAAGAACTTCCTTGAATGCAAATGAATTGTTACACGTCGAACACACATAGGGCTTCTCTCTAGTATGAATTTTTGAATGTTTAATAAGAACATCCTTGTATGTAAAGGATGTGTTACACGTTGAACACGTATAGGGTTTCTCTCCAGTATGGATTCTAGAATGCCTTGTAAGACTTCTCCTGTGCACAAATGATTTGTTACACGTTGAACATATAAAAGACTTTTTTCTAATATTTTGAATATCAACCACAAAATCACCTTTGTGATGAAACAAATTACTACTATCGTAGCAAATGGCAGAACCCTCCGAATTCGAAGACTTTGTATCTTCTCTCTTCCTTGTAGATTCTAAGTTAGTCCCAGTATTATTTGCCCCAGAGTAGAATCCTGTTGCCAGCAATGAACTGTAGGAAGAAGATCCTATGAGTGGTGTTTTGGATCCGAAGTTTTTATTTGAAACAGAATAAGTTTGTATGAGATGTGAATGTATATTACTATCCATGTATTCCTGTTGAGAGGCACTTCTAATCAATGTGTTTTCCAGTGATAACCTGGAAGAAGAGATACGTCATTACAGCCAATATATCATGGGATATTACACAAAAAAGTGTACTAGTAATTCACTCAGCTTTAAACAATTTGCTACCATTTTCTCAATGCATATTATGAACTAGCAACTATAACTCAATTGCTCCATGTTTCAGTGTGGTACAATATGGAAGAATAAAACATTCATTCCAAGTAAAAATACTATTTGTGAAACACTATGAGTAACTTGAAATACTCTAGGATACCTTACAATAATACACCATGTTTTCCGAAAAAAAACAAAGATGCTTCTTCAGAAGGCACCCTTGGTATTTTACAAACAATATTTTTAACTTCACATTCATTTGTAGTAGTAAGAACGAGAGTGGATGAATATTCTTGTCTGGTATTTGGAATATTTAGCTAATTAGATTGCACTAGCATACATGATTTTTGGTGGCTGAAAACAGTTTGTATCTTCTAATTCATTGTTGCATGGGATCTTTCTGGCTTTTGTTTTGCTTCACTGTCTAGAGTTTTTCAGTAATTGAAATTAAACAAAATAGGGGTTTCCACTATCTTTCATTGAAAAGTAAATAATAAAAATAAATCATTTCTAATGGTGTTTACTATTACAACAATGATTCAGAGTTGTCCTTCAAGTTCATGGCTGGAGGTTTTCTATTTCTCAAAGTTACAATCTGATGGTATGTGCATTTGCTTTTTTTATTATTATTTATTATTACGACTTGAGTGTTGCCTCTTCAGCTCACCAAACAAAAAAAATAGAGGCCTGCATCTAATATCATGTAACGACTCTGAGAGTCTGGGTAACATCTGGGATTCAATGTCTGGATTTAGGAGACATCAACGTTCAACCACTGTTGCATCACGGGATTGCTCAAGTTAGCCAGATTGCGTGAATACCTTCCATGACATTTGGCACACTGTTCAAGATGGCCCAAAAAGTTTTTAATTGCATTCAAATTTGGTGATTTTTGGGGCCATCCAAGATGTGTAATTGCTTCTGAATGTTTGTCATGCTAAACAGTCACACTTGCAACCCTATGAATGTAGAAATTGTTATCCTGGAAGACATACGTGGAAATATTCCATTCCTTGTTAAGATGGACAAACTGCAAAACTTGGTTGTCCAGCAGCTTAATGCAGCTGGTTCACATTGCCTGTCAAATCAACCAAAGAACCTGTTTCCGCATATTTAAAACACCAGCAGAACATCACACAGCCTCATCCACCTAGCACCAGACCTTGCACACATTCCTCCTGAAAGGCTTCCCGAGGTCAAGAACGAACACAAAGACAAGCATCATTCACACAACAGCAGGAGAAAAAAAATAATAAATCATCTGGCCAGATAACATGTTTGCAGTCCTCTACGGTGCACCGTTTGTTTCACCTTAGCCCCTGTAACCAAGCAACTTGGTGAGCAAAGGCAGCTAGCAAGCGGAGCCTCCATGCTGTTCATGCTATGCAGTTTCCTCCAGAATGTTCATGCAGAAGTTCGTGGGTTCAACTACTGCCATGTGTGTAGGTATTCTTTGTGAATCTTCCTTCATCAATTTCACATAACCATCACTCAACATTGCCATCGCGATAGGTAAAAACTAGCAGAAATTGACATTAATAACAAGATTACAAATACATAAAGGCACATCTTTTTGGTAAATGAAGAAGCAAAATTTTGGTGTAAAACTGGAGTCAATTTCGGGTTCAACAGCGGTGAATAAAATAAAATTGTGGTGTTATAGTGGTGAAAAATCGGATCACATGTGGTGTACGAAATGACATTTCGGTTTTAAAATTCTGAATACAATCCTAAATTTCATATAAAACTGCACTTAATACACAAAATAAACATATACCTTCTAATAGCACATTTATGAAGTTACCAGAGTAAAGTTTATTTTTGTGTAACACATTCCATTTTTGCTTCTCAAATATTTACAGCAGAATTTATCATTTTCCATGAATTGCATAACTCACAGGATAATTCAAACTTCAGAAAGTGTTACATTGGTAAAAAAAACCTCCAAATTTTGTGTTTAAAAGTATTTTCGCATTTTGCAGTTCATTTCGCATCATTCTGTGACAAAACAAGGTTTGAAAATGTACCTCACCCCTTTCAGAAACTTGAAAAATTAACATTACAATGTGATATTTCACATTTCGTGTTTTCATCAAAAATGAAATATGCATGCCTCTACAAATACATGTACAATGAACTCCCCATTATGTACAATTTGAATTTACTGAAAATGTAAGGCAGTGCTTTTAATGCAAAGTCACTGTTATTCAGTATCCCTGCAGTGTACCATAAATTTAAGACAATGCTACAGATTTACTATTCTTGTTTTGGCAACATTGCAGCAATAACAAGAAGTGATATAAGATGTCTCACAGATTTGGCCTTTGAAATTTGCCCGGTTCCACATAGTTGTCAACTGCCCGTTCCTTCTCAACCTCGAAATATTTGGTGGTGATATCATTTCATCAGTCAGTCAGAGGCGTAACTAGGTAGGGGCTAGGGGAGTGCTAAGCCCTACCAGAACCTGACATTAGGCTCCCCCCCCCCCAAAGCATGTTACATATGTACAAAATAATTAAATACGGAGAAACTAGTACTCACTTTTATCCGCGAAGCTGTTTTTTCTTCTTTTTCGATTAATTTCAGTGGCCACTGCCACCATCCTCGTTGGAACTTGCTGCGCTGTTGCCTGGCGTGCATCTTTTGTTCGTAGTTCTCTGGGTGCCGTTAGGTGCGCTGTTAGGTGCGCCGTGCGTCTTGGTGCATCGTCTGCTATTTCCGGGCGATAACTGCTGCAGTAGTGGAATCCAAGTGTGGTGCGCTTGCCCGCTATCGATGTTTAGTTCGTGCGGGAAGTGCATTATGGCGTGCGTTTCCTTGATTTTGGTGTCTATGAGCATGTGGGCAGTGTGTTTGACTCGAACCTTTTGAATTTTATGGCTATTGTATTTGATATGTCTAGCAAGACCAGTAGTGGGTTGGGCTTTTTTCGCATCTGCTAGGTGCTGTTGGATTCTTTCATTGACAGATCTGATGGACCTGCCAATGTAATGAGCCTTGCATTCACACTCTGCATCATATACACCTGGGTTGTCAAGGGGAGAGAGGAAGTACCGTTTGTGCTTGTTCAGTTTATCAGTGAAAGCTGATAACTGAACAAGCACAAACTGCTCATTACATCGGCAGGTCCATCAGATCTGTCAATGAAAGAATCCAACAGCACCTAGCAGATGCGAAAAAAGCCCAACCCACTACTGGTCTTGCTAGACATATCAAATACAATAGCCATAAAATTCAAAAGGTTCGAGTCAAACACACTGCCCACACGCTCATAGACACCAAAATCAAGGAAATGCACGCCATAATGCACTTCCCGCATGAACTAAACATCGATAGCAGGCAAGCGCACCACACTTGGATTCCACTACTGCAGCAGTTATCGCCCGGAAATAGCAGACGACGCACCGTGATGCACGGTGCACCTAACGGCAGCCAGAGAACTACGAACAAAAGACGCACGCCAAGCAACAGCGCAGCAAGTTCCAACGAGGATGGTGGCAGTGGCCACTCGAATTAATCGAAAAAGAAGGAAAAACAGCTTCACGGATAAAAGTGAGTACTAGTTTCTCCGTATTTATATACTACCGCGACTCTCTTTTCCCAATTATGAAAATAATTAAGTGAGAGAAACGGCACAAAAACTAGAAAATTGATCAACAAACTTTCATATGTTATTCTTGTGGAGTGTCAGTCACACTTAAGAGAAGTAGTTCAAATTATGTTTGATAGAGAAAACATCAGAAGGTAGATTTTCACACCTCCTCTGTCTTGAGCCATTCCACTCTCTGGTTATGTGGTCATAAATGACAAATCCCAATCAAGGCTAATTTCCCCACCCATTGTGTATGTAAACTGTATTATTTAATGAATATATCATATTAGCACCTACATTGAATCATGGCAATATGTTACATGATTATTTAACAGCATTTATTTCACAAACTAACGATTGAACATAGTTTTTATTTTGTTCTATATTAAAGTGGAAGTGGTTTTTGTGGGAACCATATGTTCCGGATAAGGTTTCAAAGCAAATATGTCAATGTTATCTCTCTTGATATTCCACCTTGAAGTGCATGGATAAAACACTGTCACATTCAAACAACAGCGACTTGGTATACTGTGTTAACATAAATGGAGCCTTTCAACAAAGAATTCCTAGGAGTGCATTTTTCTGAACATTTAATGAGAAGCTGTCATAGATTGATTGAATTTAAGTTCGTTTTAAGTCCACTTTATACACAGAAATGAGAATCGGTACTGAACCTACAGTTTAAAGTGGGATCCTAACTCCTACATGCCTCCACCAGGTATTCAACCTGGAACCCCTTGATTAACTGTCATGTATAGACTTGAATAGAACAGCAGGATTTTATTTAGGGGGGGAGGGAGGGCAAATGGTACGCCTTAATGTCACGTCAATGTAAATGTGTCATGATCGGAAAGAAGCAATTTAAGTTAATCGCACATATTTGTTTTGTTAAATGGTGATCACTACAGTCCATTACTGAAATCACTAATTTTTTCACTTTGTGGAGCAACATTCAGTAGTTCTGCCAAAAATTTGAAATTGAATTTCACATGCTCATGAGCTTATCAAATCGAAATCAAGGAGACCTATCCAGATTGAAAGAGTTCGTTGTTTTATCAACTACTAGAGCAACAGACTATCGAGAGGAAAAAAAGAAAGATAAAAAACATAAACGGTTTTAGTTAGAGTATTGGCGAGCGATTATGTACTGTGTAGATGCCGTCACCAATCACTTTCAGTGAGTTGGAGTTTCTGTTTTAAGTCCACTTTTTGCACAGATAGGTTAAACGAGACTGGACCTACAGTTTAAAGTTGGATCCGAACCGATGTGCCTCCAACGGACATTGAGTCCGGGACCCCTTAATTACAAGGCAACAAAGTTACCACTATGGCAATCAAGGAGACCCTACCAATCACTTTGAAACATTATTTTTGGAAGACAGCTTATGCATTGCTCGTTCTGTGGACCACTTCATGAAATTTAATATTGATAGTTCAACAGCTTTCATTCCAAATTGTAGTGAAATCAGAAAAATGCAAAGTTCTGTTGTAGAAAAAGTAAAAAAATTAAAATTTTTACTACTTCATTACCTAGTACTTTTTCATGCATTTTAGCATCATAATTTGTTCATTACCATGAGGGTAGGACTACCCATTAATATTATAACTTTAAAATTATTCCTCTTTATTCTAAAGAAGACATGTTAAGTTTATACATTTGCAACCATCTGTAATAATGTATTTATTCCTTTAGTAAAAGAGGCATTCGTAATCAACACAATTCCAAGGGTCATCTGTTTCCCAAGGATAATGCCCATGATGAATTTCGTCATGGATAAAAGCATGAATAACATTAGCCCCCCCCCCCCCCACGTAGACTGACGAAACTCCGCCTATGCAGTCAGCATGTAAGATGATGTACCACAGGTATCAGGCAGACTTATAGTCAATGGGCTAGCTCATGTGCACTGAATGTACCCTCAGTTTATTTCACAGACTTTTTATACGGGGTCCTAATATGTAGAAAAAATTGCTCACATGACTTGATTTTTGGCCCTTAGCTGCTACATTGGATTCAAAATGGCAGAATTCAAAATTTAAAATCACTTGTTTCTTGGCTATTTCTCAACCAATTTTAATTTTTCTTCTTTTGTTCCAAATAAGGCCTTCAGTTGCTGTTATTGTCATTTTTTTTGGTAAAATCATCAATACTGCTTGAATTTGAAAAATTAAAATTATGTACAAAATTCTATGGAGCATGCATCTTCTCTACACTACAAAATCATCATTAAAATAAAATGCCATTTTAATAATTATTTATTGCATATTGAATACATGCTAGAACACAAAAGCTTTTTCTCCAGTATGAATTCATGACTTGGAAGAATTAGCTTCTGTTGCAAATAATTTGTTACGTGCCAAATGCAAATAGGACTTCTCGCCAGTATGAATTCTTGAATGTCTTCTAAGGTCATCCTTGGATGAAAATGATTTGTTACATGTCGAACACACATAGGGTTTCTCACCAGAATGAATTATTAAATGTCTTCTAAGATTTCTGATCTGTTTAAATGATTTCTTACATGTTGAACACACAAAAGACTTTTCAACACTGTGAATTCTTGAATGTTTCCTAAGATCCTGTTTCCCTGAAAATGACATGTTGCATGTTAAACACACAAAGGGCTTCTCACCAGTGTGAATTCTTAAATGATTTCTAAGAACTCCTTTCCGTGAAAATGATTTGTTACAAGTTGAACACACATAGGGTTTCTCTCCTGTATGAATTATTGAATGTTCTCTAAGAACTTCCTTGTATGCAAATGATTTGTTACACGTTGAACACACATAGGGTTTCTCTCCAGTATGGATTCTTGAATGGCTTTTAAGAACTTCCCTGTATGTAAACCATTTGTTACACGTTGAACACATATATGGTTTCTCTCCAGTGTGGATTCTTGAATGTATTCTAAGAGTTCTCCTCTGAGAAAATGATTTGTTACAAGTTGAACACACAAACAGGTTGTCAACATTATGAATTTGTGAATGTACTGTAAGATTTCTCTTCAATGCAAATGATTTGTTACATGTTGAACACACAAAAGACTTTTCACTCTTATGATCTCTTGTATGTTCCTCAAGAAATTTCATCAGATTTAATGATTTCTCACACATTAAACAAACAAAAGAGATTTTTCTAGAACAATTTTCCATATCAACCACAAGATCACCTTTGTGATCAAACAAATTAATACCACTACACAAATGGCACAACCTTCTGAGTTTGAAGACTTTGTATATCCTCTATTCCTTCTAGATTCTAAATTAGTCACAGTATTATTTGCCCCAGAGTAGAATCCTGTTGGCAGTGTTGAACTGTAGGAAGAAGATCCTATGAGTGGTGGTTTGGATCCAAAGTTCTTATTTGAAACAGAGTAAGTTTCTATGAGATATGAATGCGTATCACTATCCATGTATTCCTGGTGAGAGGTACTTCTAATCAATGTGTTTTCCAGTGATAACCTGGAAGGAGAGAGACGTCATTACAGCCTCACAAAAAAGTGCAGTAATAGCTCACTAAGCTTTAAACAATTTGCTACCACTTTCTCAATGTATATTACGAGCTAGCAACTATAACTCAATTGCTCCATATTTCAATGTGGTACAATATGGAAGAGTCAAACATTAGTTCCAAGTAAAAATACTTTTTGTGAAACACTAAGAGTAACTTGAAATACTCTAGGATACCTTAGAATAATACACCAGGTTTTCCGAAAAGAAAAGGTGATCTTTCAGAAGGTACCTTCAGTATTTCATAAAGAATATTTTTAACTTCATGTTCATTTGTTGTAGTAAGTATTGCGAGTCGATGAATATTCATGTGGTAATTCAAATATTCGTTTGCACTAGCATACATGATTTTTGCTGGCTGAAAACTGTTCATATTTTCTAAATCAAAGCCGCATGGGATCTTTCAACCTGGCTAATGTTTTGCTCCACTGCCTAGGGTTTTTCAGTAATCGAACTTAAACAAAATAAGTTTCCACTATCTTTCATTGAAAGTGTTGATGGTGTTTACCATTACAACAATGATCCAGAGTTGTCCTTTTTTAAAAGTTGAATTTTTATGGCGTGTGCATATTTTTAACACCTGAGTGTTGCCTCTTTAGCTCACCAGACAAAAAAATAGACCCCCCCCCCCCCCCTACCTAACATCATATAACGACTGCAAGTTTGGATAACATCTGAGATTCACTGTGGCATTGGCTGATTGTACAAAATCAATGTTCAACCACACTTGCACCAAAAAATTGATCAAGTGCCATCCATGATGTTTGACGTGTTGTTTGCGAAGATTGTCCCACTGGTTTTTAATTGGATTCAAATTTGGGATTTTGTGGGCCATTCCAGATATGCGATTGCTTTTGAATGTTGCAGTCATATCTGCAACCTTGTGAATACAGCAATTGTCATCCTGGAAGACAGATGGAGATATTCCATGCCCTATTAGGATGAACAGCCAACAGTAAAATCCAGCAACTTGATGTTGAGTTACTGGTTCATATTTCCTGTCAAATGAACCAAAGAACCCATTTCCACATAATTAAAGCACCTGCAGAACATCACAGAGCATCACCTACCTAGCACCAGACCTTGCACACATTCCTCCTGTTAGGCTTCCCAAGGTCAACAATGAACATGATGCCAAGCATGATTCACATACCAGCAAAAATGTTATTCGTCTGACCAGATGACATATTTCCTGTCCTCTGCGGTGCACTGTTGGTATTTCTTCACCTGCTGTAACCGGGCAACTTTGTCAGCAGAGGAGAGGAAAGCCATCTTGTGTTCCACCCTACTCGATGTGTTCATGATATGCAGTTTCCTGCAGAGTGTTCACTCAGAAATTGGTTGGGAATGACTGGTGTTGACATCTTGCAGCATCAGCAATCCTGCTATAAAATGAAGTGATTTTTAGCCACAAGCTGTGAAACAGTACAGTCCCTCAGTATTGTCTTGCAGCCAGAACTCTGAAGAGAATTTCTTGTAGACTGAGATTGTCTCCACTGCTGGTAGACCCATTATAACCCTATGCGTTGATATGCCTCCAACTTACGTTACTGCCTTTACAGGATAGCCAAATGCAATCACCTCTTTCAGCCACTCATTATTTGCATTGTGCTCCGTCCAACACACAAGCAAGACAGGCACTACACTGTACCACCTCTATAAAATCTATGGATCCCGTCTCACACTTCCCAGCTATTTATCTCTCGCTCATTCCATTCAACACCATCAACAGGTGCCTCTAACAAACCAACTTCAACACTCCAGGTGACTAATGTTTTGTTCAGGGAGATACCTTTATAACACCATTAAGCCTTGTTTCCATGATTATGAAAAACTAAGTATGCTGACCAAGGCAGTAATTTATTTTATTAAAAACATAAACTAAACGTAACGTTTGAAACTTTGAAACGTTACGTTTAGTTTGTTTTTAATAAAATAAATTACTGCCTTGGTCAGATATACCTTTGTAGATAAAAGTAGTATTGCTGTGCAGTTGAAAATACCAGACAGTTACACAGAACATACATTAATAGAAAAATGCAAGCTTGACCAGGACTCGAACCTGGGTCTCTGGCATACCGTGCCATTGCTCTACCACTGAGCTACCGAGCCAGCCTGGCATCGCATAGAGATGGGAGGAACCAGGCAACGTCGAAGTCTACTGTGTTTCAAAGGCAACAGTTTCTGCTGCAGTAGCACTGGCAGAGACGATTCCACACAGGTAAAACAGTGATAGGGAAAAATCAGGCGAGGCCAGGCCGGCTCCATAGCTAAGTGCTAGAGAAATGGCATGGTATGCCAGAGACCTGGGTTCGGGTCCTGGTCGAGCCTGCATTTTTCGCTGAAAATTTCTAAGTAGTACATATTTGTGTGCCTAATCTTCAATACAATAATGGGTTTCCCTTTACAAGTGCTAGCATCTGGAGTAGCATGCCGTGCCTTTCATGAGCATCTAACCATGTGACCAGCCTGCTCTTTCCGTCAAGTGTTTTGAGTCTCAAGAATTTTGCCCGTACTGCTGACTTCATCCTTCCCTTAGGGCAAGCTCCAGGTGCAACCAGCCAGTTATTTGCAGTTTCAAATTCCAGTTTTGTACACACATGTCAGTTACTCATTACAAAAACAAATAAATGTAAGTAGATTGATAAAAAGGTATAATATGATCTTTAGATCATGATAAACCAGTGGCTGGTTGGATGGCAGAACACCTCAAATGGTTGACATCAGTCTTGCACCGAAGTTCACAGATTGACTACTGCTGTGCGCATGGATTTTTTTAAAAATCTCCCTTCATCAATTTCATTCAATTATCACTCGTCCCTAGTGTTACTTTAAGCTGAAAGTGGCAGGAAAGGGATATTTAGAACAATTTTACAAATTCAACATGTAAAGTGAGCTCTCCTCAAATGTATGTTATTCATATATTGATAATGTAAGGCAGTAGTTTAATGGCAAAAGAAAAGTCACTGTCATTCAGTATCCCATGGTGCCCTGGTGCATTGAAATTAAGACCATGCAATACTTGCTTGTGTCTGACATCGTGGCCATGAGGTCGAAGGTGTAATGCTTTGGGCTCCGTCTACAGGACACATGCAGGTTCTAGTCTCCTTGGGAAAGCGTAACAACTTTTCTCCTGAGATTTCGGCCTATGTATGGGACCGGTGGCCACCCACCATTGTGAGGAAATTGGGGAGCTATGAATGAGTAGTATAACCTGGTCATGAAAACCTACAACAGCTGGCTGGGGGTTCGTCATGCTGACTACAAGTCACTACAAGTCATAACTGGTTGGATGGTCTCCCACCCCAGGTGAGTGAGTGAGTAGGATCAGGTGGGAGTGAGACCAGCAGTCGGTAGGGAATTTTAAGTCGAGAAATTTAAGTGTGTTTACGACAGTTTACATATTACATTTCCTTTTGTGAGAGCTTCACCCCATCAGTACATATATTTTGTTTCTTTTCCTTTATTAGACCCTAATAGACACCATTATATTAATATGAGATTAATGTACTTTCACCAAAAGTGTTTGACAAAATCCTTATGTACATTATTTTATAAATTATTTATTTGAAGTGATTTAAATCAAAGATTTAAAAAAAGGAGAGAAGGAGAGAGAGAAAGAAGGCTCTCCTCCTTTTCTTCTAAATCACCTGATAAAAATATTGTTTTAACTTGTGAGTTAAATCTATCTGCCTTGGTTTGCACTAGCAAAATATTATTTCATGTTTATTGCACATTATTAAGTTGACATGCATGTGATGCAGATAATTAAGAACTCAATGCTGAGGCTGAAACGAAAATGACAGATATCCAATTCCTTTGAGTTGAACATCAGAGAGATGCAAGTAAAAACCAATGGCAGAGCGCAAATAACAGAAATGTAGAATTTAGACTACGTACAACATGGGTTGAATTTAAATTGTTAAAACAATATATCTTAGTGATTTAAATGTAATTGGTTTTTAATACACAGGAAATACATTTCCGAGCCCGACTTTGCGAACCACCAACGCCCCCTCGGGATCCAGCAGTTGGTTGCACCCCATAGGTTGAGAAACACTTTGAGCCTCTCAAAAATAGCTGAGTCCAGCCAAAAGAAGACAGACACACTGCTAACAGAAACCAGGGAATGAATAAATAAACAAAATTCACAGACAAAGGATTATACAGTAATTGAAAGCTGAAAACAGTGTTCAAATTCAATGCGGATTATTTCAAACTATACTTTAAATTTAGCACGTTGTAAAATGAATAAAACACTTAGGAATTGGAGCAAAGACAAGATGGGGAAGCATTGTGTGGTTTCAGGAAACCAGAGCTCGTCATCTAACTTGTTACAGCTCAAATTACATCACCAGTGTTGACAAATACTAGCATGCAATGTGAAATAAATGGAAGTACACACATTTTGTGCATGTCTCCAAAAGCCATGTGACCACCCTGAAATACTTCTACGCTTATTATTGTGGCAATATAGCTCTTGAGCACCAGCATAGAGTAGCCAACATTAATATAGGTCCCTTTACTAGATAAGAAAGTCAGTAGTGAAGAATTTACATCCTTGCTTATAACATGAAGTTAGAAAATTTATTCCAAAATATTAATAAAAACAAAATTAAAAATTTAAATATGAGGAAAGTAGTTGAACCATAAGCTATAAAAGTTGTTTACCTTGAAATTATGCAAATGAGGGTAGGTATTTAAGTTTGGAAGATGGGGGAGGGTGTAGGCGAGAATGATGCAATCGGGCGTGAGGTTACGTAAGTAGCCGAAAATGCATGAATAGGTAGATGAGGATAAGAGGCGAGGATGACGTTTTTGAAAAAAGATTTTGCCCGAACAGGGACGAGCGAGAGAGAGAGAGAGAGAGAGAGAGAGAGAGAGAGAGAGAGAGAGAGAGAGAGAGAGAGAGAGTGAGAGAGAGTGAGAGTGAGTGTGTGTGTGTGTGTCTCTCTCTCTCTCTCTCTCTCGTTGGCATAGGTGTTGTGAAAAAAATACAAAGCTGTAGATGTTATGGTTTATTGCTGATTGAAAGGTGTTACATATGTTTCCGTGGCGCTGATTCTTGTAGACGGTGCGAAAGTCCATGATGGTGGCAATATCTGAAACGAGTGACAGATGAGAATAAATAAGACGGAGTTATAAATCTGGAATGTGTTTTCGTTATTGAGAAGGAAAGGTGAGTAAAATGTGAGGTGAATAGGTAATGAGTGTTAGAGTATATACAGTCGGGAATGTGGTTTTGTAAGAGTAGGGGTAACACGTACAAGGTGAGTGAGATGCTTGTTTCGCAAGGTCGATGAGTCTGGAACCGAAGGTGTTTGTCATTACAGCTTTGTAGTCCATTGTGCGATGATCGGGAATGTGTGTCAGTAAAAGTTGTTTGAATCGGAGGGCTAATGTCAAGGTGAGTGAGATGTTTGTAGGTGTGGCAAGGTTGTCCGGTCTGTGGTATGTTGTCAAGGTTATGAGCATAAAATGTAGATGGGAGTGCATTCCGTGAACACGTAAGTAGTTGGGGAAGAATGTCGGTACATGTTTGGGAGAAGGTGATGTGTCGAGGTGTCCTTGGTGTGAGTGTATATATTGTGAGTGCAGAGTCGATGTGTGGTATGAGTTTGTTTGCAGCAGATTTTTGGTGCTTGCAGTAACGAGTAGGTAAGTATGTGGTATTGGAGATTAGTGGGAGAATGTGTTTGGTTCGACTGGTACATTAGAGTATGGTAATAATATAAATGTTTGTATCGTTACAGGTTGGATTGAAGGTTTGTTTGTTTCGATTGATTGTGTTAGGTCAAACGAAATGTCGAACGACACTGCATATTGGCATTTTTGTGTGGACGTGGAGATTGGTGGTAAAGGGGAGATGTTAATAACAATGGATAAACATGATGACGCCGATCCGTTTTCGATGGCAAAATGGTTTTACGGACCAAGCGATAAATGTAGGTTCAAAATGAATGTGGAAAATGAAAAAGTTCGTATATGCGAGTCGTTCATGCTCCACAATAGATTACCTGCGTATAATCATTTCAGTTTCGTGACCGATGATGAGTCTGTGATTCGCGAGATGTTAAGGACCGGGGAATTAAGTGGTCCGTTTTACATTCATGCTGCGGAAGAGAATTTCAGGCAGAAGTGTGTGTGTATGGAGAGGGAGAGGGTGAACTTTGGGAAGGAAGTGTGGTCGTTAAAAAAATGTACAACGCAATATGAAATCAAGAAAGGGAATCCGATGAAATTAAATCTAGAGCATATAAGTATGCCGAGAGGTACTCTATATGCTACTTTGGAGGAGTTTGTTAGATGTAAAGTGGGTGAGCATACGATAGGAAGAGTGGGTGGCTTCCAAAATTGTTCTATCTTGGATACGGCGAAAATGTCGCGGTTGAAGGAGGCTATGGATGCAGCGCACGACGGATTTCTGTATGGTGGGAATGCAGTGTGGGGGGGTATTTAAGTCTGTTTCATGGTCATCTGACACCTAGACACACAATAGGGGATATGTTCATGGGTGATATTCCGGATGATATGAATTTAGTTGAGTGTCATTATGTGGAAAAAGATGAATATTTACCGATATATAGTGTGTTCGGCAGTTTCTTTGACCAACAAGTTCAATCAACGAAAGAGGGTTTGTACTCCTCATTTTTTCCTGGCAGTGAGAATAAACGTGTCAAATTAACGTCCATGTTATCCTCATTGACAGAAAGAAAAGAGGAAGCGGTGTCGATGAAAAGTTCAGAGAATACAAAAGAAGACTGAGAAGAAGAAAGAAAGGAAGACTCAATTGTGACCGTGGAAGACTCCTCGAGCACCTCGTCCCCGTCACTGTTAGAATCAGATTTATTTGCCAAAGAATAAACAAAGTACGGAACATAGTATGGTGAGTGTGTAGCATTAGAGCATGTTTAATAAACATTTTGGTACTTACCTTACAGAGAGGTTGGTGATCGTTTGCACACCAATGGTAAAGCATCCTCTTGTTTGATCGCTGTATTTGTGGATATTCCTGTGGGATATAACGCCATTACAGATGGTCGAGATATGGTAGAGGTGGAGGGGATGTTGGCCCGTGGGACGAATGTGGAGGTCCGATCTGCTAGGGATAGAGGAGGAGGTTGTGTTTGAGGTTGTGGAGGGGAAAGTGGGGGTGCTGACGGTTGTAAGTGGGGAGGTAGTGGTGGTGGTGGTGGTAGATTTGGAGGGACCCCGCCACCAGGAGTCGCTGCAAGTGGTAAATAAATCATTTCAGCACAGCGTTCCAATACACATGACGACTGCCAGATGACACATCCGTCCACCTCAATAGTATCTCGCTGTAAGGTGTCCACAGTTCGAACCTGGACAGAAAACAAAATCACCATAAGTATGTGTGAGATGGAGGAAGTAGTGTGATTTGTTTTGTATTCACAGGGCCCATCACCAAGAGAAGCAGGAGGAGGATCACAACATTTCCCAGGGGAGTATTGCCTACCCTGCAAGAAATCACACCGAGGTGAGCCTTGCGAGCAAAACAGTAAGGATAGTAACGAGACGTCGTACTATCTGCAGTACATTGTGCGGAGGGAGCACACAAACGAATTTCTTCAGATCCTAGAAGCGAATGCCATGCGGATAGAGAAGGAGATACAAGGACTGATCGCCCTCTATACAAGTATGCAGCAGATGCGGAAGGAAAGTCCCAAGATAATGTTTTTTTTTTTCAAAATGTACTACAAGGCCCTGTAAAATCCCATTGGACCCTACAAAGCAGCTATGATGTGTACAAATTTTTTCGCAAAGAAAATTTTGTAGGTGTCGATAAAAACCTTGCGGCAAAGTACGATATGAAATAATAATGGTGGTGTCGAGTACTAGTGTTTGTACACAATAGGTGAATAAAAAATCACTGACCGAGATCTTCTTGTTGTTGTTGTTGTTCGAGAATTGGGGTTTGAATCCTCCTCCCCTAAGAAATCAAGTTGTGATAGTATCAAAAAAGAATACTTACACCAGCGATAGTGTTTGGTAGATGCGACGATGACGATGAGTAGCATGTATCCATGATGGTTCCAACGAGAACACAGTTGTATGATTGTGCTAACAAGAAAAGATTTGCGGAATAAATACCGGTGATTGTGGGTCAGAGTGGAATCGGGTAGAGAAATTACCTAAGAGAAATACTGAAGTTGTAGGTTTCGAGTATGGGTACGTAATATATTATGCGGTTGATTACATATGGTTACGTAATATGTTATGGGGTCGATTACATATGGTTATGTAATATATTATGCGGTCGATTGCATAAAATGTCAGAGCAGCAGCAGAGTAGAGAGTGGCGAAAGAGCGAGGGAAAATGGAACAAATATGTAATGGTTGTGAAAATACAGAAGTTGGGTGTGTGGTTGTCGGAAGTGCCGATCCAAATTCCGTGTGCATCAACAGGAGATACCCGATGTTTCTGACCTACGCCGATTACCAGGGTCAACGTACAGTCCACTTTGGCCCGAGTCGATAACCATTTGGCTGGAGGAAATGGCAGATGCCGGATTCTTCTACAGTGGCTTCGGCGATGTGGTTCGGTGCTATTACTGTGGATTACGTCTGTATCAATGGCAGCGGGGGGAAAATCCATGGATAGAACACAGAAAATGGTATCCTCAGTGCATCTAGCTTTGTCTGATGATTGCGGACGGTCTGTCGGTGGCGGCCACGGTCGTCGATGGCGCCGCCGACGTGGAGCAACCTCCAGCGACAAATCTCTACAAAGGTATCTCTGGAGCAGCAGCAGCAGCAGTAGCAGGTTCCTCGGATGTGGATGGGGAAGAGGAGGAGGGGGAGAAGGTGGATGACAGCGCAACAGTCGTTGTCGCCCCTGCGGTGAATGTGAACATGGAGGACAATCATCACTGTGTCATCTGTTACGTGCATCAGAGACAGATAGCTTACCTACCCTGTGGTCATCTTCTGGTGTGTGCATCTTGTGCCGTGAAGACCACGGATTGTTGCATTCTGTGCTGTGCACGTATTGCGGTTCTACAAAAAATATACATGTGAAATGAAAGACGTAATAAATGTGTATTAAACTATTTCTATTTTCTCTTTTTGGTATTGTTAGTACGTACAAGCTTCATATACTAGATACTAGAGAATACATATAAATAGGTTAGTAGTAGTAGTAGTAGTAGTAGTTCTGGTATTCTCCGGTTTCATTGGGCGTGCCAGTGTCGGTAGTAGGTCTTCAATATAGGGTGATACATGTGACCGAAGGTCTCCCATTGTTGGGCGTCCAGCAGCAGGATCTCGCCGCCATCCTGGAGGGTTACCGTGAAATTGCGAGCACAATCCTGAATGATGATGCTGAAGTCGGGTGTAAGTACACATTTTACGGTACATCGTTTGCTGCAATGCAGGCGACGGTCGTGGAAATTGTCAGTAAGAAGTCCCATTGATTTGCTCAATTCTGTATATTTGTCTGTGCCGAGACTGATTCGTGAACCATCCTTCCGGAACACGATCCTAGTGTCATCCCTTTTGCCAACAGAAACCTCGAAGGTGTCGTCCACGGTGAAGACAATTGCTCTGGGGTCGGCCTCGTTGATAGTGCTAGTAGTAGCGGTAGTAGTAGTAGTAGTAGGTGACGAGGGTCTTTCGAGCAGCAGCGACGGTCACAGGATCCCAAAAACAACTGGTCGGGTGGGTATTTCACTCTGGGTATTTATCTTTGAAGACAGGAGGCCACGTGCGCACAAATGATGCGAAGTAACCCAGCACTGAGAAGGTCGATCCGAGGACATATGGGGTGGGGTACATGTGCGTTATGTTTTGTGACACAGTATTGCATGTACGCAGCAGCCTGTGGGTGTAACCCCTCGTAGTAAAACATGTAGGCTGCCAGCGTGCGCCGTGCTCATAGAAATTGTTTCAGTTCATTTGTGTCAAGCAAAGTCGTTGGTCGTCGCCCACTAGAAACACAAGGATGCGTTCAGAAAATAAATAGTCTGTATGGACGACCATCACGTGGTCGTCCCATCACAGAGTATTTTTGTGTAACCGTCACCTGTTTGGAAAAATGTTATCACTTGGTCCCAGTTTATGTTGATCAGGTCCCGAAAGATATTCCAACAGAGGGGCACATCTCGTTCTGAGAAACGTAGCAGCACCGCCGGTAAAAAACTTCTCTAGTCCATTGGTATCGCCGTCGCTGCCGCCAAGTTCGTACCTTAGAATGATAATTTTGGTTGGAGATAGGTATTCTGGAGATTGTCGTAGACAAATCAGATGTCCGATGGTGGAGTTAGTGATCGCGGCATCTGTCTGGAACGTCGTCGTTTCCATTATCGGCGTTCACGATGCATTTTCTTCTTCTTCTTCTTCTTCTGCTGCTTTTTGTTGTTGTTCTTCTTCTTATGTCGAGGGGTCGCTGTTGTGAGGTGTTTGTCGTCGTCCAGGAAGATGATCTCCAGGTCGACAGTCGCCTCCTTCTTAATGTCTGCAACAACAGGAAAAAGAGAAACGATCGAAGAGTCTACAGCATGATTGCACACATTGTATATTAGGGTTCGTGATACAGCTAGTCGGGGTGGGAGTAGGAGGAGGAGGAGGATGATGCGAAAAACACGCACCAAACATTTGAATCGCGATGTGATCGTTTCGGACATGGTCGTTTGTGAATATATGCAGCAATATTGACCGCAGATGGTACTGAACAAATCTTGATACTGACGTGGATTGTACTCCCACGATATGCAGTTTCGATTCATGAACCAGGCAAAGGCTGGCTGAATAGGAAGAGTCGAAATATTTGCCATACCCTTCCTTGTCGATGTACACGGTGACCCAATGTTCTCCGTTTTTGGTGGATGGGTGAGTGTTCGCAACGAGGGTGGCTGATTTTTTTGTAACTACCATGTCGGCGAGAATATCACTCGGGTAAACACCATGGAAAACGCCTCCGGTCACAGCATCTCCAGAGAGTATGTTGTGGATGTCGTACGTGTTCATCCGGAGTAGTTGTAAATTATGCCCCTCTCTTTTGAGACCATCACCGAAATATTATAGAGAAGGTATATCAAACATGTCATGGAGCGTGTTAAGGGTGAATTGAATCTCGCTTCGATGCGAACCTCCCCTTTAACGGGTAAACTTCTGCATGACGGGTCATCGCATAAATCGGGTGTCAACTGGTAACATAACATGAAGTAACCGTTGGTGAACATTTCTCTGGTGATCATGTGCCCTTTGTCTGCATGATAAATATTTGTTCCTGTGAAGAGTGTATCGTATGCTCGTGTGATTCCTCCATGGTTTCTGGACGTAAAGTTCGGTTACAGGTGTACCAGCTGGTTCTTGAGGTACAATGCAAAGTAGTTCAAGGATTCGGGTGTCAAGTAAAACGGGTTCGTGTCTCCGCTACTCACAAAGGCGTTGTTTGGAATGATCGTGAATATCAGAAAGGTTGGAATTGTTCCGTTGGTGATGTTGTTTAGTGTCATGGATTTTCCTCCGGCCGGAATGGGTAAGGTTTTCAACTTGGATCGTGTGAAAAAATATTTTGCGTTACTCTTCTCCAGTGCTCTACTGTGTGCCAACGGGTAGGTTGGGTGTAGTTTGAAATGCGAGATGTGTAGTGCCGCTCGCTTGATCTTTATCGTGACCAGTGCATTTGGGGTGTCTCCCCACATGTAGAATTCGGTTTTCGCCTTGGGAAGCACAACCTTATACTCGACGTTGTTCAGAAGGTACTTTTCTTGCTTGAAAAAATCCACGTGCAGGTTGATGCTAAGTTCCACATGGTTCGGAGTTCCATGTTCTCCGTGGCGGAGGAATCTGCCCACTGAAACAAATCTCTTCTTTTTGCAAAACCTTCGTTTCTAGCAGGATTCGCTTCATTTTTTGTGTCCTTGTAGAAACATCTGGATGTAAGGTGAGTTTTCACCGCATCCTCGCCGTAGCCGATTACCGTCTCCAGGAGAGCCTTGTAGTGGTAGTTGGTGCTCGAAAAGATAACCAGTTTGTCGTTCAGATAAACGGAGCACTGACAGAAGAGTGAATGTGCCAGATTGGTCACAACTCCCCACTGTTTTGTCGTAAGGACGTTGTATTTCAGTGGGATACCGTCCAGTTTTGTCATTATCAGGTCTAATTATAGTTTGGTCATAGCCAGATCTCTGTAGGACTCATCCATCCCTTGACTCACAAATTCTATAACATTTTGATTTTCTATCGAGGCTATAGGGTGACAAATCTCTATGTAATTATCCACAATGCCTGTTTGAATACACGGTTCCTCGAAAATATCCAGTGACGATGTAACACCTTCCATTCTGTCTCTAGGTGATTACAGCGAAAATATATCCTTGTGTCCATGTTGGTAACGACGTCGACGATGGGTTACCTTGGTGGCATTCTTCTTTTTGGTGCTATGGGTGGTTGTCTTCTTTTTCTTCTTTATTACTTTGGGTGTCTTACGACGATGACGACGATGCTCGTTACCTGTACTGACACGTACACGTTAGCACCCGACTTTCGACTGACCAACACGTTTTTGCTTCCTAGCATTTATACCGGAACCGGTCATGTTTTTTAATTTAGCTTCGGCTTTTGTCAGTAGCTTTGCCTTGCTTTCATGTAGATATTTCCGTACAATGTCTTGTACAGGTCCGTCCGACGTAGCCACATCCACTAATATATTCGATCTGGTACGTAACGCCTCACGTCCTATTGTCTTGGCTCCAGACATCACAAGTGGTTTTGCGGCATGAAATAACCAGGGAAAAAACGACCCTAGGATCCCATGTCCACGTTGATTAATCCTGGTAATACTGTCTGATTCCACGACCTGTTTGCGCCTGCCGAATGTAGTAATCAACGATGGTATTGGTCATGTTCGGGGTTCGTATCCAACTGTCTGGGGATCGATTGATGCATGTGTATTTATTTATCAATCGTATCGTCGATGTGGACGTTTACGGAATTCCAGTAACACCATCGACGGCGAGTTTTTCCCGTGAAACGGTATAATTTCGTTTTTATCGTTTTGAAATTCTATTTCGATAGATTCAAACGAATATCTGGTGAGCGGATAATAGTGAACGTTTCGAAAGTCATGCTGACCGGTGTTACCTGCGCCGGCAAAATCGTGACATATGGTTTGAAGGAGTCGTGCTGTGGCATCCCCCACGATTTAATATGGGATCAAATCACAGTATACACATATCAGTTGCGTATTGAATGGTGTGACCGTTGACGGTGTCAATGTGTCCGCCTTCTCTGCCTCTACATTTTTCTTTTCTTCCATCGTGTACAGGACTTGTCGCAACGTGTTTGCCGTGTCTATTATCACGTCTTTCACTTCCTCCGTACTCAGGCTGTCGGGAATTAGGTTGTGAATGTTGGCTAGTAGTTCCTTCGTCGATGTGTACAGCTGCGGTGGTAGGTTCATGATCACGTGTCGACCCAATTTAATCCTGTTCGCTGTGGATAAAATTTTCACATTGTTGACATTATGAGGAAAATCGTACGATTTTGGTCTCGAATACAAAATGCTCTTTTCGTTCACAGCGACTGTGGCCACCAAGGTTTTTTTGGCAATAGGTAACACCATAAATGTTCTACCGTCGTCGTCGTCGTCGCCCTCTGCTCTTTTATGTCTTTACCGGACGTTCCTCTTCTCCGTATACTCCTCCTCCAAAGATAGACTCGATATCGTTTATAAATCCATCCACGTATTTTCGTTTGTTTGGTTCCTTTTTCAAATCTCCGAACATAACCTGGGCAAATTCACCAACATTCTCGTACTGCATAACCGGAAACGTCAGCAACCTCTTCTCATCCAACCGTACTACGTTGTCAAAATACAGAGGATATGTCACCTCCACCAATCCCACTTCCCAGTTCTCATCCAATTCTATTGTTTCCGGTAACTTTGTTGTAAAATGTGATATTGTGTTTGTGGGGAAAATATGCATCGAACTGTTCGAGAAGAGGCGCACGTAAAATCTCTCTATCTTTTCCATTTTCTCCATTCCTACTGCGACACACGATGAACGATTTCTGCAGGTACCCACGACAAAAATGTCGTAAGATACCCCTGCCACTTCACTTTATATTCCAACCGTCCGTTTCGTTTCCAACGTTGCAATATCTTTTCGATCCTGTACTCTTTCTCCTCAGGAACGATGATTTTCTGTAGTTCTTCCGTGTAAAACGACCCGTCAAACACGTTACCTTGGAGATCTTCGACGAGATAAACTGGAACGGGTTTGTGTTGAATTCTTCTGTGTATCTTGAAATGTTCATGGCTCCAATTTGGTACGTACCCCTTTTCGAAAGGTAACTTCACCTTACTCACTCGTACCATATCTCCTGTACGAAATATTTTCTTGTCTTTCGCATCGGCGACAAGCACAGGTTTCGCCGAACCTTTTTTTAAATTTTTCCACACCACATATACATTATGTTCATTGACGTCGACAGGTTTCATGCCTCTACTTCTATGATACGATTCGTTGTAACCTCGAACTAATTTTCTCGAGACATCGATATACCTGTACGTTCCACGTGTGGTAAAATATTTCCACATACATGTTTTTAATGTCCTGTTGAAACGTTCCACCATGCTTGCTTTCACGTCTGCATTTCTAGGAATATGATGCTCGATACCCTCACGTTTCAACAGTTTCTGGAACAGAACGTTGGTGAATTTTGTTCCCGCATCTGTCTGAAACATCGTTGGTGTCCGTTTAAACTCTCACAGAAGTTTACCTAATGATCACGTTACCTCTACACCAGTTTTGTTTCTCAGGGGTACTGCAAACGTTTGCTTGGAAAACACATCAATTACAGTAAGTAAATACTTGTAACCTTGATTGTACCCTTTCAGATTTTGAAGATCGTTCAGGTCTGCTTCCCACAACTTATCCATGTTGGTCACGTTGTAGTTCACTCTCAGGTACTTTACACGTTTGGGTCTATGCAACGTGTACGTGTCCTGTTCTATCAACCATTCCTGGACCTGCTTCTTCGGTATCCTCTTGCCTATGACCTTACACAACTTGTCTGCAGTGGTGAACGATTCCCCCTTCTCCGATGAATAATACGCTGCTCCCAGGATCTTGTTTACATCCATAACGGTTCCCATGCTACGTGTCTCGACCGCTTCCTGATTGCTGTGCCACGTGCACTTCGTAGACGGGATTTGATAGGTGTACATCTCGGTGATTTCTTCTTCTTTTTACCCTACTCGCCTCCGTCGACGTCGTCGTCGTCCTCTTCATCTTCTCCCGCTGTTGTCACACCTTCCTCTTTCACCAGGTGGCGTTCTACCCACGGTAATCCGCTAAATATTGTAGCACCTTCTTTATTTACGTTTCCAACCTTCTCGGATGGGCGTCGTCATCGTGAGTACAGGTATGGTCAAAGGCTCCTCCTTCCTACGCACCACACATAGGTACTTGTCGTCCAAGTTTTTGGAATATAATATACGATGCATTTCCTGATCTAACCCCGTAAATTCAACGTTCGCTGCATTCCCTTTGATTTTTTCAAACTGCTCCGGGGACATCAGAATCAATTCTTTGTAATGCATTTTTCTATACCGCTCACCAATTAAACAATGTACCCAGTAAACAACTAATGAAACTACCTAAAAAACGGGAAGAAACCCACCCTTCTGTACGAGATGGCGTTTTCTCTGTTGTAACGGTATGTTCTTTGTTGCTAATTTTCGTAACACATTCTTGTACTTTGGAAGTTTATGTTTTGTCGCCTTTGTGATTGGAACGTTGTTGTTCAATACATTCAGACAACACTCGGACAACGTATTCACCAGTTTTGGATCGGCTTCCTTTAAAATAGCTCTTCGAATTCTAGGTGGCACCGAACGAAGTGTTTGGAACAGGCTTCTATTTGAGCAAATAAATTTGCTCATCGTGGTTGAAGGTCAGGCATCGATCAGGAACTGGAACGTGCACGACACAGTAACTAATGCCGTTTTTCTTGTCGTCCACGGACTGTGTGAACAATTCCAATCGTACACGGAGCGGCTCGGGTGTGTCCTGAGTGAAGTCAAGCAAACAATAACTGTACGGCACTCGCGTACATTCCTTAAATAGTTTCTCAAAGTTTCTCCACATCCCCGGGTAGATTTGACATGCCAACGTTGATATTTGCAGGTGGTCTCTGGGATTCTTAAATATAACCATGTAGTTAGCGTTCAAGGCTAAATCACGTGCTTTTGAACCTTTGGGGAATATATCTTGAGTTAGAAGTGACACACTCACGCAATTGTGATGCAACATTTTCGTAAACATATCTGACACCCCGTTATCATTGTATGCTTCCGTCATCATATCATCCAGGATCACCAGACACGGACTATGACTTGTGATCACATTATAGTCAGGTATTCCGTTATAGTGTTCCACACCCTTTATGTCCGGCGGATGAAAATTTGAACCTGTACACCAAATAACTTTTGTAACATCTCTTCGATAGTATCCTTGCGGTTACGTAGCAAATTGATAACAAATGTTGATTTTCCGCAACCACTCAGTCCAGCAACGATACAACGAAACGGTTGTTTCTATCTCAGTGCCATCGAATCTAGTAATATGGTTGTCCCACACGCGCCTTCATTTATGTTCTCACTCTTGGTACCCATGTGGTAGGGTGTCGAAGGTGTCATTTTTCAATCGTCTATTTGTGTTCACAACCCAGTAGGTTTTCTCCTGTGGTTCGCTTATCAGAATAAATGGACGTTTTCTGGCCATTTTTTTCGGATATCGTACTGTAATCTGTCTTTTTTCCTCAAGTGTCATAACAAATTCCTTGATAACACCTAAATCAATTGTCATACTGGTACCATAGTCCAATGATGTTATTCCTTTCACTTTCACCACTCGACTTTCCTTTTGTTTCTCCGGCGACTATATACATAATGCGTAATTCTTCGGTCCACCAGCTACAAATTCACGAATGTAGGACCCCTCACCAAATTCCGCCAACTCGTCTGTCAAATCACCAAGATAATCTCCCAAATGTCATTTACTTCGGTTCGTGTCTGTCTCCCCGAATATCATACTATCCGTGTCGCAATACAAGATATCCTCCTGTAACGCATCCAGCAACACGAACTTCATTCAACACCCATGTTCCCACAATAGCTCATTCCTCATCCGTATGCAGACACCCATCACCTTTTCCTTCTAACTTATTGCACAATAGTGCACATGTACGACACAAAGGAAACAACAGTTTTCTACCGGTCTTCAATGGTAACACAGGAATGTACAATCGTTTTGGTGGTAGTACCCGTACTTTTACAATCCCATCCATCTCCAACACATCATCCGTAGTGGGTACATTCTCACCGAATAACACCTCTGGATGAGCTACCGGGGACTTGGCGAATTTATTTACCGTAGGGTACAAGGATGTAATGTCGAAGTATTTTACCTTCTCCTCGGAACCTGACGTCGATGAGTACATTTTGAACACTTTCACCCGACCTCCATATAGAGCATCCCGCATTCTCAACAGTAGTCATTGAAACGTGGGGTGTTCTTCCAACTCGCTACTCAGTTCAGGACGATCTTTTAACAGCTGGAGAAACTCACACTCCCACATTTCGACTACTGTATAACCCAACTTACAAAATAGATCCGATATTCTCTGGGTTCGGTCATATCGAGCTCCCATCATGTCCGCTGGATCAGACTGTATCTTCTTCTATACCGGACTGTTTCTTTCCTTGAAACAATTAGGACATCCGTGAAAGTAACACCCATGATACTGATAGATGGTCTTGGAGTCTGCATCGTATCCATCCACAGGAATGCCATTCACAACCTTGTGCCTCTTTCTTTCCCTGCATACTGCAATTCCACGTGTTCTGTTTTCTCCACAAACATAAGCCATTTTATAGCATTTTTCGATTGGTTACCGAGCTGTCTGTAACCATCGTTGGGAATTATTCCCACCGTACTCGGATGAAGAAATTGACGTCTGTACGTCAAGGAACAGGCAGATGCAATCGTGAAACATTCTACCAGAATATCCACTCTGGCTATGTCCGGAAAATGTTGTCTGAATTTCAACACACCAAGACGTAACACGGTCACATCCTGAATACACTTCGGCACTCGTATGCGTTGTCATACAGTACACACCTATCGGCTTCTTGCTCATACCACTGGTAAAATTTCTCCCGTTGTTTCGAGGACATATGGTCTGGATGAAAATAACGATGGTGTGGAAATGGACCTCTGTAATTCCAATTTGCTTTTGTGTTAAAAAAGTGTGGGTAGAATCCTTTTGTCTCTTGTAGTCCGAAGGTTCTCGAAAAATTTGACAACTGCATTTGCAAATAATTTAGCGAATCCAGAAAACACACCTTTGTACCTATAATCATGTACATTATCTTTGTCCCATCCATTATAACCTCCGGTGGTTCCACATCGCGTTTCAACAACTCACCCAACACAAACATCCCATCATATGCTTTAATCTATTTGAAATATGGCCGTTCGATACATACCTAATCCATAAACTCCTTTACTGGATCCTCCTCGAAAAAATGCTGTCTTATTCCACACATGTTACAATTCTTTTTCATGTCGCCGTCGTCCATACAAAACCTACACACCTGCTGGACCACACACAAACACGGCTCGTGGATATATGTTGATAGACAACCAACAAACGGCGTACATTGGGTAGCTTTGAAATCATAAAATACAAACAGGTACAGTTTCAACGCATTTCCTTCTCCCCGTCCTTGATGTCTTTCCATGTAACACAGGTGGTTGAATTCTTTTTGTTCCTTACATGTTTTATAATATCTGTACCCACATCTGTGTTTTCCCATGTACGGGTGCATTTCGTCTAATAGTTGAAAACAACCAACACAACGTCTGATCTGACTACATACCGTTCCCTTACTGTAACGTGTCATCAAATGTTTTGCATAACAAATGTCACTGTTAAAGTTTCTGTTACATCTAGCACAACTCATGGTACGTTCCTTTTCGCACACAGGTTCTGATCGACACTGGGGACACATACTCTTACAAACATGCCTTTCGTTCTGTGCGAACAGATAGCATTTGTCGCAAAAATATGGAATCGTAAATGCACCCACAGGATTTACAATCACATCATAATGGTTTGTGTCCTGATTCAAAAGAAGGTAAATTGACTTTTTGGCATCGAGAACATTTTGTGCAAACACAACTTCCGGCTGTTCCAAACTGTTAAACACAAATATCTTGTATTCCTTACGAAAATAACGTTGGAACTCAGCCAGCTGAATAAGACCCCCTCCTGTCTCCTCCAGATCCATGTCTGCTTGTCGACATATATCCAATGTACATTCAGTCAATCGACCATCGCCATTGATGAACATCTGTTTATGTTGTCGAAAATATTCAGGATCGCTTTCTTTATTTGCATACATTATGCTGATCACCAACGCCTTTGCAAGACATATCTTCGCATCCTTGGAACCACTCGCCTTTGTACTCTTCACCGTCACCACTCTCCTCTTCAACTGTACATAACGTTCCTTCGATAACACATCCCTACTTGTATATTTTCTTCCATATCCTGCTGGCATATCGATTACCGACACCTCCATCTCCAATAGATCCGTAGATAAGAACGTAGTATTTGATTGGAGAACTCGAGCAACCACATCCCATAACATATCAGGATGCATTTGATTCATTCGACGTAATGATAAACCAACAGGTTTGATACTTTCGTCTGTTACATTTCGCAACACAATACCAATTTTATCTGTTGCTTTATCCTGTCCGACGACCTCTTTCAAATTCACATATTTATTGTACGGCACCTCAACACGACGATTTGTTTCCTCTTCTCCTACACTTCTTTGTCTTCTCCATCTTCTACCCGCGTCAACCTCGATCGCAATGATGTACCTGGACCATCTTGATTTCCACCGGCAACTTCCACTCTCAGACATTCCAATAGATCCAACTTGGTACAAGGTTTCCCTTAACCCATTAATCGAATCACCTCCTGCAGTATCAAACGTTTCCTATCCACACTTCCAATCGCTCCTATTCTCTCGTACTGGTCAAGTAAATAATCACACACTCAAATAACTACCGTGTGGTGTAACCATTGTCATCATCAATCAAACCACCTTACCAACACAACAGTCGAACAAACATAAACGTTTCCCTACCCAGCCATGACGTCAACTCACCTTCACACAATCACACAACAAAGGACTCAACTCCTTTTCCAAACGCAAAACACGATCACGGAAACGACAATGGTCCGACGCAAACATTACTCTTGGCACCTCGTAATACCTGTCGACCTCGGAAAAACACACCCGTTTCTGCATTCCATACACACTAACCTTCTCCCATCACATCCTTCCTATTTGTACCTGTTCACCTTGAGACAAGGACGACTACTCCCACCCTAACATTCTGTACCACACCCAGTTCACCTTGATCGATCACGTACTTACATTTTAAAACTACTTCACCTTTGAACAAGGACATCCACATTTCACCACAACGACATTTTATACTTACTCACCTTGAAACAAGGACACACACATACATATCTTTTCCTTATTATACTTACCTTGAGAAACCACAGCACCATTCGTTCCACCGGATACAATCTCCCAACTCCCGCATCACTTCACTTTTCTCGCATACACTCTGCAGAACAACGTAAAATTTACGTTTTCCCTCTTGACCTACAATCTCCGGATGGCTATGTTGATAATAATCAAATAGATGAGGCGGGTGCTGCCCAGTGCTTCGAATACGCTTTTGTTTCACCTTTTGCAATATTTTACTAGCAGTGGCAGAGCTAGAAAGAAGAAGAGTTTTCTGCATTTAATCAAACAATTTTGTGATACTCCTGTACTACCATCCACCATGGTCAAACGTTTTCTACATGGGAATGAAGGAAGGTTGGTAACCCATACCTTACTATTCAATTTCAATTTGCATAAAATTCATGTAAAGCAATTTTGAATATAATGTAACATTCAAGCTGAGGAAATTTCGAGGAAATGTGATCACAGCATTGTGGTACTCAGGGGTGTCCATCCCATCCAAATCATTTCATGTCCCCTGCCCCCACAAATTATATCTTGCATCACAGAAAATCATGTCATTCATACCCTCAAACCATCTGACGTATAATCCCCATAAAGCAGTGCTGGAAAAATTTTCTTCAAAGCTAGGTGCAAGCTCTGAAAATCAGGCGCCAAGAAACCACCTACTAGCAATTGTGCATACTACAGTGTGTTTCAAAAGTCGCACAACCCAAACTTTGAAAGTGTATATCATGAAAACCGTAAGAGATAATTACACCTGGTTTTCTGCACTAAACTGATCATGTAGACTATCACTGGGTTAATAAATTTATGTTAGCATTTATCCAAATAAAAGCAATTACATTATTTGAAAAAAACATTGTTAATTTGCTGAAAACATCTGATAATTGATTTTCAACAATAAATACCAACTCTTAACAATTTGTGGGATCATTTGTTGGGTGTTTGACTAGTCGTAAAACAGTTGCTTTGTGAAGTACAGCAGAAGCAGGGTATTTTTCTTTGAAAACTTCTTGCACATGACTGTAAGAATTCGTAGTATCATAAAATACTCTTCAGCAAAGCGCACGCGCTGCTCCAATGTTGAATCAATTAAAATAAAAAGGCACAGTAGTGGCGAAAGTGAGGGAAGAAAATTCAGGATAACCAGGGGCAGTCTATGATTGTCTCAAGAGTTCAATTTCGGCACAAAATCTTGATTTATGATTTTTCATGTAAATGTATGGCCAATACTTAGGCATATGTTGCGTGCGTCTGTTAGCAATTTTTCGACCTGCTAGTTTTGCCATCTACAGAGATATGTCCCAAAAATGTAACTTTTCACATAAATTTGTCAGTCAAAAATCCATCAAATGTTGCACATGACCAATTTTGGTAGTAAATGGCAGATTGACATGGCATCAGACATCTAATTATGACCCTTCGATAATTTCTTACATATTTTTCTCACTCAGAAGTGCAATTCTGGAAAATGGTTAACGCTGCCTTATGCAAGTTATTAATTTATCTAATTTTCTGTGTGGCGTATACTGATAATTTTTTAGCATTGAAAATATCTCAATGGATGAGGCTTTATAACGCAGAAAACCCGGTGTAAATATCTCATACGGTTTTCATGATATACATTTTCAAAGTTTGGGTTGTGAGACTTTTGAAACATTATGTATAAGATGCTGAGCATCACAGTATTCAAAACATCGCTCAATCATTTGAGAAAGCAGGAAATGGGGGACAAAGAGTAAGAAATTGTTACTGATTCTATGGAATGTTCACAACGTTGATAAAAAAAAATTGCTAACTTACACTGTACTGCAATTTGAACTTAGACTCTTCAAAATTTTGTACATATTACAGCAAGAGATCACAGTCGCCAGGCTGAAATTTTTAGTTGCCATGACAACCCGAATTTTCCGAGCCCTGCCATAAAGTATTTAATTATGACAGCATGTCTACTGAAAGTAACTTTATCTTAGCTTTACTAAACACTATATTTGATCTGCCTCTCCTCCCTAAACAGGGATGCCCATCACCCCAAGACCGCAGATGCATTACCCCCCCCCCCATAAATAGTTCATCATAATCCCCCAAAAATAGTTTGGATGGATATGTAATAATTTGTTTATTTTAATACAAAAATATGTTAAACTATTCATATTTTTTTAATTGTTCAATTTTCGAAATAATGGAAAGCTATCATATTGATTGGTTAAATGAAACAAATTAAATTATATATATATATATATATATGCACTTAAAAAGTGTGTTTGAGTGGAGAATAAGATTTATAAAACCCACAATTTGAGTATTTAATGCACATTGTTACACAACTTAAGACAGAACATCCAAACTGGGCAAAGCAAATGTGCTGGAGCTGTGTTTCACGAGACATTGCAGAACCCTTAATAGAAAGTTCTAAGTTCAGGATGAGAATATAATATGGTTCTTCCTTCAAAGAACTCGCCTCCTCTGCTTGGGGTAAATATAATTATTTTAGTAATCCATAGCAATAATTACGTAGATTTTATCTTCACTACAAATTTCACTTGTTAAAGTAAAATTGTCCTGTGACAAGAAGTTAGACATGCAAATTTTATATTATTTATTTTTCTGTTGTATCAGGTAACATACAGCATACAGGGAATCAATAATACAATAATATTGCTAATTTTAGCACATCATCCAAACGATGCACCTTCTTTAAATTAAGCAGTACACCAATTCTAAGCATTATGTATTTAAAGTGATGTTATTAATCAATATCAAAAGTATCGAACGAATATAACGTTATATTTTGTGATGCAGCTATAGTATGAAACTTCTCATTCACCTTAGTAAACTGCCAAACATGGATTTCGTAACAGGAAATTGTGAGAGAAGCGAGCAAGCAAATCTTTACATACATATCTTTGCAGGCTTTCAAGAATATTGATTAAATGGGGTGTCAATATTAATACTTTATTAGGATCCTGCAATATTTACTCTTTTCCAGCTTCTCTTTTCACATTTGGCATCAAAAATGTATGGATACCATATTGCTAAATATAGTTTCCAAAATATAATATTCAAACTCTCCCTGCACTAAAGAAATCCCTTCACAATCCAAGATTTAAAACTTTATCCAGGACTTCATATCCCCCCCCCCAATGAATTTAATACTCAATCCTCCCCCTAAAATTAGACTTACTGTTTATACTGAAGAGTGAATATTGCCTCCTCCAAAACAAAAAATTCTCAGTCCCCACACCAAAATTTCCACAACAGTAAGTAGACAATAGTAATACAAACAATTTGGTACCCACCCTCAATTTAATGCTCAATCCTTTTAATTAAAATACCCACCATAATCTAAGACTTAACACTGATATTCAAGAGTTGGATATTTTCCCCAATCTTTTAATTCTCAATCCCCCCAGAATTCACATGTCAATTTAAGGGCTAATATGTAAGAGTTGGATATTGCTTCACCTCCTCTGATAATACATGTTGTTAGTTACAATTCCCTTGGAAGTCTAAATTGATATTTATGTAGCAACAATGATTAATTGATAACGTAATTAAACTTGTGCCCAATGATCACGACCACTCCCCCCCCCCCCAGTTTGGTTGATGCCCCTAAATACTTACTTTTCTTCATCTAATGGATTAAATATGTTGCATTTAAGGTATATATATATGTTGAATTTCATCAGACAATATCCCACCCCTAAATCTCAATCGCGCAGTCTGCACCATAATCCCCCCCCATATGTGGTACTCACTTTCTTTAATTTAAAAACAAACTTCATGCACTCACCTTTCAGGTTCAACAGCTGGACCTTCATCTTCAATATTGGGTTCATTTACTTTCACATCTTCAGATTTTATTTCAACATTGTCATCTTCATTATTTCTCGATACAGCAGCACCCAACTGTGCACTGTCATCACTTGCATCCAAATGTTTACTTTCACACGTCTCAGCATCAGAGGGCAAGTACACTTGGAAGAAGCTGTCACTAGCATTTCCTGGTTCTTCCACTTTCCATTGATCCTCCATTGGTTTGGATTTAACATCCATTGATGACGGCTGCCAAATGTTTTCGACTGACTCTTCAAGAGAAGGAACATCTTCAGGTTCACTCTTGAATGAGAAACTTCTGAGATCAGGCACTGTACATGGAGAAGGGTCATCTAACGCCATCTGCGTTGATGAAGGTGAAGCACTTGAAGCCTGCAATGACATTTTACACATAGATATAAAGTTCTTCATTGACTGGTTGATTTTGTTTATTGTACTTTGCTTTCTGCCACTTTTTGCTAATCGCAAATATGGGAATGAGTGATGATGTGATGAAGGGGCATTCAACATAGAACACTCTGTGACAGTCAGATTTACCATCGTCATTATTATTATTATTACTCTAACAATTAGCCGTAAAAAATGTGTTGAATCAAAGTGTTGAGTGTTTTAATTTGTAAGAATATATATTTGATTTGCCAAGCCGACGGGAGGAAGGAGACGTTCGCGTGTCTTAAGGGTGAGCACCTGAAAGGTCACGTTATGCATCTAAAGCTTAGGAAATTCGACCGTAATGACAACCATTTAAATATCTCGGTTTCCAGCGGTCAGATTTATGTGAAACTTTTACCAGCACAGCAGCATGTGTGCAAGGACGGATGTGTGGAGTTTCGTCGCAATCAAGCAACAATTACGGATGCCAGATCAAATTGGTTGCAATCGATCAGTTTATGGGCACTGATTGCAGTTGAGCTATGGGCGACAGCAAGGCGGAAGCTTAATCTGTAGAAACCAAACTTCGAGCACGACCCGTCCAGGTTGGGAGACAATAGAGCGAAGTGGAATGACCTCTCCGGAAGCGTCCCTTCAACGAGCGCCCTTTTTCAAAATCCAAATAAAACGAAGGACATGGTTTTTCGACACACAGTTTTGCCGCGATTCTTGTAGCGAGAGCACCTCCGTGTTACCTCTCCGTATACCGTGGACTTTGTTGTGCTTCGCGAACATCAGTGTGGATAGGCAGTAAGTCTACACGAGTGCACTTACCTCAACCGCTGGAGGAAGTTGAAGCGAGACTGTGTTTCCGTGATAATCTTACGCCGTTTATAGTTTTTGTGAAACGAGGAACATCGAAAATTATGGCGGGCTAGAGGAAGAAGAGAGATGAGGGCGTTACCCTCGATTCGCCCAATGTCAGACAAGACTACGACCCATGCCTACAACATGCCAAGAAACGACGAGCTACGCCGTCCGATGCCTACCAGCCGCCACGGAGAGAGAGAGAGAGAGAGATGTCGAACGCTGCCCTGTTCACATCCCGACGCGTAAGATCGTCCAACGGTGATGGAGAAGACGCCGACGAGCCAAGAACGACCGCCCAGATGCGACGTCCGAACCACGCCAGACCACGGAGATGTTCACCGATCCCGAGAGGGAGAGAAGCCGAGGAACCAGATCTATGAACGCCCTTCGCATCTTCATCATCGCGACCAAGGAAAGATAGGAAAACCTTTCGTGTGAATACTATGTGTTTTCAATCGCCCATAAAGATGCCAGGATGCGCCTTGAAAGCTGAGAGATGGTAATGCATTCATCTGTGTGAATGTCAACACGTGACGACTCGATTGACGTAGAGAACGCCCTTGAAATTCGTCAACATTTTGAAAACGCCCACACAACTCGAAACTTCATACCAAACTCCCGTCGTGCTTATCATTTGTAATTTATTCGTCTCAGGTCAATTTTTCTTATTTCCTGTGATATCTTTTAATGATCTTAAATTCGTTGTTGTTTGTGCTCCTTTGTATTTGTTTAAAGTGCGTACTATTGGAGTAAAGCGCCGCCTGCTTAATTGTTTAATCTACTTGAGGTTTGTTCATTTTTATGTGTCAACTCTGTGTCGCTGCTAGCTACGTCAGGTCGCGTATGTGATTATTTGTTAAAGTATTTGCCTGGTAATATGAATTGCTCGTCGCGGCGAAGTGTTTAAGTCCCGCCTGCTTGAGAGTATATGTTGCGTCACTCAACGGAGGTTATTGTTATGTTTGGAACCACGTGAGGTCACGTAAAAGGAAAACGTCCGCCCACGTGAGCGTAATTGCCGTTGAGACGCCTTTGTTTATGCTGGACAAATAATGTATTGTCACCGCACCGACCTAGTTTTTTTTTTAAAAGGTGAACTTAAGTAAGGGCTGGCTAGGATTTGAGTAGCACTGGAGCAAAATCACAAATGACCTGATTAGACAAAAATTCAAGGTAAATTTTAAAATGAAAGCAATAATTAGGGCTCGTCGTCATAAAACCTGTACATGTCATGGATCATTTTTTGTGTTGATGTCCCCGAAAGGATTGAATCTGAGAGAGAATGTGTGAGTGAAAGAGGGGGAGATGTAACTAATTGATTTTTGTTTTGTTATGAATAGAATATACTTTTTATTTTATCATGTTAATTTTGGGCTATATCATTTCATACGCATGTCGCTACCCGTGATTTTCAGGTATGCAGCTAGCCGCTTCCCGGCTACAGGTAAAGAGGTGGTAAAAGAAAGTATATATGTTTTTGTTCTCTATTCGATATGGCTAATCACTATGCACTGTTGGTCACCGGTTCCTACACACGAACTCAACCTGAACCGTAACGCTATTTCACTTGTCCGAGGGAGATTTTGCCGCCTCTATCTAGGTAGTGGTAGCATTTGTTTTCCTGGGCAAGGGAGGGCATTTCACAACTCATGCCCAGGCTGGGATTCAAACTCAGAACCCCTAGCATCGAAGCATGCTATGATAACCACTCCACCTGGAGAAACAAAGTATTTCTCAAATTAAAGATGAAATAAAAAGGTACAGTAGAGACTACAGTACTTGCATCTCAAAAGCCTGAAATAATATGCTCTGTTATCTGTGTCATAGCATGCTGTGAGTGATATTCAACCCCTGAAATTATATGTTGTCTTGTCTGCTCCTGGTAAAGGTGCCTAGTAGTGCTTGGACATTAATGAAATTTAACCCTTAGTTCGCCGCCGTAACACATATGTTACAAACAGCTTTAGATACAATTATCGAGGGTTTGCCACACTTATATTTGTATATTGAGGTTGAAACACTGACAGTTCGTTCGGGAACTTGTTTTGCAATCTTGTTTGGAAATTTCAAATTCCCCCCCCCCCTCCTTTCTCGGAATATGTCACGTGTTTGGGTGAGCCCAAACACGTGTTCGCTCTTCAGTTGACAGACACAATAAATGCTTGGCATTTACGATGCTGTTTTCCTCCAAGCTTCCAACGCTGTGATTTAGTACTGATAAGGCACACATTCTTCTTTCTGGTGATCCAGCTGAAGTAGTGGCAGGGGGTGGGGGGGGCAAGGAGAGAGGGGATTGGATGAGGTTTGGCAGGTGTCAGCTTTCTGTCGCCTCTCTGTTAGAAATGCAATGAAGCTTGACGATAGCCAGAGGCCAGAAGCATGAGTCTAAAGCGTGCGTCTATCCAGAAGTATAGACAAAACAAATGATTGCAACGGCTCCCTTCCCTCCTCTGTTAGGAAAGGCCTCACCATAAAACAGTTCGTATCATATAACAGCTCATCGATTTCCCTAACGCACAATCCTTTCCTTCCGGACATATTTCCACAAAGAGCCGAGTCAACAGGGAAGAAAGATTCACAGTAGCTACACAAGATGCAAGTACGAACGAAAAAAAGCAAAAGTTCGGGTTTTCTCCCCAAAGTAGCTGGAGAAGAGGGGGCAAAGTCCACATTTTAATGATTTTTTCATTGAAATTCGGGGGATGCAGCCCCCGCCCGTAACCCCCCCCCCCATGGTTGGGGCATCCAAATTTTACATGGTTGCATGCACTGATCTTCTGCCTGCAAAACAAAAGTTATCCGAAGTAGATTGGTCCCATGGTGTCAGTTATAACAATTTTATGAATAATATGCAAATTGCCTAAAATTCGATCGAGTTTAAGTTTTGCCTTTATTATTCAAATTGTATTGCACCCACGAACATGAATCAAGTTTCATTCTGTTGCGGAAGGTCTATTCTTTGAAAAAAAAAAGCAAAAGTTCCGGTTTTCTCCCCAAAGTAGCTGGAGAAGAGGGGGCAAACTCCACATTTTTATGTTTTTTCATTGAAATTCGGGGGATGCAGCCCCCGCCCGTAACCCCCCTACGGTTGGGGCATCCAAATTTTACATGGTTGCATGCATCGATGTATTGCCTGCAAAACAAAAGTTATCCGAAGTAGATTGGTCCCATAGTGCCAGAGTTATTACGATTTTTCTCCATTATGTATACGAATTCAAATTTCCCGCTCAAAGCCTCGGCGACACTGGGCTTACTTTCGTCAGACCGCACGGCATACTAAGGGTTAAACAATGCACTTGCGTCTGTGGGATAGCGATGCAACTAATGTTAGATCCTTTGTGACATGAAGCTTCTAGCCTCTCAATCTCAATTTTGACCTCCTATCTCTGTCCTCTAGATTAATGGTTGTTCTCAACCTTTGTGAGTCTGCAGACCAGTAAATTTGCTTTTTTAAAGTCAATGATCCAATCCAAATAATTGTTTTCATAAACAGCTTTCTATTTCAAATCAGTAGAAAGCTGTCGGATCGCGCTCCGCATAAGATTGGATTTTGCGTGTTCTCAGTTTATTTCTATATTGTGGTACTTTGCACTGGTGTTAAGCTATTGCTATTGAACATTGCTGATGGTAAAAACATTAGCCCGAGTGAGTGGAAATGCAGCGAGAGATGTTTTATTGTTCCAGCAGCAGGCATCCTCCAGATGCTTCTCTCTGCTTCGCCGAGGGAGACACGTGCAGTGGACAGCGGCCAAGGTAAGCCCCCGCCTCATTGGCTCTTGAACTTTCTTTTTCTTGTGCTGCTGTGTGGAGACATTAAGCTAAACCCAGGTCCCAGACAACTTCAGTGCATACTACCATAATACCTAGAACATAACAAATAAACTTTCTGACTGCACTTCGGAATTGGGAGAATTTATGGAGCAGGACTGTATTGCAGTAACTGAAACGTTGCTCAACGAAAATGTACTGGATTCCGAACTGCCTTTTTCAAAACATTTCACTATTTCCAATACTCAAGGGGCGAGGGAGTGATGCTTTGCATAAATAACAAATGGAAAAGTGTGGTGTGAAGCGACCTGGATCATGACTATGAAATTCTGTGGGTTGAGGTGCTTCTCGGCAAGAAAAACAAACTTTTCATCAGTTGTTTTTACAGGCCACATAAAACTTGCCCCGTAGCAGTTCTGGAGGCTTGCTACGATTCTGTGCTGTCTGCAACCTCTATGGGTAACGTAATTCTTTTCGGAGACTTCAATCTCTCAATTACATGGACTGACTCCACGCATGGCTTTACAAAAGACAAGAATGACGCGCACTTCATAGATCACTTCATACATGGCCTCAGACTTCAACAGCACAATATGTTCAATACACAAAAAGACAATAACCTGGACTACATTCTCTCCTCACTCCCTTCAGCACACATCACGCATTCGAGAAACCTCATCCCTTCGGACCACGAATCGCTGGACGCTGTATTCTGGCTCCCGGACCACCTGAAGAGTCAATGACCTCCCACCCCTGGATGCCAATACCTTGTTTGGTCCAAAGCACCCTGTGACGACATCCGTTTGGCGCTGGATTCCATTCCCTGGATAATCCTGGAGAGTGGAAGTGTCGACGAAACGTGTGATGTGCTGACTGATGTGATTCATGCAGTGATAAAAGACTATGTGCCACTCAAAAAAACAACTAAATCAAGCAAATACCCTTCTTGGTTCGACTCTGAACTCTTACTTGCCCTTGGAAACTGAAAAAAAGGCCTGGGATCTCTGGAAACATATTCCTAATGAATACACACAGAAAACTTTCACCCACATACGACGTCACTCTAAACAATTGCAGAAGACCAAATACAGTGAATACATCGGTGGCCGCGTTGGCTCAGTCGGTAACGCGTCTGACTACCATACTAAAGGTCCCGGGTTCGATCCCCGGCCGGTTCAAATCCGGGAACTTTTCTAACGGTGGAAGCGGCCCCGGCGCCTACCCAGCGTCGAATAACATGGGTACCTGGGGGAAACCCTGGGGGGTAAAGGCGGTCAGGGGCGTGATGCTGATCACATCACCCCCATTAACGACCGGATCAAGAAAGTGTGGGGCGTTACCCCCACACCCCCTATACGCCTTCAAGGCGTGGTGCTATGCACAGAGGAACACTTTACCTTTTTACATCGGTGCTATAACAAACAATATCAAATCAAATACCAAATGTTTTTGGTCACTAATCAACTCGAAGAGGCAAAATTCCTGAATACCTTTGAAAGTAAAACGTGACTCAGTATGCGCAGAGGGCCCTGACAAAGCTAATCTTTTTCACTTTCCCTTTCTAAAAAAATACAACCTCGAATACACCGGCTTCATCCCTTCCCAACCTCTGTCCAGTTTCTTGTCACTTTTTAACGTCTCTCTCCACATCTCCAGAAGAAGTGCAATACATCCTATCTACAATGCCTCAAAATTGCACCAATGGTCCTTCTATTTTCCTAAAAAAAACACTGCTTCTTCTCTCGCCAGGGTGTACTATGTGGAAGTTCGATTACGTCTAAGCTTGTTAAAAAATATAAAATTTCAACTATATTTGTCTATATTTAACCCTTTGTGGGTCACATGAGAAAAGTTATGTCAATGGTTGTGCACGGTCTCAGAGACCGGATTCTTAAAATATGCCAAATTAATGATCTAAAATGCCAAATATTACGATTAGATCTTTTTTTTCAACAATTGAGATTCTATAGAACTACAAAAATTATATATAAAATTATAAAAACGTTCTATTGATTAATGGGGAATGAAACGGCATATCGGATTTTCAGTGACAACTAGGTACACCTTTACCGTGCATTGACTCAGACAGCAAGTAGCTACAACAAACCCTCCCTAGTGGCTCGAATATCTTACTAACACTGCAAAAACAAAATCGTGGGGTAAAAGATGAAGGTTAGTAAAGACTCAGCTAGACAGAAGGAGGGTGTTGACAAAAGAATCATTGTTAACCCTTATGCACACGCGCCGGGGTGGAATCCACCCCAGACAGTCTCTCTTCTTTACTACGTTTAAAAGTGTTTTGTTTCTGTTGGTGGCCTTCCAGGAACCTTTCCGTTGTTTGCCCTTCTAGTCATTGACTCGAGGTCAATCAGTTTGCTCGCCGCTGTCACTCAGTGAACATCGTCAAACTTGGCCAGGGGTGCTTTACACCCCACGCGTGTGCTTACGTTACACATTTCCAAAATGCTGCTTCTTTAGTTTTTGTTATTTGTTTTATCTAATTGTTATGTTTTTTTATGAACTGTAGTCTAGATGGTGTTTTAAGTTGCATATTTAAAAAAAACTCCAAAAATGGATAATTTGGGTAGCAAACAAGCGAGCATTCTGTCCATGTTGGATGAGTGTGGAAGTGATAATGAATCAATTGTCGGCGAAGATAGTGATGCAGTACAAGACAGTTTACACGAAAGTGAACATGATACAGAAACTGAACAAGACTGTGACAGTGGTAAAAGTGAAGAAAGTGACAGTGACAGCAAACTACCATTGGCTCACAGACTTAACACTTATATAGGGAAAGATTAAACTACTGTATGGAAGAAACAAACACCACCACAAAATGCAAGGACAAGAGCTCATAATATTGTAAGTACACATCATCCTACTGTAAAAGCCGCTGCTAAAGAAGCCAAAAACCCCACTTGATGAGTGGTTGTGTATGATAGACGAAAGCATAATAGACAGCATTGTAAAGAGCACACCTTCATCTACTGCGAAGAATGCCGCCCAGAATAAATTTGAACATTCATTCACAAAAACCTTTGTCAGTAGCTAAGTAAGATGTTGTAAATTTGATTTAAATTTTATAATTTTTTATAAATGTATCTCTTTAAATAATACTCTTGTTTAGATTTTATCAAAAATTAAAAAAAGCACTCTAAAAATTTTGTTGGTTTGGGAAAAGTTTTTATGATATTATAAACAGCTGGCTAAATTGACCAATACTCGATGGTGATTTACTAATAAATTTGTATAATAAACCTATGACTAAAATACCTTCAGTTCTTTCATTGCCCTGTCTTGTAACCACATGCAAGTAAAAAACTATTTTTTTTTTTGGGTACAGTTATTTTTTTACTTATTTTTTAACAATACTTTAAAATACAGAAGAAAAATGTAACTGTCTAATCAACAATTATTCAAACCACTATACAGTTGTTTTATATAGCTAAAATATGTTTAACTATTATGGAAAAGACTAATTGTTAACAAGAAAACAACAGAAAACCTTTTTTACTCATACATTTGTAAAAAACTGCAATATAAAGTGTGGGGTGGAAAACACCCCATGCGTGTGGTTGTGTCACAAATATTCACGCGTGTCCATAAGGGTTAAATAACGACGTTAAAATCACACACCCAGAACGAGAGACAGTGCGTGACCAACACAGTGTAAATGGAAGAATGAATGACACTCTGTGTAGTGCAGGTGTATCCCATTAGCCCCATCTAGTTCGCTGTACTTGTTACCTCTCTTTGCACCAAAGTGTCTAGTTGGTTACCTGGTGCAACACCGAGTCGTCTAGTTCGTTGATTTGGAGTCAAGTAGTGTATTTGGTGTCTGCACAGTTTGTACTACATTCTGGGTCGGTGTATGAGTGGTGTATGGTCACGTGGTGCTGACTAATCAAATGAACGTTTAAATCAGCAGACAGGCATTTGTTGAATCTTCTGAACTTAAACACCGCTTTCCGTCTACTTGGTTGAACTTCACTTCCATGCACCACCCTGAAACTGGAATACACCTGCACTACACCGAGTGTCAAAAAGTGCAGCAAACTAGATGGCGCTAATTAATGATTTGATGATGTAAGTTCACTTATACACAGTGAGGCTAATCGGGACTGGGCCTACAGTTTAAAGTGGAATCCGAACCACTATGTGCCTCCACCAGGTATAAAACCCGGGACCCCTTGATTACAAGGAGGCGACGCTACCACTGCACCATCGGTGAGGCCCGGTTAGTGGAAGAGTTTAAGAGGTCCAAACCATTGTCATTATAGTTTAATAAAGATTTTATATTAATTTTGCAACAAAACAATCAAGAACACAAACATGGACAAAAATGGTAACATTCATAAATGCTCTGAAAATTTTATGCACATACCCTAGAATTACTGACGGTAACAGTTTCATACATCGGAGACACATTTCTTAAATTTTACACAAGAAACTACTTACGGAAATGAGTTTCTCCAAGGTTTAAAACGTTCGTCGAGGTAATTTCTTTCATCGTGGAATATATTTGACCGGGAAATCATGTATTTTTCAAGAGAAATATCTCACAGACACACAATTGCCATTGCTTTCATTTGCTTGCCCTACGACAACCGGATGCTGCATATGTTTGATGATGTAAGCCCCTGTCATTGTTTCTAACCCCCCCCCCCCCTTTTGTTTCTTATTAATATACTTTCCTAATGTAACCAAATTTAACCTAACATTATCAGAAATGGTTCGTGGGTCTATCCGTTAGTGTTAAATAACTACTTTAACTATGTTTGCCTTACCTAACCTAACCTAACCTTGCCATGATTGGTTCGTGGGGCTATTTAAGAATGGTTCGTGGGGTTTTTGAACCTGGAAAAAAATACAAAATCAGGCATTGTTCGGTTAAGAAGGTTGGAAACACTGCATAGCCACTGATCATCGACAATGATAATCAAGTTTTGCCTGCCATATGGCGTGTAATGCAATCCAAAAACGAACGAACAATGATTACTCTATGTTGAAAAAAAAGGAAAAAAAATGAAATGCCACCTTCAGGAATCCTTAGCAATGCAGAATAAACTACCAATGTGAAAAAGAAGAAAATAAAGGAATTTCAGACGTTTGGCGGTTACTGAAATTTTAATAATAATAATGGTTTATTTCCATAACAACAAGGGTAACACTTTCATCTAGTCAAAATGGATTTTTTCATTTTTACAGAAGAAACTACTTACGCAAATCACTTTCTGTAGCATTGTTGAAGTTCCCGAATGTATTTTCTGTCATCATTTCATCTTTTCTAGCGATAATTCATGTTTATATGTATAAAAATATCGCAATTGCCATTGCTTCCATGTACTTCCTCTACGAGAACTTGATGTTTCGTGTGTTTGATGACGTAACCCACTGTCACCGTTTTTTCAAGAAGTTGACGTGACCCCAAATTTTGGTAACACTTTACTATACCGGAGACGGATTTTTCAAATTTACAGGAGAAAATACTTACGCAAATCATTTTCTGTAGCGTTGTTGATGTTCGGGAATGTAGTTTTGATCCATTTTAATGTGAGTGCATGTAGTTTTCTACGAAAATCTATTTCCGATGTGCTATTGCTGCTGCCGCCATTTGCTTTCTGCACGAGAGCACAATATGCTCTCGTATTGTCCGTATATACCAAATTGAACGAAAGGAGTGCTAATGGAACCTAACCTAACAGGCCTAACCTAACCTAGTAGACATACCTTGTCCCCGTGATGGTTCGTGGGGTTATCGTGAATTTTTGGGCTAATGTCAATGGTTTTTGGGGCTACCCATGGATGGTTTGTAGGAAATAAGGAACAACAGTAAGTACTCTTTAATGTAAAAAAAAAAACATCATTTTCGTTAGAAATTCATTATTTCTGTTCCGGAATGCAGAATAGTACGTTAGCAATGTAAAAAAGTCCGAAATAAATCATTGACAGGTGTCTCCGGTATAGTAAAGTAGTACCCAAATTTTAGCTATGCTTGCCTAACCTAACCTCACCTTACCGTGAATGGTTTGTGGGGCTACCCCGTGCATGGTTCTACGAGCCCAAATTTTAACTATGCTTGCCTAACCTAACCTTACCGTGAACGGTTCGTGGGGCTATTGGTGAGCCCAACTTAAGAATTCAGTATGGGGCAGGCACGTATCCAGAGGGGGTGCTTAGGGGGCTCGAGCCCCCCCCCCGAAAGTTTTAGGTTTACACTAGATAAAATGAGGTTTTTGGTTTCTTGTGATGTGAAATAAAATAATGTGACAATAATTTAAGGAGAGAAATAATTATCGAGGCAAGACGGAGAATGTTCCGTAACCCTGTTATTGATAATAGCACGTATCCAAGATGGGGCACAGGGGGCTCGACCCTCTCCCCAGAAAATTTTTCAGTTTACATTAGATAAAATTAAGTTTTTGGCTTCTTGAATAATGTGAAAATAATGTAAGGAGAGAAATAATTATCGAGGCAAGATGAAGCATGTTTTATAACGCTGTTATTGTTAATAGCACGTATCCAAGGTAGAGATAAGGTGGCTCGAGCCCCCCCTCAGGAAATTTTTCAATTTACACTAGATAAAATTCGATTTTTGACGTCTTGAATAATATGAAGATATTAAATTTATAAATCTGAGAGAAATAATTATCGAAACAAGACGGAGAGTGTTCTAATAACCTTATTATTGTCAATAGCACGCATCCAAGGTGGGAATCAGGAGGCTCGAGCCCCCTCTTCAGATTTTTTTTCTGTTTACACTAGATAAAATTAGGATTTTGGCTTCTTGAATAATGTGATGATAATTTGGGAGAAATAATTATCGAGACAAAACGGAGAATGTTCTATAACCCTGTTATTGTTAATAGCACGTATCCAAGGTGAGGTTGAGGTGGTTCGACGGTCCCCCCCTCAGGAAATGTTTTATTTTACACTAGATAAAATTAGGTTTTTGGCTTTTTGAATAATTTGACGATGATTTAAGGAGATAGAAAATTATCGAGGCAAGACGGAGAATGTTCTATAACCCTGTTGTTGATAATATTGCACGTAAACTTTTCTTACGCTTTCGGTGTTGTCGCAGCGCACTTGAGCATTATGTAGAAACTTGTCAGCATTTGGAAGCTGCACAACAAAGGTAGCACCTAACGTAGGGCGATTCATTGTAATTTCTAATCTCTGTAAGGCGGGAGAGGGTACGTTCTTGAATGAGAAAATGAGTCAACTACTGGCGATATTAACGAATCGTTTTATCTGCGGAACGTTCTAGAATATAATGAGTATATAAATACGCGGATTCAATTTTTCGGTTGAGCTGGACAAAGAATTGGTTAATGAGATTTCAGAGGTAAGTGTGACAATTCATACAGTCGATTAGTGATCAGTCAGCGTCCTCTGGTTGCTTTATAAGACATAGTGATTCGAAAATGAAGACATTGACGACAGCAGAACTTCCGGGGCCTCAGTGTAGTGCTAGTTCGGTTTGTGGGCCGAAGAGATCAAGATCTCTCTCTCTCTCTCTCTCTCTCCCTCCCCCCCCTCTCTCTCTCTCTCTCTAAAGTGAATATTTCAGCAGTACCGGATATTGGAGTGGTTTATTAAAACAGAAATAAGCTGCATAGATCAACTGAAAATCAAAGTTTTGAGTGATGATTTAGTTTATCCAGAACTAAATTTCGTATACGCAGTCCGAGAATTTCCTGGTATAAAAAAATACTTTGTTTAAGCCTACTGGGTTCGAAACACATTCAAACACTTAACTACCATAAAGAGACAGCCGAAAATTTTATGAATGTCGAGAAGAGAAAGCAAGATATTGCATATGTAGACATTTTAGGTGAAAATTGCAGGCTCTACCAGGATCCAAATCAGGGCTTTACCAACTGAGCCACCTAGTCATCCTTGACTTCAACCGATTTTTCGTTAAAATGTCTACATAGTACATGTCCTGTGTATATCAAATCGTAAGGTGTTGCTTGTATAATGAACAAGCACAGAAAATATAGGAGAGAGAAAAAAACTGAGGTGCATTCCCACCGGTTGAGGAGAATTTTCTTCTGTGGTCAACAAGAGCTACTACTTCGAGGTGACAATGACTGGGCCCTAATATGGGAGATTTCACGCCGTGTCGCCTGAAGATTAGGTTTGTGCGGCCTTTTGTGTCGCTAGGGTGTGAAACGTTGCTGTTGATTGGCCCATTCCAATCGACATGTATCGCGTGTCCCTTCGGTCTGAAACCTTCCTAAGTCTTGAAAATCCAAGTCACAAGGATGGAAAATTAGGGCCTTGTTAAGGTTAGGTGTGAAGGCAGGCAGATGACAGCACCCTAAAGGATCATATTCAAACCTACAGGAAGAACGCATCTTACTTCAGTCTCCAATACGATAATAAAAACTTCTGGTGAGTTCATTTTAAAAAATGTGTCCGAGATAAAGAGAGGCGTGCCCAGGATTTTCGGAAGGGAGAGGGGTCATGCATACTATTTTTGGTTGTCAGTCCTGATTTTGCCATTTTTTTCCTGTCTTTGACGTTCCTATTTTTTTTAAAAAAAAAAGGAATACTGGGTCAAATGGGGTTATGACCTCACCAACCCTCCCTTGGGCACGTCGCTGGAGATATATGAGTAAGCATTTGATCATACTGGGAGACGAAACATTAGATGTGTTGGGAACGGAAGGGTTTTCACTGTGCATTAATTGTTTCGTGATCCACCTGTATTCGAGAAGACTTCCTTTGTTTCGTGCCGATACATGACGAGACAGCAGAAGCTGTGACAGGCATTTTTGAACACTTGTGAGTGCTAAGGCCTGAATCTGAACAATTTGGTGTGTTTCGGCTTTTATAAGAGCTGCAAACATGGGAGGACAAGACACTTTAGTAGTGTTCAGGCTCGAATCAGAGAGAAATATTCGAGAGCTGTCTGCGTCCAGTTCGCAGCCCACAATTTGAATCTCGCGTTCTCGAGTGGATTGTCCATCCCGTGCATGTGTAACAGCTACGTAAAAACACTCAAAGACACCATAGACGTTTTTATGCCTGATGGACAAACACACATACTGAGATGGTTCCGGCACACAATGTTAATGCATGGAAACAGAGGAGTCGAGTGGTAAAAAATGTTCCGATTTCACGTTCTGATTAAAATGACAGCCTTAGTGGCGACGATTTAAGGGATAGTTGCTCCCCAATTTTTTGCCTCAACATTATGGCCTCCTAATGTTAAGCTTTGTCTACCAAAAGAAAGTAAACTTTCCTTGCAACGCCCTCCGCATCCCCCTCCCCCGTTTTGGAAGCCAATTGCCACCACTGGTCTTGAACATACAATTGTGAGGTTCTTACATCCCTTAAAAAAATGCTGTTGAGCCCCCCCCCCCTGAAAGGAATTCCTGGATACGTGCCTGGTATGGGGCTTATGGCAACAGCGTTGCCGCATGGTTCGCAGTACAAGAAAGCTCCAGCGCGCATCGAGCGTCTGCTGTAGTACACGCCGCAACAAAAGTTAGTGGTCAACGGGGCTGTTCACTGTCAAACTTTTCCACTAGAGGCGCTAGCCCTGTTGTGTCCCTAAATAATTTCGTTCGTCATCTGGTTACCATAAGCTTTACATTGGAGCGCGATAGGATGGCTATTCAAACGTTATTTTCAACAAAGGTAAGAATTTCTCGTGTAAATTGATAACAAAAATTGTTTATCAAACCTTTAGGATTATGTAGCAAGTCATTAAGTTTCTGAAAATTACATTCTCCTGAACCTAAGAATTAATATATTAAAGCGCAACGACAGGGTAGCTCAGATGGGCTAAATATAGTATATTTATGCACAAAGAGCACTAAACTTGACGTTATTTTGGTCGTCCCTAGCTGCCATGGGTCTATAATTAAAAAAAAAAGATTTTTGCACTACGCTTTTATGTTTCCTCTTGTTGCGACTTGCGAGTATGTGCAATTCAACGGCGGGAGTATGAATCGGAGAAACTACCCAAATTACAAAGAGAAAATGTATTAAGTGGATAAGCGCATAATATTTATTATTATACACTATGCCCTATCTGATAACTTAATATTAACATATGTTTTCTTTGTATGAAGCAGACATTTCCCCCTCGTATTTTCGTCCTTTTAAAATTATAATTCCTGTAAATAAGAAAGTCCTAGAGGTTGCGAGATATGAAACAGAATGTAACATATTTTTTGTAATAACTATTCTTCTCGATAAATGTGTATGTATAAAATAGAGAACCATATTTACTAGCCATGAGGAAAAGTATGATATCACGTAAAAAAAAAACGAGTCGGGTATTAATAACAACTAGCTATATAATAAAAAAGTGCAATCGCGTGGAATTATTATGTATTATTCTTTACCAGATTCACAAGAATAAAGCACTTAAATTGTGAAAATTCAAAGTGACGTAAACAAGTGCTGTGCAAATTTTAAGGCTTTTTTTCAGTTCCGATATATTTTATGATCTTAGTTTCACAACACTGATGTTCCGACATAATTTCCTATGTTAAGATGAAATTAAACTTGCAATTTAATGTAATAGCAGCACGTTCAGCATCAAATTCCCCATATATTTAAATATGGGAGAACAATCCCATCAAAGCGTGGGGTCACAACATGGGTGCTGGCACCTACAATAGTTTGCTTTGACCAGGAACATACAAGAATGCATGACTTGGTGGGAAGCTGTTCATTCTTGCAGCTGTTGGTCCAGAATAATGACGGTCCGTGGAGGAAGATTTGAAAATAACTGTTTCCGAATATACTTTTCATACGTCTTGCTCTCTATTTTATCACAGTGTTTTTCTTTCCTTTATGCACAGAAAGGCAAATTGGGACTGGACCTACAGTTTAAAGTGGAATCCGAACCACTATGTGTCTCCAGCGGGTATCAAACCCGGGACCCCTTGATTACGAGGCGACGACGTTACCACTGCGCCATCGGGGAGGCCTCTTTCACATTTTTCGGTGCACTTTCTCATTTGAAATGGAACAGTGTTCATTATAATACCGGCATACACCAAAGCACCCCGGTCGTCGCATTTTCATTAAGGGATTAGGGTTCCATACCCGGTGGAGGAATATAAAGGTTCGTATCTCACATAAAACCGTAAGTCCGTCCAGTTTCAATTAACATATCTGTGCAGAAAAGTGAATTTAGAACTAAATTAATCAATTACAAAAGGTGTGAAATAGATGAAGTTCTGTTGTATTTGTGTGAACAGTGATAACAGAAAGAAAGAGATAGACATTGGAAATATTCAATCTAAAATGCTCTCGCTTTGTGTCCATCAGTTAACGTTATTGCCTTGCAAGCAACAAGTCCCGGATTAAATTTACTTAGGTATCTCATAATTCTATTCCCTATTTATGCATTTGCGTCAAACTTTACTATCTGGAAAAGAACTGCTCGATCATTTTATGTTCTTTTAATATAATGCTATCTAACTTTTTATAATAGTTAGTCAACCTTTGGGAAGAGCAAGTGAACCGGGGGTATTCCCGCTAGATCCGCCAATGCATACAATATGCCTGTTTTCAGAGAAAAATTCCCAAAAACGAGAAAGCCCACACACAAATAATAAATTTCTTGACCTGGCCCCAAGACGGAAGCCTATTCACGAACTTTTGCCTGGCCATTCCCCACCCCCTTCCCTCTTCCCAACACGTGTTTGCAGCGAGTGGCAACAGGCGGACGGCTGTTATTTTTGACTCCCCAAATCGCGCTTAACATAACAAAGGAAAGCGCATTTTTTGAATGTTCTGAATTGTAAAAGAATGTATAGACCATCAAAACCTTACATTTCCTCTCCTGTTTGCATATTTATTATTTTCTCTTCGAATGTTAACGACTTTTGTTTCTGACAGAATGGGGGTGGGGATCTCAAAACTAAAAGCCCATAACAGCCTATACTGAACTCTTAACTTGGGCTCCTCTATATCCGTCAATGGTTATATGACCCAAGTATAAGGTATTAGCATATTTTCAAACCCAGGAAAAAATAGAAAATTAATAACACGGAAGTAGGTATTTTTTGGTTTAGAAGGTTGGAAGCACTGCATACCCACTCCAAATCGACAAAACACAAGCACGACGCACGATGATCCAGAACGCTTGTGCCATATTTTGTGTCGTGCAAGCAAGAAAAAAAGGAACAACAATAATTACTCGTAATATGATAAATTGAAATTAAAAGTGGCCCTTTTATTTTCACCTGAAACATGTCAAGAGCACACTATCACTTACATCAAATAACATCTAATGGCAGTAGTCCTTTTTCCAATCTGTGCATTAGTCACTGCTAGTTTCTGTAAACCATTTCGGGTCCTCTGTGCAGGAAAAATACACACACCCCAATATCTTGACTAGAAGTATCACGAAACGTCCTCTAGGGCAGTTAAAAAGAAAACAGAAAGCGCTTGATATTCTTGCGGGCTGAAGTAGTTTTAAAGCCCAAATTCCAGACAACAAGTACTCCCAGTGGTTTTGCTACATCGCCTTGCTCCAACGTTGATCATTTCTGGAGTCACCAAAAAGTTATCGGATATGTCTATTTCTTCTGCACTGGGAGACAACAAAAACAATTCGAACATCTGCCCGTCTGCTATTCATAGCAAAGTTTAAAGGTTTTAGGATAAAAAGAAATATGAAAGCTTTTGTCACTTTTGAATGTTCAAGATGAGGCTTTCATGTAATCTACGTTTCTTAGGATTCTCCTATTGTGAAAACAACCACGACAAATTGAAATTGAGTTAGATTAATTACCGAACGTGGAAACGTAATTTGTTAACAGATGCATGTTGTAAGTAAACTACCAATTGTAAATAATGTTTAGCATTTATCCTATAAGAATCACAATTTCTAGAAAGAGCAAAACAGTATCCTTCTCTATATGATGGATAACGTTTGAAAGGTGTCGGTGGCGGAGATGAGAAAAGTGAACATTTGAAACAAATATAAATTAATGTTTGAGGTCTGTGGACCTGACGTGTATCGTTATGAAATTGCAACTTACAGGACCCTTGTTCAGATTGTTTAATTCCCAACTAATCATGCTACACGAGGATTGGTAACGGTTCCGAATGTTTAATGGTTTTTCGTAATTTTTTTAAGAGTATTAGGAAGTACGGTACTTGTTTACTATCCGTCGGGCAGATTTCGGTAAAATTTTCGTATCCCCAAAACGTATTTCTTCAATTTTACAGGAGAAAGTACTTACCGAAATGGGTTTATTTATACTTTAGGAAGGTCTTGGAAGTTTGTTTTCACGTCGTTGAAATTTTTTTTTGCCGATAAATCATGTAATTTTCGACATTAATGTCACTCCGATGCACGAAAGTTGTTCCCTTGATGTCCGTCTACTACGTGAACCAAATATTTGCGAGCGTTTCATGACGTAACAACCGGCCAGTGTTTCCAAATGTGCGGTTTTGTAACTGTGTAACAGTTCTAGAACGTAAATAAACGTGAGTTACTGTTCATCATTTCTGATCACGAACTTGCGACAACATGATGTGCACAGGATCAGTGGCGTGCTCAATGTGAGGTTGATGGGGTTATAACCCCCCCCCCCCCTTTCGCCCAGTATCTCTAAGGCTATTTATGAATGGTTCGTGGGGCTATTTATGAATGGTTGGTAAGACTCTAGTTTACATCCATTTTGTAAGGAAAAAGTGTCATATATCGTTGAAAAGGTTATTTCATAAGGAATTCAACAAAGTAAATCCCAAGGCGAGGAAAAATTTCCTGGAGGAGAAAATCGAGAAAAACCGATGTTGTCCGGATATAGGTGATTGAACGTATTGAGGACATTTTTCGATGATGAAGCACATATTTAGGGATGAAATGAGTGCTAATGGAACCTATCCTAACAGGCCTAACCTAACCTCGTAGGCATACCTCGTTCCCGTGAATGGTTAGTGACTGAAAGTGTAAAAAGAAAAACTTACTTACCCTACGGATGCCGGAGCGCCGGCTGTCTGCTAGCATGGTTTTGTAAACGGGCAAGAAGTACGTAAACTAGATTATAGCCGAATGTTTCGTGGGGCTATCCGTGAATGGTTTGTGGGGCTATCCGTCAATGGTTTGTGGGGCTATTTATGAATGGTTTGTGGGGCTATCCATGAATGGTTCGTGGGACTATCCATGAATGGTTCGTGGGGCTATCCGTGAATGGTTCATGGGGCTATTTATGAATGGTTCGTGGGGCTATTTATGAATGGTTCGTGGGGCTATCCATGAATGGTTTGTGGGGCTATTTATGAATGGTTCGTGGGGCTATCTGTGCATGGTTCGTGGGGTTTTCGAACCCGAAAGAAAAATTCTAATTTTGAAAAACAAATTTAACTATGTTTGCCTAACCGAACAGAACCTAACCTAACATTCCCATCCAGCCCATTTGCGGAACTTGGAGACTTGTCCCTCTCCCCAGGAAGTGTCACCAACCCCTCCCCACCACCTTCTTGGCAGCCGATTGTAAACTGTTTTCCCAAACCCAGGTCAAATTTTCACCGCAGGCAACCTCAATATAATGCACATAAATGCCCTGAGCACCCTCAAACATTTCCTCGAGATCCAAAATCTATTTTCCACGCTGGAACATATCGATGTTATTTTAATCTCCGAAACGTGACTGCAAGATTCCCTCTCGAGTGATCTGGAGCATATGGCGGGATTTAAACTCTTTAGGAGGGACAGGATCGGAAAAAGGTTCAGGGGAGTAGCAGTATATCTAAGGGAAGACATTATTGCAAAAGTAATAGGAGATACTCATGGAGAATATAACTATTCTTCTGAATTCCTCATACTTGAAGTCACCGTAAGACAACAAAAGGTTATTTTGTCCATAGTGTACTGACCTCCTTGCACTTCCCTCGTTAACTTCGAAAATGACATCGGGAATTTCTTGCCCAACTATAAACATTTGATAATTTTGGGGGACTTTAATATCGATCTCTGCAGCACAAAGAAAGAAGTCACGTCATTCCGGGATACAGTGTCTGCTCTGAACCTATCCATCTATTCTCGCGACTCAACTCACCACACTCCAACCTCTGAATCCTGGTTTGACTTAATACTTGTTTCTAGCCCATCACGCGTAGTAAGTCACAGACAAACCCCAGTACCCGGAATCTCTTACCATGAATGACATGATATTTTTATCTCATGAGCTGCACGTTCCCAAGTACAAAGCCAAACTTGTATGTTACAGAGACATTAAAAACATAAACGATGCACAATTATCTGCCGACGCCGCCCTTCTCTCATGGCACGTAATCAGCACGTTGCCCACTCTCGACCAACAGGCGAATCTCCTTAACACTTTCATTCTCCAGCTGTATGACAAGCACACCCCAGTGAAAAAGAAACACGTCTCTTGCATCCCCTTGTTCGTGGTTGACGGATGACCTGCTGCAACTCATGGCAGCTAGCGATCGAGCCTATGGCAAACATCGGAGGGACGTAAAGCACGGCAAGTGGCAGTTTTGGAAGTTTCAGAATGTTACGAAATTGTTGTAACCAAGAGGTGAGGAAAGCAAAGCGTCGATTCGCGAACGATCTTCTAAATTGTGAGAAAAAGTCAGATATTATTTGGAAAAAACTGAAAACTTTAGGGGTTGGTAAACAAAAAAGTAATGATAAATTAAACTTTTCCATAGAAACGTTGAACGTATATTTCAGCAAAGTTCAAACACTTGACAATAATGTAAGAGAAGAAACAATACAAACGATTTTGACCACCATTCACAGCACCACACCACAATTTCTCTGTTCGCCCATTCAGCCAGAACACGTTCAGGCAGCTCTCAATGAAATAAAATCCACCGCTGAGGGAATAGATAAAATCTCTGTTTTAATTAAATTCTCCCGTACGTTCTCGTTCCTATAACATGAATTTTTAATATCTACCCGTCCTTCGGCATATTCCCGTTGATTTGGAAACTGGCTAAGGTTCGCCCTCTGCTGAAAACAAAGTTCTCAGCCTCAGCCACCACCGGTCGATAAGTATACTTCCGGGTCTGTCCAAAGCTCTAGAACACGTTGTCAGTAACCAAACGCGTAATTTCTTATCACGAAACAATCTAATGAATCCCATCCAATCAGGATTCTGGGGCAACCATAGCACCTGTACAGCGCTCGTCAACGTGACGGACAACATAAGACACGCCATGGACATTAAAATACTAACTATTCTTGTACTTCTTGACTTTAGTAAAGCTTTTCAGACTATTGACCACGACATCCTGCTATCGAAGCTATCCTTCCTGTACAACTTCTCTGTCCCAACCATAGCTTGGTTCCGTTCGTATATTAATGAATGTCAACTCGGGTGAGATATCATCATGGCGGTCAATCAGTGCCGGTGTCCCCCAGGAAACCATCCTCGGTCAACTGTTCTTCTCTCTGTACATTAACCATATTCCTGACGCGCTCGAACACTGTAAATTTCACATCTGTGCAGATGATGTTCATCTGTATTTGTCCTTTCCTCCAAAGAATATTGAAAATTCAATTCGTGATATAAATTATGATCTGAACAAAATCAGTACTTGGTCAGCTAATCATGGGCTACTAATTAATCCTTCGAAAACCTAAACTATTATTATAGTTTCACAAAAAATGCTTTTCGCGTTTGAAATTTCGTCCTTCCCACCCATAATGGTCTTAGGGAAAGCTATTAAATTAAGTAAAACAGTCAAAAATTTGGTCAGATCACATAAATTTAACTAGTAAAAGAGCCTTCGCTGCAGTACACACTCTTGTTCGGCTTAAAAAGTTTCTGCCTGTTAGCATTAAAATCAAACTGGTGCAAGCACTTGTTTTTCCACACTTCGATTACTGTTACTCTGTCTATTCCGACCTACCAGATGATCTTGCTCAACGTCTTCAACGAGTACAAAACACCTGCATCCGCTTTATTTTCGATCTGAAATGTAGGGACCATTTATCCGTTTTCTTTACAAAGCTAAATTGGCTCAAATTAATTGATCGGCGAAAGGTACACAACCTCACCCTTCTCTATAGGGCAATCAGTTCAAAGGAACCGGCTTATCTCTCGAGCAGATTCTCAATGCTTTCCGAATCACACAGCCTTGACACCAGATCGCGATGGAGAACTCAACTACTCATCCCCCTTCATATCTCAAATTTTTATTCAAAATCTTTCACCATTTCCACTTCTTGTCTTTGGAACTCACTGGTCCTCGAAATCCAGAACTCCTCTTCAGCATATGTCTTTAAGACACAATTAAAACATTTTTTATTGGGCACAAATAGTTAGCACATTAGTGCAAGCTTATATGTTAGTGATAAATTGAATACAGTTAAGTGCAGAAAAACACTGAAAACCCTTATTCACCTTAATATATCAAATCCCTGACTACTGTCATGAATATGTGATTGTGTGTGTGTGTGTGTGTGTATGTGTATGTTTTGTTGTATGTTCGTAAGTATAGGTTAGATTTTAGATTTTTATTTCCGTATGTATTTTTTCTCTTAACTTTTTTTGTAATTTTTTCTTTGTGATGTTATATTTCTCTTTCTTTATTTTAATATTTACCTTTCTATGTAATGGTTTAAATGTTGTTTTCTAATTTTTTTGATGTAAACATGGTTAAGTGGTACGAGGGGGTGCTGAAAAGTTCGTAGCCCAACCCAGAAGGAGTGCACGTGGAATGATGAAATTTTTCAGTTATTCTACATACTCCCCCCGAAGTTCAATACACTTCCTTGCACGGTGCTCCAATTTTTGCAGACCAGTGAAAAAAAATTCTGAAGGCTGTTTCACACACCACTGTTCCGTAGCATTAATCACCTCCTTATCAGATCCAAAATGGCGTCATTTCAAGTGTTGTTTGAGTTTGGGGAATAGGAAATAGTCTGACGGAGCTAGATCTGGGGAATAAGGGGATGATCTAGACATTGAAATCCTAGATCATGCATTGTCAGTTGTGTTTGCAGTGCTCGATGGACAGGGTCATTGTCCTGCAGGAACAGAATTCCTTTTTTCATTTTTCCGCGGCGTTGCACTTTCAATTTGTCTTTCAATTTTGTGAGTAATGCAGAGTAATACTCTGCATTAAATGTCTGACCCTTGGGCAGGTAGTCTATGAGTACGACTCCATCCTTATCCCAGAAGAATGTTGCAAACACTTTCCCACCCGACATCTGCCTCTTGAACTTCTTGGGGCGAGGGCAACCTGAGTGCCGCCACTCCATTGACTGTTGTTTCGTTTCAGAATCGTAGTGGTACAACCATGTTTCATCCATGGTTAATATTCGTGACAGAAATTGGTCGGCATTACGTTCAAAATGGGCAATGACTTCCCTTGATGTCCTCACTCTTTCACGCTTTTGATCTCCTGACAGATTTTTGGGAACCCATTTTGCCGAGAGCTTGCGCATGTCCAAGTCATTATGAATTATGGTACCAACGTGTTCCCGAGAAATGCCCACAATCTCTGCCACACGTTTTGCTGAGATTCTGCGATTTTCAAGAATAAGGTCATGAATTTCATTCACGATTTTCGGGGCAGTCACTGTTTTTGGTCTTCCTTCACGTGGAGCATCATCTGTTAAATATTGCCACGTTTAAACTGTGCCACCTACTTCTTCACCACTGCATATGATGGAGGAGAGTCCCGGAGTGTTCCACTGATTTCCTCATGAATTTGCTTCGGCGACTTTCCTCGGTGGAACAAAAATTTGATGACAGCTCTGATCTCGATATTTGTGAAATTCGCTGACTGGGCACACATGATCACTTCAGGGGCCTGAAAAGCTCAATAACAATTCCGTTATTAATATGAAAATGTGCATGTGTACATACCAAGATATGTTCTTTAAAACTGTAAAGTTTCATCATTCCACGTGCACTCCTTCTGGGTTGGGCTACGAACTTTTCAGCACCCCCTCGTAGAAAAGTCTACAAAGCCTTAACTTCGTCATGATAAACAAGACGTAATAAATAAAATAAATAAAGTAAACTGCCCTCGCCCCCCACCCCCCAGTTTTGAAAGGTTGCATGCGTGTCTAATGTTTTTCTTATTTTGAACATTGTACCCCCTAAATTTCTTTCCGCACCCCCTCAACACCCCTAGATGATTAATCCTGGCACCGCCGCTGCATACATTCAGAAGAAAATAATAATTTTGAATCCAAGTATAGCTATTTAGAAACATTACTTCTTTCTAGCACACTTTAAATTTTTGAAGTTTTTATTTCAAGTTTAGCCATTGCATCTCAGGTACAGTTAAATGTTCCATGATTATATTTTCCATTTTGCTGTGAAAACACATCTTTATGTACAGAGAAGGTAAAATTATCATGAAGTAGATTGTAAGAAATGTTTGTAAGCTCTGAATGTGATACATCGTGCTACAACTTAATAATTAGAACAGCCTTGATGGACAGTGACACATTTAAAATTTTTTAATGTTTTAGAACTTTTTGGCAATTTCATGAGTAGCAGATAACAGAGGGGTCTGGTGCAGGGCACATCCAGCTGCTAACAACTAAAACTAATTGCCAAGAGCCCTAAACCTGTAATCCCAACCTACAATTTCATTTTGGTTCTAATAATACATATGTGGTTAGTTTAGAAGGGCCAAGTTTAGAGCTCTTAGCAATTAGTTTTAGTGATTGTTAGCAGATGGATGTGCCTCACACTAGAACCATAACAGAGAGCATGTCATTTCATATCTTTTAGAAACAATTAATGTTGTCCCTACTCTGACATTTTAATTACATCTTAAATTTGAGTACAACTCATATCCATGTGTAAAATGTCTTTGCAGACTTCAAGTGCCTCATCCTCATCAACACAGATGGAGTTTCATGGTCACTCTTCGTCTGCACTGCTGAAGGTGGAACCTGACCTCATGAGCTGTTTAATTAAGAACGAATCCCAAGACATCTCTCATCCTGAACAGTCAATCAAAAGCACTTGGCAGCCAGAATCATCATCAATTATTAAATCCGAACCAAAGGAGGAAAAAATTGAAGCCGAACAACCAGGGGGTGTTGGTGGCAGCTTCCTCCACATGTACTTGCACCCTGGTGCTGATATGAATGAATTTTTACAGGAGGACAGTAAATATGTGGATGCAAGTGATGACATCACACAATTTGGTGCCATTGCATTAAAAAATAATAAGACTGAGAATGTTAAAGCAGGACCTGAAGATTTGAAGAGTGAACTTACAATTGAAGATGGGAGCCCAGCTGCCGAGGCAGAGAGGTGAGTGCATAGTTTGTTTTTAAATTAATGAAACCAAATATCACAATACCCCAATTTCAAACACAGTAATCTCAAAAACTGCTTTACTTACATATCGATATAGTCATTAATTTTTCTGCAAATAGTAATTAAACAATTAAGTTCTGTAAAAATACTGATTTCATGAAAACTGAAAACCAGGTATGAAATAATTTGAACACCACGTCTACTATTTGGTCATCTACCCCTTAACATATTTGAAAAAAGAAAAGCTAACTCCTGAGAAAAAGGGGCTGGTGCCTGAATTAGTTTTAGTTTTTACTACCCCTAGTCATAGTTAATTTTCAGTAAGTTTCAGAGAGAGAAATTGCAGATATGATTGTGTGATGAGTGAATTATGAAATTAATGCAGAAATTTCACATTGAAAATTTGTCTTTAATGACCTGAATCTACTTCCAGGTTATCACTGGAATACATATTGATTAGAAAAGACATGCACCAGGAATGCATGGATGATAACGAACTGTCATCTCTTCAAGGAATTCTATCGGATTCAAACAAGAAATTGGAAACAAAGTCGCTAAAACCAGAATCTCCTTCCTGCGGCTTAACACTGCCAGCAGCATTTGGGTCTGATATAAAGGATTTAGAATCTACAAAGTTTACTGGTTCTCCTGGTAGTGTTGCTTGCAACTGTTGCAGCAAAATGTTCCAGCACAAATCTGACCTCACAGATCATATGCAAAGACATACTAGAGAAAAGCATTATGTTTGTTCAACATGCAACAAATCGTTTTCACATATTGGATATCTTAATATGCATTCAGTTATTCATACCAGAAGAAAAAGCGTTGATTGTTCAACATGCAACAAATCATTTTCATGTATGGGTCATCTTAATGTGCATTCAAGAATTCATACTGGCAGGAAACCTTTTGTGTGTTCAACCTGTAACAAAGCATTTACACGAAGAGATGATCTTAAAAGACATTCAATAGTTCATACTGGAGTGAAGCCTTTTGAGTGTCCGATATGCAACAAAGTATATGCACAGAAGCAAAATCTGAAAACGCATGTGACATTTCATCATGAACAGAAATAGCATGTTTCAGAATTCCATTGTTAAACGAAATGCTGAACTTCTGGTTATCCATCTCTGTTAATGACATTTTTTTAAAGGAACTTGATGCTTCTACATATGTATGCAGTAACATTCTCTCTATGTCTCAATGATGAAATCCATTGTTTTTGCAAATGCTGATGGAGTATTCTAGCATTACATCCAACTTCTTTCTTCTGGCACTTTCATCAGTTGCTGGCCAGCCCCCGTGACGGAGTCATGGATGTTTGTGAGTGTCCATTCATCAATTTCATCATATCACCACTCAACCTCAGCTTCGCAAATTAGCCAAAAGTGGCACAAAAAGCAAAGTAAAATCAATCAGTCGATCAATTTCATCAGCTGTTGCACTGATTCCTCAAGAACTTTCATGGATGCTAAATGAGATTCACCTCTTTTACATGTAAAATTTGAGGTTGTTGATATAAGAGCAGAGAATAAATTCTTCTTCCTCTTTTCCCCTTTGCCTCAGAGTGTCGGGGTTGCCTCCATCCACTACTTCCATCTCTCCCGTTCCTTTGCCATCCTCTTCAATTCTCTTATTCCTTTTCCTTTCTTTTGTCCTATTTCTTCTATTCCTTTTTCGAATGTCTTCCGGGGTCTACCTCTTGTTCTCCTTCCCTCTGTTCTAACTTCCATAAATTGTTTTGCTTTTCCATCTTCGTCCATTCTTACCACATGTCCGAACCATTTTAATTATCTTTGTGTCAGTTTTTCTAGTTTTTCTTCTGATTTAATTCTTCTCCTATTCTTTCATTACATACTCTATCTCTTCTCGTTTTACCAACTATTCTATGGAAGCATTTCATCTCAACTGTCGTTATTTGTCTTACTTCTTTTCCTCTTACGGGCCAGCTTTCACTTCCGTGTAGTAGAATTGGTTCCACTACTGACTTATACACTTGTAGTTTAGTTTTGGTGTTTATTTCCCTTTTTCCAAAAAGTTATTTATTAGTAGTAATATTTTTTTGTCATCATTTTCTCATTAGTTTCATCTCATCATCCCTTGTCATCATCCATACCATAATGTAGACCTAAGCTTGGAGAAAATGTGAAATAACTACAATTTAAAAAATAATGGTGTTGTAAGTGGTCCACGAGTTATTGTATTGGTTCAAGCTGTGTCGGACTAGTGGAAAGGGCTCCCTGATGATGTCCAATGTACTTCCCTGAAGCATAGTGTCTAAGGTATTCATTGATTGATTTGTTTTATTTTAATCACTTTTCTACCACTTTTGGCTAATCGCGAAGATAAAGATGAGTGATGAAATTGATGAATGGACAGCCACAATGCTCAGGCCGGGGTTCTAATCCGCAACATTTGGCATTGTAGTGTGCTGTGCTAACCACTCTGTCACGGCTCCTTGTAATCAAGAAGTCTCGGGGTCGATTCCTAGTGGAGGCACAGTAGTCGAGATCCCACTTTAAACTGTAAGCCCAGTCTTACTGGCAAGCTTTCACTTCCGTATAGTAGAATTGGTTCCACTACTGACTTATACACTTGTATTATAGTTTAGTTTTGATGTTTATTTCCCTTTTTCCAAAAAATTGTCTGGCTCAATTGGTAGTATGCAGTTATACGACGCACGTTTTTAGAAGCGATATCGGGCGGAGCTACTGAGAGCATGTCCTTGGCGACCAGCCAATGGCAGGAGTGCAACGTTGTACAGTTAGGAGACTGCAGTGCGCAAGTTAAACGCCGTGTTCTGTATTTTTTCTTGCACGCAAGAAGTTTGCATAAAAATTGCCACTCTAAGGTTAATCATAAGATGAGGCACGACATTTTGAACATGACCGTCCAAGTCCCATGAATTTCCGTCGCCTACAGCCGGAGTTATAGCTTCTCGAAACACGGGAAACAACATGTTTCTACACCCCCCCCCCCCACACACACACAATGACCCTTTCGTTTTCCATCCGTGTTCTGTCGGGTTGTTTTTCGTTGCCACAGTGTTGACCCCGCTGAGTTGTTGTGTCTTGGTAAAACTATGGGTGTCAAATTCGGCTGAATATACACAATGACCCTTCATTGTTGTGGGCGTTCAAACATTGCGAGTAAGTTAAGTCAGTTTGAGATCAGCGTTTTCGTAACAAGGGCGGTGTAAGATAATTATACTCGTATGATATGATATGATATGATTTATTTCATTCCTTTTGACCATTGTACAGTGGTTGTTTTCCACACATGGTATGGAACATGTCAGCACATTACCGTTAATAATTATTTTCAAATAGGTACAAGTATGAAGATATTATACATAACATTTAAAAAAAAACATTGATTACATTATAATTGATTCTCCTTGTTCTTGCTGTTAGTTGCAAGGTTTACATTAAATTTACATACATATAATAGATAAAATCAATACATACATATACATGTCCTAGGAGTTATTTAGGATGTGACAATTTGCAATTTATTGTCAGGTACTCTTTAACAGAATAAAAACAATGATCTAATAGGTATTTTTTTACATGCTTTTTATATGAGGTAGCTGATTGTATTATTTTTATGTCACTCGGAAGGTTATTGAAACAGTGAACAGCCATGTATTTAGGTCCTTTCTCAAATAATGTGGTGTTGTGTGATGGTATTGTGAGGTTGCTGCCATTCCTTGTATAATATTTATGTGAGGAGTTGTTACATTTGAAGGAATCTAAGTCAGTTTTTACATACATCAGCAGATGAAGTATATACAAGCATGGTGAGGGTAATATGCCTAAATTTTTAAACAGTCTTCTGCAGGGTGTATTTCTCTTAGCTCCTGCTATTATTCTGACAATTTTCTTTTGCAGCACAAAAATTTTATTACTATTAGTGGAATTTCCCCAGAAGATTATACCGTATGTTAATAAAGATTGAAACATGGTGTAATATAGTATTTTCAATGTTTCTAAGTTTGATATTGTTTTCAGTGTATTAATGCCAAATATAATTTTACCTATTTTTGCGGAGAGGTGATCTATGTGTGGGTCCCATTTTAAGCTTTCATGAATCCATACTCCCAGGAATTTGACTGTTTTATCGTGATTTACTGTCATATTACCTAATGTAACATTTGGTTCATCTATCATTTTATTCCTTGTGTGATGGAAATTGACAGCCACAGTTTTGCTGCTGTTTAATACTAAATTATTGTCAGAAAACCATTTGCTGAGTTTGATTGTTACTTGTTTGATATTAGAGTTAAGGGTTTGTTCCGTACCACCAGTGATGGCTACACTTGTATCATCTGCATAAAGAGTCGTTTTTGCTGAATTTAAATTTATTGGCAAATCATTAATATATATTAAGAAGAGTAATGGTCCAATAATAGAACCTTGTGGAACTCCACTTGATATTGTGCAGGGTTTTGAGACAAAGCTAGATTGCACACCGTCATCCTTTCTGTGGATAATCTCGACTATTTGCATGCGATTGCTAAGATAGGATGTGAGCCAATCATGTGCGATGCCTCTTATGCCATAATGTTTTATTTTTTGTAATAGTTTTTCATGGGGTACTAGGTCGAAGGCTTTTGTCAAATCTAGAAAGAGTCCCGTTTTGTCTAATGTTTCTCTTATATATTCCAAATATTGAAACACAGCAGATTCAGTTGATTTCCCTTTGCGGAAGCCATGCTGAGTATTTGAAATAAGTTGTTGTTTTTCTAAAAATGATACAATTCGATTGTTCATGGTAGCTTCTAAAATTTTCGAGAATGGGGAGAGGAGAGATATTGGTCTGTAGTTGGTTAAGTTGTTTCTATCTCCTTTCTTGTATATTGGAATTACTTTTGCTTCCTTCAGCTTTTGTGGAAAAACTCCTGCGGTGAAGGACAAATTGATTATGTGGCACAGTGGGATTGCAATATATTCTTTGCATTGTTTGACAATATAAGTGGGGATTTCATCTACACTACTCGACCAAGTAGGTCTGAGTTTCTGTACGATTTTTTCAACCTCCATAGTAGTTGCTGGATGCAAGTACATTGTTTTGGTGCACGTTCCTAATTTCTTTAAGTTGTTTGTGTTGTGACTGGTATTAGTGTTGGGGGTGGAGTACATTTTTGCAACATTTGCATAGTATTCATTTAATAATGTTGCAACTTCGAGAGGTTCCTTTACAGTCTCAGAATTATGTTGTAGAGAACAGTTGTGAGAGGATTCAATACAGCCCTTATTGATTGATTGATTGATTCGATTTATTTTACTTCGCTTTTCTGCCACTTTTGGCTAATCGCGAAGATGAGGATGGGTGGTGATATGATGAAATTGATGAAGGGGAAACTTACAAACACCTATGCCCGGGCTGGGATCCGAACCCGAGAACCCTGGCGTCGTAGCGCCATTATGTTCGATAGTTGTGCAATAGTTAGTGTTCCGTGAGTGTTATTAAATAATGTCGCGCCGGCCCCTATAGTGCAGTGGTTAGAATATCGCGATACGATGCCAGGGGTATCGGGTTCGAATCCTTGCCTGGACATGGATGTTTATGAATGTCCGTTCATCAATTATATCATCAGTAATTCCCATCTTCGCAATTAGCCAAAAGTGACAGAAATGCAAAGTAAAACATCCAAATCAAATTAATAACGTTGCTCTCGAAACGTAGTACCAGTAGTACAGGCACCGAGGATAAAATATTACGTTCACAAGACAGAAATCTTATTTTTAAAATATATTCTTACTTCAATGAATTGGCGTTGTAAGAAGTGCGTGCTGAAACAGTGTTTTCTCAGAGTCGAGAACTTACGGCAAAAGCGTGTGGTGTATTTGTTTTTACTGTGTTGCGTAATATAAAACAGGGTAAAGTATCTACCACAGAAATCGGTGATCTATTCAAATCTCCTGGGAAACATACCAGAAAACAGAAACGAGCGATGATGACCTTGCAGTTCCTCAATAATAAATTCCTTCAAACCTCTTTCAGGTACGAGTTTCTCTTATATGCTGCAGTGATATGATATAATCCTGTGTAGAATTCTTCGCTATATATTTCATTCTACTCAAATATCACGTGCATGCATTATATATAAAAAAGTTGAATATTGGACACAACAAATTCTCTGTGTTCCCCTTCCGCTAGCAGTTGGTTTGACAACATCGCATGAGCGCTGGCAGCATATTGGCTGAACTCATGTTCCTTCTAAAAGCGTACGCCGTATAGATTTCCTTACTCTATTCATCACTTCCTCTTCTATTCTTCCTGTCTGGTTTATGATTGTTCCCAGGTACTCATATCTTTCTGTCTGCTCCAGTTCTATTCCATCGCATATTATGTGTATTCTTTCTATTACCTCTTCTGTTCTTCCTATTTGCATCACTTTGCCCTTATTTGCATTTACGGTCATTCTTTTAGCCTTTAGCACTTCTGCCCATTGTGTAACCGCCTCTTGTAGCTTGCTCTGTATGTGCTATTAGTATTATGTCATCTGCATATTCCATGTTCGATTCCCGGTGGAGGCACATAGTGGTTCGGATTCCACTTTAAACTGTAGGTCCAGTACCGATAGCCTTACCGTGCATAAAGTGGACTTAAAGCACCAAATCAATCAATCAATTATCTTCATATACTAATGCTTGGCAATGTATCGGTCTCATATTCCAATTACCCACTTTTGTTCCTGCTGTTCTTCTTTTACATATCTTTAGAACTTCATACTTAAATATAAAAAGAGTAGCGGGCTCAAGCTATCTCCCTGTTTCACTCCTTTCCCCATCTTAAATGTGTCTGACATCTTTCCATCCAATCTTACTATTCCTTATACTCTTTTATATGTTGATTTTATTACTCGAATGAGTGTTCCTGGGATTTTTCTTTTCTTTAATATTGCCCATGTTTTTTCTCTGTGTACAGAATCAAAAGCAGCCATTAGATCTAAAAATGCTAAGTTCATCTTTTTTCCTTTTTCTAAGTATTTATCACATATTGTTCGGATGGAATATACCTGATCTTGTGTTTGTCTCCCAGATCGAAAAGCAGCCTGTTCTTCTTCCGTATCCTTTTCTATCTCTTTTCTCAGCCTTACTTCCAATATTTTGGAGTACACCTAAGTGCCACGGTGGACAGATATATTGCACGATAGTTCTCACAGTTGGTTGAGTCTCCTTTCTTATACAGTGGTTTGTAATGTTCTTTTCCCATTCTACTGGTAATTTCTCTTGTCTCCAGATCTTCTGATACAGTTTAGTCATTGCCTCGAAGAGTATATTTCCTCCATATTTTATATGTTCTGGAGCTATTTCATCTATTCCTGCTGCATTTCCATTTCTTACTCTTTTCACTGCTTCATATACTTTTCCTATTACAATTTCCTTTACTAGCTCTACTATCTCATTCCTATCCTCTTCCTTATCCTCCTCTTGTTTTCTTCTTCTACTTCTTCTTGTTTTTTGTTTATTATGTTTTCCAATCCTCTCATCTGCTGTTCCTATGTCTTCCATTTCAAATTTACTTTCAAAGTATTCTTTCCATGTTTTCAACACAATTTCAATTTGCGTTTCCAGAATATTAGCTTTGTTTCTTACACTTCTTATTTTTCTTCCACCTTTTTCTCTTATTCCTTTTATTATGCACCAAAATCCTTTCTTATTCTCTTTATATTGTGGTTCCACTTCTCCAAATTCTTCCCATGTTTTCCTCTTTGCTTCTCTCACTATTCTTTTAGCTGTGTTTCTTTTTTCTAGATAATCTAATTGGTCTTCATCTCTTCTTGTATTAATATATTTCTTCCATACTTTTTCCTTCTCCTGTACTGCCTTTTTCACCTCTTCATTCCACCATCTGGTTCTTTTCCTTCCTGTATTTACTCTCTTCTTCCCACATACCTCTTCTGCTGACTTGATCTTTGATTTTTTGCCACATTTCCTCTACATCTTCAAATGTTTCTTGGTTTAGTCGTTCTCCTACATTATTCTGATATTCTTGTTTTTTATCTTTTTTCTTCAACTCTTCTGTTTTTATTTTGTAATAGGTCTTTTTATTTTCCTTCTTCTTCCTTGTGTAAAACCGTGTTTCTCCCACCAGCAACCTGAGGTCGGTTCCAAGTTATGATCCTCTTATTACTTTTGTGTCTCAGATATGTTGTCTTATTTGTTGTGGGTATATTATATAATCTACGATGCTTTTGGCATTTCTTCCCTCACCTTCAAACATTACTTGATGCATTGTTCTATGTTTGTAGAAGGAGTTTTCTATCATCATTGCGTTCTCTATGGAAAAATCTATGATTCTCTGTCCATTTCCATTTTTAGTAATTTCTCCTCCATACTTTCCTAGTGTTCCGAATCCACTCAAGTGATCATTTCCCACTATTCCGTTTAAGTTACCCTGAATTATAACTTTTCTTCCTCCTCAGTCTGGTTTTTCCACTTTTGATTGTAATTCTGTGTAGAATTCTACCTTGTCTCTCACATTAGCATCTTCAGTTGGTGCATATACTTGAATCAGCGTAATCTTTTCTTCTAAGTCTATGTCTAGAGTTATTATTCTTGAATTTACTGGATCCCAGCTGATTACTCTTCTGTTACTACAATTCCTACTCTCTCTTTTGCTCTGTTTCCAACTGGTACTCCTGAATATCTCAATACATTTCCTCCTTCCAGCATTTTTTCCCCATTTCCTTTCTTCATTACTTCGCTTATTCCAAGTATTTATTTTGTATCTTTCCATTTCCTTGATTATTTCTACTTCTTTACCATTTAATGTTTTGATATTCCAGGTTCCGATTCTCATTTCCTTATTCTTGCATTGGGAAAAAATTCATATTTTCAAAAAAAAACTGGACTACTGCTCATCATCCTAACATCGCACATGGCCAATACTTTGTCCAGGACCTTGCATTGTTTGCCCAATCAGCAAAGTTTTGCTGGCAGAGTAATATAGTAGGAGATAGCAGCTTTCAATACACTTACCACCAACGACGTTCATATGCCTAGAACAGCATAAAACGACACGTGTTTACATTTATTATATACTAACTGATTACCCGATGTTGCCTGGGTATTTGTTTATCCCACTCTTGTATTAGGAAAATAATGAATTCTAACTATAGTGTAAAATGTAACAAATTTTAAATGTGATCGTGAATGTCACCAATTAGCTTAGTGACTCTGAAATATATCCGCGTTGGGAGTGTCACGAAAACTATGGATTCCACACTAATATCGGCCGGTTTCGCAACACAGTCTGAATGTTAGACAACCCGAGAAACACTATCGTTGTGGGGATTGCATAGAGTCACGGATGTCTGATTGTGTGGAATTTAATATCGGTGGTTCTCGATTATTTTTACATGTCACCCCTTCCCACCCCACCCATAGGGGTGCCAGGGGTGTCTTACCCCAAAAATATTCTTTCCAGATTGCAAGTGATACATGTACCAAGTTTGGTTGAAATTGCTCCAGGCGTTCGAGAGTTATGCCGGAAAAAAAACACACACACACACACACACACACACACATATACATATATCCATTTTTATATATATAGAGATTATGTAATCATGTTTATATGCATTTTACATGACACACAAACATACCCTAACCCCATGACTCTGAAACCAAACATTTCAGGACCTATGTTTATATAAACTGTTTTCATTGTTTACATATGAGGAACACATCCTGAAATTTTGCTGCTTATTTTTGAGACACCTTGGAAGAAGTGAATTTTTATTGTGTGTGTGTGGAAAACGTTTCACGTCTGTTCAAGATGTTGAATGTGACTTTGACTGGGACAGCAGCCTAAAGGCTTTTATGCAGCAGGTTTTGGGGGACTGATAAAGCAATGGGATAAATGTACCCATGTTGGCGAAGATTATGTTGAAAACTAAAAATGGATCTCACTTAGTATTTTTTAAATAAACGTTGTGACCTACTTACTGACTTACCTATGTAATTTATGAATATTTTGGGTAATGTTGAACTTGAACCCCAGCACTAAAATGGTGAGTAAACAACTGCTTTTACAAAACCAAAGTTTCTGATTTAGTTCAGGCATATATTGGTGGAATATAAGAAATTAAAACTTTGGCACAAAAACAGATGAATGTCAGATGCAAATTTGATACATAAAATGATATTTCAGTGTTATTATGGTGAGTAAAATCTCAAATTTCACTTGGAAATATGAAATAAGAACTTCTATCTGTAACAGGTACCTTCTATCACCTATGATAAAGAAATGGAATAGTTTAAAGTTCATCCCCTTCTTTTAAAAAAATATATTTTTTCATCCCATATATTGAAGCTTCATCCAGTACATTGAAGAATCAATGAACTGCAATAGTCAGATTTCTGCTGTAAATTACTACCAGCAATTTTCAGTTAATAATTCTACAGATGTCATTGTCAGTGTGGGGTCTACCTAGTACCATAGAGAACAACACGATCTCATTGTATCTGAAAGGCCCCTAGTTCAATCCTGGGGATGAATAGTAGTTCAGATCTCACTTTAAACTATGCATCTGGTCCGTACTTGTCTATCTTTGCTTAAATTGTGGATGGCTTCCAAATTTCCGAAATAGTCTTGAATATGAAGAACTGTTCTGTTACACTACATCATATGAAAGCTATTCCAAATATAGTTTTGGCCTACTCACACAATTTTTTTTTGCAGAGAAGATATACTCACATGAAATTGCATTAAACTATTTAGTTTTCTCTACAAGCTTGTTTGTTTATGTGAACTTTATGCTTCTTGCTAACTACTGACTAGGATACATTATTTTCTAAAACAAGGAACCAGTTAGCTTTATCAGCATAAACTAAATGTATCCATTACCTTATTGTCAGTATCCATAAGGTTCTTGCTGAACTTAACGTAAATTATTTTAGAAAACATTTGTAATGTGAAAATTATCATAAAATTGGCTATCTTAGGAATGGATTCAGTTCAACCAGAGTGACCATAATTGAAATGTCATTCTGAAGACAATGTGCCTTTGCTGTCTTGTATGCCTATAGAACCAAAATATTTCACAAATTATTTATAGAAACAAATACTGACCGGTGGCATGCATATTCTCCCATGTTACCTGGTATATTGCCGGTAAACCAACTTTTTTGACATGTATAGAAATTGTTGAAAAATTTGAAATTGTCAGGCTTCTGTTTTTGTTGTACTTGCATGCCTGCATTGCTGTTTTATTTCTATTAAATCTAATTAATATTTAATATGTAATAAATATATGAAATAAATAATAATTGTTCAGGTAAACCAGGTAATTTTTTTAGAATACACCACTGGTACTGACTAATATCTAACTGAATTTAAATGATAATCTTGAAAAAACAAGAGTGAAAGTTAAACATGCCATCAGTGTTACAGGAATATTATGGTTCAAAATTTTAAGCTGCCAGAACGAATGTTGGCCTATTTCTCAGCCCATCTGTATTAACAATGATCTGCTTGGAAAAGTGAAACAATACACAGTCATTTTGTAATAAAGTAAGATGCAGTGGTGAAAATATAATACAACCAAGGGAACCACCATTAGCACTATTAAAATATTATTTAATGTATGTAATGTTTTAGTCCTATTTAGTTTCCATTGCACTCAATTTCATGAAAATTCATCCCTCAGTAGCCTGCTTGGAAGTACCAGGCCAACTCTGTTTCCTACAGTTGTATGGGAAACCAAGTTCTGTTTCCTGCAGCCTTTCCACCTGATAACAGAAAGACCTGCTAGCAGAAAGCAATATTTTTACTATAATCGGCATCATATAAGTGTTAACATGATTACGAAGATGAATAATTATTTCATCATAAACATATTATTATTATTTAAATAAATTATTATAACTGTTCTAAATCCCAAGAGGATAAACTTTACAGCAACTACATACTTTGACGATTTGTAAATATGTCAATAATGTTGACTTCCCTGGCATATGAGAGCATTGGAATTTGCAGAGAAGCTGATTGTTGCCCACCTCATCTGTCTCAAATTTCAACACCAGTGTATAGTGAGTTGCCATACATAAAAATTCAATAAACTGATGATTTTGAGATAAAAATTGGAAGTGAAGAAAGCAATGAAACACCATTCTAAGATCTGCACACAGCACTAACTAACTAACTCTCTAGCCTTCTTAAACCCAGAGGTTTATGGCTGCAGCAACGCAAGCCCTCCATCTGTCCTATCGTGGGCAAGACCAATCCAATCTTTTTCATCCTTACCGATTTCCTTTAGGTCCATCTTAACGTTATCCCTCCATCATCGTCTCGGCCTTCCTACAGGTCTCTTGCCATCAAGTTTCCCAACAAGAATCCTGTAACCTCATGTTTCCTCCCCCATTCATGCGATATGGCCTACCAAAGTCTTCTTGATTTAATTATTCTATTTGGTCTAGGAATTAATTCGTGCGGTTGTTACGCACACATTGAAGCTGTAGTTCAAACACAAAATACATAAATACCTTAAGAAAAATATTGTCCATCGCGAGCCACCACTTTCGCCCATCTGTCAGGCAAGTTACGGATTCTGTGGCGAAAGAAGTCCTCATCCTTTGAAGCGATCCAGTCAGATACCCATTTTTTGATATCTTCTGAAGAAGTGAACCGCTGTCCAATCAAATCGTTATTCATGCAATGGAACAAGTAGTAGTCCGAAGGAGCAACGTCTGGTGAATACGGCGGGTGGGGTAAAACTTCCCATCCGACATTTTCTAAATAGGTTTTGACCGGTTTTGCGACATGTGGGCGAGCGTTATCATGTTGAAAAATAAGTTTATCATGTCTGTTCTCCCATTCTGGTCGTTTCCTGGCCAGGGCTTGCTTCAAACACATTAATTGTCGTCGATAACGTTCTCCATTAATAGTTTCACCCGGTTGCAGCAGCTCATAGTACACCACACCTTTCATATCCCACCATATGCACAGCATAACCTTTGCACAGTGAATATCTCGTTTCGGTTGTGATGGACCTGGTTCACCTGGCTTCACCCAGGCCTTTTTTCATTTCGGGTTCTCGTAATGGATCCACTTCTCATCGCCAGTAACAATGCGATGCAAAAACTCCTTTCTTTTCTGTCTTTGAAGCAGCAATTCGCAAATGGTTTTTCGTCTTTCAACGTCTCTGTCTTTCAATTCTCGTGGAACCCAATCTGACATCTTTTGAATCATTCCCATGGCTTTGAGGCGTTTGGAAACTGTTGTTTGATCAACGCCTAATGCTTCTGCAAGTTCTTCCTGCATTTGACACGAATCCTGATCAGCAATGCACTCAATTCTTCGTCTTCAAATTTTTTTGGCTGTCCAGGTCGCTCTTGGTCTTCCAGGCCGAAATCACCACTTCTAAACCGTGCAAACCACTTCTGACACGTTCGCTCAGCATGGTCACCATATACTTCCACCAAAATACGACGACTTTCGGTAGCACTTTTCTGCATGTTAAAGTAATGAAGCAGAACACCCCGCAAAAACACTTTATCTGGCACGAACTGCGCCATGTTCAGTTGACTACAAAATGCTGTTGTTGACGCGTCAATCAACTGCCCTATACTACGAACAATGCGCGCTGACAGGAGTTTTCAAGGCATGTGTGGATACACGGAACTGTGGGACGATACGCTCGTTACGCCATCTCTTGTCCAGGTGCACGAAATAATTCCTAGACAAAATAATATAAAAAAACACAGAAGTCCTAAATGTTATAAACTCAAAAATCATGCAAACACTTCATAACTCAATAATTTTTCATTTTGATGGATAAATTCTCTCGGGCTATCGACCAGGTCAATTCTGGAACAGTTTCCAAGCTTTCGAGAGGTAACATCACTCTCATCCTTAGGATGAGTTTTATTTCCAGCAGGACTGAGCAACTTTGCATGGTGTGAGGGCCTATCTCATTGAAAATCTGCTGACAAGATAGATTGGGTGAAGAACTTCTAGCAAGCCATGTAGCGTTTTTAATTTTCATGTCAATTCGTTTAACAATTCTGCCTCTTGGGGCAAGGAAATGGCAACCCATAAGATGGCATTTTTGAGAAAAAGGCGATTGAAAATATGGGAAATTCATTAATTTCACATATATCTTTTAAATGTCTTGAAACTATGAGTTCGATATAAAATAGACTTTCAATGATCACATAACACATAATCTGTGTATTACAGTAACAAAATATTTTTGCAATAAAATAATTTTGGAGACAAGTTGTGGATAAAAATTGATGTGGCATACCATTGCGTTGCACCAAATTGTTGTTTGCCTTTGTTTTTTGCAACTTTTAATGGAATAAATATACATGACAAGGTGAAATTCAGTACACACAAATGAATAATTTAGGTTTTATTTAAAAAAAGTGCTTAATACAACACAAAAGAATTATCTTACACTTTTAAGAAATTATTGTAAATCAGTCTCATGCAGGAGCAAATGTATGAATTTTCGAGGTCAAAATTGCCAAGTTTCCAAAACTCCATAAACTTTTCCCTGTGATTAGTAGGCAGTGTTTTGAAACAATGCTTAGGGCAGCTGGTTTCACCTTTTTCTTTGCAGTTGATATGCATTCATGCCCACTGTTTCACAAATTCTTCCGTTGGTACTGCACCCATGGTTGCATTTCCTTTTCCTTTGCAGTTTTCTAGGCAATTTCCCTTCAGATCTGACGTAGCAGTAACATTATCATCTGAGGTCAGTCTCTAATGGCAACATCGAAATATTTTTCAGAGAATTTAGGAGCAAGATAATGGTATTCAACACAAAACTTTTTTCCGGTGCATCATAATGGTACACAACACCAATGAATGAAAACGAAAGAAACCAATACTTATACTTTCATAACTATCTGAGGAATTCCACTGCTTGATGACTTGTACGATAAATCACTACTTCAAAATCACTTATATATCTGACAAGTTCACTTTCCAATTGCTCCGATGGATGTGCACACTCCCCAGCATGACGGCCATCTTGCCTTGTGGGTTACCACTATGTTGCTACGAATATGTGGTGATGGTATAATTTCACTCACACCAGAAAACATACATGGAAGTATCACATGCGAACTCTGACAAAACAGAAGGAAAGATAAGCATATGTAGGCTCGTGAAACAATTGTAACTCAATTTTGGTCAAACTGTGGTTTACCATTATCTTACACTGAGGGGCAGAATTGATAGTCTATTCCTTGAACCTTCATGACAAGTAGGAAAGCTCATAACTTTTATTTAAACTTTCACTGCTCCCCTGGGAAGAGATTTCAGTTCCTTGGGGGTCCATGACCACCAGTTAAGAACCTCTGTTCTAACATACAACACAGCCATCAGAACTCTAGTAGAATGTAGATCCTTACACCATTCAATTTCATTTTGTTGAGGGAAGCTCCAGCTGCATACTGACCCTTCAATGGTCCTTCCAGGAAATTTGTTGTGTAGGACTATGTGTGCAGCTGTGCCATTAACTCCCATTGGTTTCTGGTGCTGATAATATTGAGGTGGAAGAGGCCACCAGTGTTATTAGTGTGTGTGCAAATGCGTTGACAGTGTGTCTGCTGGCATGATATTGTTTCCATTGCTTATTTTTGCTGTATACATATAGCAAGCATAGACAATGCCATTTTCAATGGCTCATGGTGTTACCTAGTCATATCATAAATACTGTCACAAAGTTTGCAGGAAATAGACAGAAGATGGTTAGCTATAGTGTAATATCCCTAAAATATGTGGTACATGGATATGTGAGGAACACAAATCACCTATATCTACTGAAAATGACCACCTTTAGCATGCACCCAGTCCTTCAGTCTTTGTGGCCACGGATCAATTGCATTACGCACGATATCTGCAGGGAAGTCGGCCACTGCCTTCATGAGAGAGCTCTTCAAATTGGCGATGTTGGGATGGCTTTTCTTGCACACCATTTCCTGAAGCACAGCCTACGATTTGTAGTCCAGAGTGTGAAGATCGAGGCGACCAGAGGCCAATCAGTTGTGGAAATGAAGTCCAGCACATTCGTCTGGAGTAGGCTTACCATATTTTTTTGGGTCCAACCCAGGACATATTCGCAATCAACTCGTTCCTGCTGAGTTTCTTTTTACAAAAATAAATTGAAATTACTTAAAAACCTTAACATTTTATTGGAACATTAAACTACAAATTGTACAAGAAAAAATATTAACATTATTTTCTAAAACCAATCACTTATTTTTCAAATGTTTAATTGAATAATACATTTTCTGGTGCTTAGGAAACCTCTCTGTTCTAGGTTAGTTCTGTTAGTTGACTCAGTCAGTTGTACTTTTCACTAGACATGACTTTTTTCAGAAATGGCTTGTTTGTTTCAATAACATCATAAGATTCACAACATGAAAGTTCTGAATTAATTTTAACATTCAGCAGATGTTTAACAGTGGATACTCGAAGTGTACCTCTTTCTGCAGACCAAATCTTTCCCATAATTGAAAATACTCTCTCAACTGGAGCAGTTATACATCAGCAGCATAACAAACCAACTTTTCTTCAAGTTTGTATTCTTTCACACACTGCAAAGCATAGTGAGTCAAAATTTGAGTAGTTTCACCTGACACTTCATCAAAATATAAAAATTTAACTTGAATTCCCTCCTATGCTGAAATATCTTGCAACAATTGGAACAAGTTTTACTTCACTTCTGTTTGAACTATCCATCGATACTGTAACATAATTAATGTTTTCTAAAGAATGCAACACATTATTGAAAATAAATGGCGAAATAACATTACCTAACAATTATTGCCTCGGTTTTGGTTCTAGCAGATGAAAATTTTGGGTTATATAACTTTTTAACCAGTTTAGAAGTGCAGTCTGATGAGTCGAAACAGTTCGCGTCTAGCAGTGTGGTATGAAAATGTAGCTTCTTTAGCAGCACACTCCAGATCACTGTTATTCCCATCTTCGGCTTTAAAAAAATCTCTTATGTTTGCTGAAGCAGTAGCATTAATAGCACTCCTATGTTTAACTGGTTTTGATAATTATAACTACAAGGGCTTTGTATTTGGCAGTGGGCAAAAGAAAGTGTGTATTTAACATTAACCTGCAGCAGGAATACAAATTCTTGAAACTGTGTAACGACAATGACAGTGAACGTGTGCAATGTACACTCTGTAATGGAGTATTTTCTCTTTCATGTAGGCTAAAGGAAGAGGTGATATAAATGTGTAGACGAGTTACTTCACACTCTTGCAAGATCACCAAGACGCTCACGGAAGTAGGGAAACGGAACCGCTCGGAAGTTGATATCTCGAAGAAAGAAAAGGTATAATCGATCAATCCTTGCTGGTCATAAATTCTGGTCATGAATATTCAATACCGGTAGCTATTTTCATGTTCAGATTCTCAAAACCCCAGACATTATGCAATCCCGAACAGCACTAAAAAACCAGGACTGTCCGGGCTAAGCCCGGACGTATGGTAAGCCTAGTCTGGAGCCACTCCTGGGTCATCTTAGCCTTATGGGCTGGTGCCGAATCCTGCTGAAAACTCCAGGCCTGATCGCGGAAGATTGGTTTGGTGTTTTAAGTCCACTTTGTACACAGTAAGGCTAATCGGGACTGTACCTACAGTTTGAAGCAGGATCCGAACCACTATGTGCCTCCACCGGGTATCGAACCTGGGACCCCCTTGATTACAAGGCAACGATGCTACCACTGTGCCATCAGGGAGGCCCTGACCACGGAAGAAGGTTTTCATGAGACCCTTGACCACACCCTCAAGGACCATCCCTTAGTACACCTTGGCTGATGTTTTGATGCTTTGCTCGCAGAAATTCAGCTCAGTGGTGTCCTCGTTACTCACCTCCCACCACACCATTATGTCAAACAAATTTTGCTGCTATGCTATCCATATGAAATGCTTCACTTACAAAGACACTGGATGATGGCACATCTGGATCCTCAGAGTCTTATCGGCAGCTTTTCCTGAACACCTTGCATGTACCCTGTCATTTTGGGCATTGAATGTTTCTTCAACATTGAACAGTTTTTCATCGCTGAAGAGGATTCGTCTGTGCCCATTTCCCACATACTGCTTGAGTAGGCACTTTGCTTTGATCAATCTCTGCCACTTAAATGCATCAGTGAGGAAATGACCTGTACATCGTTTGTAAGCTTGTAGTCCCAAGAAACAAGACATGGACATTTTGGACATCTTCTAGTCCCTAGCCAGCTTTAACTGTCTCCTGACAGGATTTTGTCGCACACATGCCACCACTGTATTCACAACCTCTGGCGTCCGTACTGTTCGATGCCACCGTGCTCTGGGCTGGTCATTCACATTTCCAGTGTACCGCTTGATACTGCAATGCACAAACTTCTTTGAGATTTGAAGCTTCTGGAGAAGTTTGAAAATCTCACCTGCTGCTTTCCATACCTTATGTAGTGCAATGACAGCCACTCGATTTTCATACTCACCCCATTCCATCCTGACCTGTATCACAATCACCTCCTGTTCACAGGTCACTAAACAGTGACCAAGGTCTTACAGCTTCCCGTGGACAGCTTGCCTTGAAGGTATCCAGCCAGCCTCCAAAGCTGTGAGTATTTATGATATGACTAGGTAAAATGGCCTCAGTGAGGAAAACGTTAACAAAACAAATTGTTTGTCTTGATGTTCTCTTACCAGGCCCGTAGCTAGAACTGACCTCGAGGGGGGGCTCATGGGTTATTAGGGGGGCTTTGTAAACCAAGTCCATTTTTTAAAAGTTTATTAGTATTAAATGAAGGTAAATTATGTGTGTCAGGGGATATTAAGTTAATTTAAAATATAAAATTTAGGAATATCATACAAATACTACAGTTTTTTTCCAGATCTTCTGAAACATCTCTTGAAGTGCTAATAATTGCTACTGACACCATCCCTTAATACACACACTATACTATTTTTGATGATACATATTTATATCATACATGTTAAAATGTACAATATTCACTTCAATCATAGTGCCTACCGTATATTCCACCCCCGGCCAAAGGAATAAAACTTGGGATCTGTTCACATTTGATGCAGATGCGGAAGGAATGTGGATAATGACATCAAAGTCACAGATTTCTGTCAAACGAGTGGCTGCAACAGGGGCAGGAATGGTACAGATAAAAAGGCTCCCTATGAAGGAACTTTTAAAGTCTAGAGAATCTTCTAAACACTTGCCGCTGTTTAGACTTCTGCTCATAAACAGGATGAACGAACGAAGTTGTGAACAAAATAATATATTCTGTCTACATTTTCACTCTTCAACCAAACAAATTAGATTACAAAATAGTTTTACCTAATATCATGGGGGCTGGCGGCAGTGCCAGGGGGCTGAGCCCCCCCTGGTCCCTGCCTGGCTACGGGCCTGTCTCTTACACACTGTGAAAGTTGTCGATGTTGTACAGTAACACCTCTGCGTATTTATGCTCAAAACAACTACAAGTAGAAAATAAGAAAAGGTGCAGTAAAATACATTCCAATTGAGATAATCCCTTAAATAATGTTGTACTTACTTTCATTAGTGTTTTTTTAAGAATTAGTATTGCCTGCTAAAAGTACTGAAGGCACATTTTTTATTTTTAAAAAGCCTAACAAATCTGCTATGAAATGGATTATTCAGTTTACATTTATTCTTTAATTCTAAGCCATTCTGTAACTGGCAGGAGAGACATTAATTGCAGAAAAACCCTGTTCCTTGAAAAATAAGACTTTCTTATTCTTTTGCTCAGTGGTCGCAATAGGGCCAGTAGACTTTGCTGTGTGGGTGGAGAGGTAAATAAATGCCTCTCTTATTTATATGTGTTTCATAGTGCAGTCATTAAGGAACCTTTGTTCCAAGGTACCTTTATAAGGTAGGCCATTCCCGAGGTTCCGAGATTTTCTCCCATGATTCTGTGCGCGCTATGACGTCATTAAGAGGACAGAATGGAACTTACTTCGTTATCGTATACGGAAGCTTGAGATAAATGGGTCTATTATTTACTTATACACACTTTTTCTTGAATGCCGGTAGAACGAGAACAAATCAACCTGTTTGTGCTCTTGCCACGTGCAATAATAATAGAAGAAAATCGCCTGGAAAAAAGTGATCATCGCTTCCCAAAAAGTTACTGTAGCAGGATTGATTCAATTTGTTCCTCCAAATTTCGGACTTACTCAGTGGTGCAACCACAGGGGAGGGCAGGGGCATTGTCCCCCAACCTTCGACGGAAGTCAATTCTAGGGGGGGGCAAACATTGATGGCTAAAGGCACCTGCAGGGGGCACAGAGGAGAAATTGCCCCTTTCTATTTCAAATTTTATACAAATAAAAATACATTTCGTAAAATTTTCTTGCTCGCTTTGCTTGCAGTGCCTGCTTTTCTCAGTCTCGTCAAGTTCAAAGACGTAGCTAGGGGGCGTCGGGAATCGGCCATGGGCGCCAAATAATCTAATTTTTAAAAAAATGTGAAAGAGAGAATGCCTTGGCGCCATGTGATATTATTTGTTCCTTATTAAATCAATATTGTTTTAAATTGCAAAAATTGGATCAAAAAATTTTCTTTCTCGCTTCGCTCGCAATATAGTTGTTTTTTGTAATGTGATGTATTTAAATAATATGTTTTGTATATATGTAATGAAAAAACTTTGAATACGTACATAATTTAGTGTTAGCATCTTGCATATGTATTTTCCTATTTTATGTCGCTCCATGTTGCATATGTGTAAAACATATGAAAGTTATACATGTTATATGTACAAAAAAATATCTTCGGCATAATAATAATAACCCATAGCTCTACAGCCCGTGAGGGCCTTGGCTTACCTACCGACTGCTGGTCTCCCTCCCACACTGTTCCTCCGTCACCTGATGTAGCGTGGAGATCTTAGACCAGTATTGGAGTGTCGGGGGATCAGCCCGACGAGCTCCCAGCCGTTGCAGGTCTTCTCGATCGGGTTACGCTCACTCACTCGGAGCTTCCCAATTTCCTCACGATGGTGGGTTGCCACCGGCCCTATACGTAGGCCGAATAAATTCCGACCAGAGCCGGATTCGAACCTACGCCGACCCGCAGCGAACGATCTCAAGACGAGTGAACGCCTTACCCCGCTCGACTACGGAGGAGGACATATCTTCGGCATGCATTTATCATTCATTTTCTGCCATTCAAAAATACAGTTTGTGTGTTTGTTTCAATTATTAGCTAATGTAAAATTTCTGGTGTTGAAAAAATATTTCAAATCGTTTGTTCCAAATAAATGCTTTAGCACAGACATTTACCTCCCTTTTGCGCAATTTATGAGGATAATAACGTTTTTGATACTACTACTACTACCACTAGTAATAATAATGCCATTATTAATGTTATTATTATTACTATTATTATTATTGGTACGTTTATCCTGGTACTTTCTCCCTCCAGATAAAAATTTGTGGTTGCGCCTCCGGCCTTATCTTCCACACTCGCCTTCCGTATCATCACGTATGCAACTTTCAAAAACCTTTACACAATCGGAACTCAGTTTCTAAGTATTGCTTCATTGAATATTGAGTGCAAGATAAGATTTATTAGCTTTGAAGTTGAAACATCGTCCGCGAAAATAATACTTTGAACATCTCGTAGGTAGCGAACAGCGTTTGTTGAGAAATTGTGCTGAAAATATATTGTACGACTTACAGGACAGACGTTTCTCCCCTGCACATCCTTTCAATCTTCTCGTCAATCAATGAGAAGAGCTGTCATGTAAATAATGACCAAAGAAGCTATTCAATCAGGCCCGTAGCCAGGAATTCTTTGTGTGGGGGGGGGGGGCTAAGTCAATCCTAGAGGGGGCAAATTTTTAATATATTGTGTCGCATTGGCACATATTATGGTAGGGTACACAGAGGCACTTGCCCCCCTCCCCCAAAAGCTATAAGTAACAGAAAAGGGATAGTATCTTGAAACTGCAACGAACAAAAAAAAATCTTCGAGCAACATCAAATAGCAATATTTCGATAATGACCTTTCCAGGTTGCCAAAGAATATAAAGTTTAACATAAATAGGATAGTAGGGACTGTACCTACTGGATATTGTAATTGATTGATTTGGTGTTTTAAGTCCACTTTATGCACACTAAGGCTAATTGGAACTGGACCTACAGTTTAAAGTGGGATCCGAACCATTATGTGACCCTACTTGATATTCACAGGTCAATAATGTTAATTGATGACTAACAACAGCTTTGGGCCTCTCTGCAGAACTGATTAAGGGAGACCTTTATAAATCATGCTTCATAATGATTCCCTCTAGTTTCCAGTACGCAAGATTTTTTACGCACAAAGGAATCTATCGAGAATCCAGCAACACCATTGTGTTGTGTTGTACAAGCAAAATCGGATTAATTACATAATAATGGTTAGGATCTGCACTTTGATGAATTGTGGAAAAAATTGTAATACTTTTGCTAAAACATTAAAACATGGGTCCCTTAGTCCACCACGGACTCTATTTGCTTCAAAGGGGAGACTCTTGCATCACTACAGACAATGTTTGCCTACTAGTTACGTTAACCATTTTGCAAAATATTGTGTGAATTGTATTATATTATAGTTGAAATACATGTTTCGACACCTGACAAAAAATAGGAATCCCTTAATTGACCAATGACTCCTTGGATTACAATGTCATCATTAATATTTGATATTATGTTTCATAGAAAGAAATTGTTTTAATAGGGCGCAAATAATTTTACGGGAGCTCTCAGGTCCGACTCCCGCCGCCCCATATAGCTATGGCTCTGAACTTGGACTATAAGAATAGGAGAAATTGTGAGCGAAGCGAGCAAGATAACATAACCCTACAGCTCTACAGCACCTTAGCGGGCCTTGGCTTACCTACCGACTGCTGGTCTCCCTCCCACACTGTTCCGCCGTCACCTGTTATAGCGTGGAGGTCTTAGACCAGTATTGGGGTGACGGGTGATCAGCCCGACGAACCCCCAGCCGTTGTTGTAGGTCTTCTTGACCGGGTTACGCTCACTCACTCGGAGCTTCCCAATTTCCTCACGATGGTGGGTTGCCACCGGCCCTATACGTAGGCCGAATAAATTCCGACCAGAGCCGGATTCGAACCTACGCCGTCCCACAGCGAACGATCTCAAGACGAGTGAACGCCTTAACCCGCTCGACTACGGAGGAGGACTTTTTTTTAATCCTTTAAGGCGTATAGGGGGTGTGGGGGTAACGCCCCACACTTTCTTGATCCGGTCGTGAATGGGGGTGATGTGATCAGCATCACGCCCCTGACCGCCTTTACCCCCCAGGGTTTCCCCCAGGTACCCATGTTATTCGACGCTGGGTAGGCGCCGGGGCCGCTTCCACCGTTAGAAAAGTTCCCGGATTTGAACCGGCCGGGGATCGAACCCGGGACCTTGAGCATGGTAGTCAGACGCGTTACCGACTGAGAAACCGCGGCCGAGCAAGATAATTTTACGAAATGTATTTTTATTTGTATAAAATTTTAAATCGAAGGGTGCAATTGCCCCTCTGTGCCCCTTGCAAGTACCCTTGGCCGTCTGTAAGAAAAATGCAAGGAACACGTCAACCCCGATGGCGCAGTGGTAGCGTCATCGCCTTGAAATCAAGGGGTCCCGGGTTCGATACCCGGTGGAGGCACAAAGTGGTTTGGATCCCACTTTAAACTGTGGGTCCAGTCCCAATTAGCCTTACTGTTCATAAAGTAGACTTAAGAAACCAACTCAAACCAAACCTACCTGTGTTATTAGTAAAACACATTTTATGTATGTGTTGGATATGGTATGAGATTTAATTAGGAAAAGCGATGGATAATGTAATATTTATACAAAGTAAATTAATGTATTATGTTCTTACAACAAATGTAACTATTACAGAATAGGAAGCCACTGACGAAATTAGCCGTAAGTTTTTTTAATTCCTCGCAGTAGTAAATATTGTTACAAATAAAATCCAAAAATTTAGATCCTCAACTCAGGTGGATAAGAGATCAAATTATAATTCTCAGCTTGCATTTACCTCCGATTATTAGAAGTATCGTTCGACCGAAAAGCAATCTCTTGACTGTTGGCTGATACATGCGACGTGCCTAAAATACAGGAAAACGTAACAGCATAATCGTTCCATTATTTTTGTTTTGTATTTGTATTGCTTTTGTTTTATTTCAAGTATAATTTACCCTTTGGCTAATCGCAAATATGAAAATGAATGGTGAGTAGATGAAATGGATGATCACAAATCCATGTGGATCACAAACAGTACAGAGTACTACACAGATTGTTGGCCCACATGCCAGAACCTAGTAAGCCCGCAAGAATGAAGTTCCTAGGATATATTACCTGGAAGAAATATTGCTATTTGAATGTTTCCCGAAAAGACACCCTTTATACAATAGCCATCATCTAATTCATTCGCCGGCTCGGTAGCCGAGGGCGTTGAGTGGTCGACTTTCGATTTCGCCTCCGAAATTCCCGGTTCAAATCCCAGCATGGTCATAGGTGTTCTCTGCGAGTCAGGCATGTATCCAGGAATTCCTTTCGTGGGGGACTAAACACCATATTTTTAAGGGGCATAGATAGAACCTCACAATTGTATGTTTAAGGCCAATGGTGGCAATTGGGTTCAAAACGGGAGTGGGGGGTGCAAGAAAAGTTTACTTTCTCTTCCCTTGGTATACAAGGGTTAGCATAAAGAGGTCATAGTGTGAAGGCAAAAAAATGGGGAGCAACTATCCCCAAAATCTTCGCCACTGTTCAAGGCTGCCAAATTATTCAGAACGTGAAATCGGAACATTTTTTACCACTCAACTTCTCTGTTTCCATGCATTAACATTGCGTGCCGGAACAATCTCAGTATGTGTGTTTGTCCATTTCTTATCATCAGACATCAAAACATCTATGGCGTCTTCGAGTGTTTTTACGAAGCTGTTACACACGCACGGGATGGACAATCCACTCGACAACGCGAGACTCAAACTGTGGGCTGTGAACTGGACGCAGAAATTTCTCGAATATTTCTCTCTGATTCGAGCCTGAACACCACTACTGTGTCTTGTCCTCCCATGTTTACAGTTCTTATAAAAGCCGAAACTCACCAAATTATTCATATTGAGGCCTAAGCACTCTGCAAGTGTTCACAATTGTCTGTCACAACTTCCGCAGTCTTGTCATATATTGGCACAAAACAAAGTAACTCTTCTCGAATACAGTTCGAAACAATTAATTCACAATGAAAACCCTTCCGATCCCAACACATCTAGTGTTTCTTCTCCCAATATGATTAAATGCTTACTCATTTATCTCCAGTGACGTGCCCAAGGGAGGGTTGGTGAGGTCATAACCCAATTTGACCAAGTATTCCTTAAAAAAAATTAAAAAAACGAACGTCAAAGAGAGGAAAAGATTGCAAAATAAGGACTGACCACTAAAAATTGTATGCATAACCCTCCTCTTCTAAAATTCTGGGAAAATTTGGTCCGGGCACAACTAACTCATCACTCAAAACTTTGATTTTCAGTTGATTTGTGCAGCTTATTTCTTTTTTAATTAACGGCTCCAATACCCGTTACTGCTTAAATATTCACTTTAGAGAGAGACCTTCGATCTCTTCGGCCCTCGACCCGAACTAGTACTACACTGAGGCTCCGGAAATTCCGCTGTCGTTAATGTCTTCTGCTTTGGACCCGAACTTGGAACTAGTAGTAGACTTCGTTACTTTATGGTATTTAGTCCTTTTCATTTTCGAATCACTAGATCTTATAAAGCCACCAATAGACACTGACTGATCACTAATCGACTGTATGAACTATCAAACTTACCTTTGAATACTCATTAACCGATTCTGTTGTACAGATCAACCTGGAAATTGAAGCCGCGTATTTTAACCTCATTATATTCTAGAACGTTCCACAGATAAAACGATTCGTTAATGTTGCCAGTAGTTCGACTCCTTCTCTTATTCAAGAACGTTCTCTCTCGCGCTTTCCAGAGATTAAAAAATTACAATGAATCGTCCTACGTGTGGCGCTACGTTTGCAGCTTCCAAATGCTGACAAGTCTTTGCATAGTGTTGCGACAACACCGAAAGCGCAAGAAAGTTTTAATGCAATATTATCAACAACAGGCTTATAGAACATTCTCCGTGTTGCCTTGGTAAGTATTTCTCTCCTTATATATTATCGGCACACTATTCAAGAAAACAAAAACCTAATTTTGCCGGATCCTGTGGCTGAGTGGTTAGCACATCGCGCTGCGACGCCAAGGGTCCCGGGTTCGAATCCCGCTCAGCCATGGTTGTATGTGAATGTCCATTTATCATTTCATCACTCATTCCCATCTTCGTAAATTAGCTAAGAGGAACAAAACGCGAAGTAAAATAAAATAAATCAAATCCAAAAAAAACTAATTTTATGTAGTGTAAACTGAAAAAAATAAGGGGGGCCCCAGCCCCCTGATCCCACCTTGGGTGCGCGCTATTAACAATAACAGGGTTATAGAACATTCTGTGTCTTGGCTCGAAAATTATTTATCTCAAATTATCATCACATTATTTAAGAAGCCATGAACCTAATTTTATGTAGCGTAATTTCCTGAATGGGGTGCTGGAGCCCCCTGATTCCCACCTTGCATACGTGCTTGACTCGATAATTATTTCTCTCCTTAAATTATCGTCACGTTATTTTATTTCACACCACAAGAAACAAAAAACCTCATTTTAACTATTGTAAACCGCAAACTTTCGGGGGGTTCGAGCCCCCTAAGCTCCCCCTTGGATACGTGCCTGCTGCGAGTGTCCCTTCATCAATTTAAACTAATCATCACTCATCCTGTTCGTCGCGATTAGCCAAAAGTGGAAGAAGACGCTAAATAACAAAAACAAATTTATCCTCATCGTGGCGATCAACTGGAGAATCTGAAAAGAAGCGTAAAAATATTTAAGGGAAATTCCAGGATATTCAGTAAAAAGTCATATCAGAATATGCCCGGACAAGAACTTTCCTTAGAATCAGACAAATAAATTCAATAGGTTAGCTGGAAAGAAAAGCTGGCAGTGGACTACAGCCTACAGGGACAAGATATCACGCATATAATGTATGAAAAATAAACTATGCATTGTTTCGGAATAAGTGTATTCTTCTATCACGTATTTGATGTCTTGTTGTCAAATTAAATTAACAGCTTTGGTGTATAATATCAAAAGATGCACGAAAACACAGCGTTTCATGGGCCATCTTCTACATTCTACGCATAGCTTTCTTCCGCTCGTGTCCGCTTGGTGACGTCACAAGCTCTAGCCAATAACGTGCAAGTCGCGGAGTGGCCCCCTCTGCCTTTGTTCCATAATTTAAATTAATGTTAATTATTAATGATGCCACTAATCGAAGAAACGATTCTAACTTGTTTGACTCATAAAAAAAATCAAAATTTTAATAATGTAGAGAAATTTATAGAATGACCTACATAACCCGTACAATGTCTATAATGGTTCAAGAGTCTTCCGCTATAGGAAGAAGTGTGGAGTCTGAAGGGGACTCAAGAGACTCATGTTTGGCAAAATAAAAGAAATTTTCTGTCATAAGATTTACATAATATTCATTACAGTGTCCGGTACAATAAAAAATATTGGATTTACAAAATATTTTTTTAGAGAATGTGCCAAGAAAATGTCTTGTAGCAGAACATAATGTTCTCTTCGTGTGCAGCTTGTTTAACAAGAATGCATTTTGTATTTGTAAAAATAATTACACAGTCATCGCTTTTGGAGCATGTGTCCATGTGTCCTGCTAAATCTGCCAATGGTTAACTTACATACGTAAATGTAATGGAGTTGTTATATTTCATGAGTTTTGGGGTTTAGGGTCTCCCTTATCGCACAACGCGACACCAATCTTGCGTTCTTACTTCTTACATGCAATACTAATCATAAATATATTATTTATGCTAAGAGAACTTAGCCTAACCTAACAGCTTAGGCATTTAGCCTAACGATGAAAGCATTATGTGATTGCGTCAGAATGCAAGGCTCGTATCACTTTGTGTGATAAAGGAGACCCTAGGACCAACGATCGACGGCAAGCATTTCTATACAGGAACAATCTCTCTCTATATAATAATGTATGTGTGTATGTTTGTTCAGCAATAACTCTCGAATGCCTGGAGCAATTTCAACCAAACTTGGTAATAAATACTATGGGGCTAAGACACCCCTTGCTCCCCTATGGGTGGGGTGGGAAGGGGTGACGTAAAAATAATCTAGAACCACCGATATTAAATTCCACACAATCAGACATCCGTGACTCTATGCAATCCCCACAACGATAGTGTTTCTCGGGTTGTCTAACATTCAGGTTGTGTTGCGAATGGAATCCATAGTTTTCGTGACACTCCCAATGCGGTTCAACTCCAAGTTCATCACCTATCGACATGGAGGATGAGGTAGGGGTGTGCGGGATCCCGAAAATTCGGGACCGGAAAAAATTCCCGTCGATCCCAATTTCGGAAAATGACTTCCCGGCTTCTCGGGATCCCGAGCAGTCTGGGAATACCGAATGGTCATTTTAAAAAGTTGTTAATTCTCAACGTTTTCTGCATTGCAAGTGTCTGTAACTTATCGGAAATTAATTGTTTTTATTCCAGAAATGCAAAAACAATCATTTATGTTGAAAAGGACTTGTAGAATTCGAGATTTTCAGAGCATCTGGAAATTTCGAACATTTCCCATCCCAAAAATTTCCCGACTTCGTCGGGAAATGGCGAATTTTTCCCGTCCCGAATGTCGGGATTAATTTCACACTTTGTTGTGAAACTTTCTATTCTTATTCCGTTCTAGCGTTATTTACATACAAGACCATATAAAATTTATAAGATCTGTTACCATTGGAAAATTGGTTAGTGGCTAATCTTACATCACTCCTTAATGCAATTCATTAATATTCATATTTTTATTTCACTGACATATTCACTATGTTAAATGATTTCGTAGTTTGTAAATTGTTAGAGAAAAGTTAAATATAATAAGTATTTCATCATGAAAAGAAACGGACATTTCTCTCTCCTACTTTACCCAAAGGTTCCTAGTTCTTTGCCCTTTCTGACGTACAATTAGCGCACTCGGTAGCAGACAACTTATCCAATTTATCGCGGTGCATAGCAGACGACCTTTTCAATCCGCGGAAAGCAGATAAGTGAAAAAGCACGATTCGAAAATTGCTCGAGCTAGCTACTTGGTGCTAAGTAATTCAAAATTTCCAGTTAAACCAGGTTCGCAAGGTGTGTCTGTGACAGAATTTTATTCGTAAGCGGCAGTGTTCTGTTATTTTTGGCCATGAATGCTTGCTGTGGACTGCATCATTTACCTTTTGGTATGGCTGGAAAGTTCGGTCGTCTCCAATCTATCGCACGGCGGAATCTTTTAAAAACATCTATTTTGGGTAAGACGAAGCAGAGAGATGAGCATTTGCCTTACGTTGCTGACACATATTTTGCCCTGTTTCCACAGGTTAGTATATATCCGTAACTACGAGATAACTATATAGACACCACACCACTTGCTGTTTGATATACTTATAGATTTTAATTAGATTTTTAAGTGTATTGGTATCACAAAATAAGGTTTAAATAGGACTATTGTGGGCTAGAGTCTAGTTTACGTCCTTCTTGCGCACTCCTTGCCCGTTTTCAAAGCCCTGCTAGCAGACAGCCGGCGCTCCGGCATCCGTAGGGTAAGTAAGTTTTTCTTTTTACACTTTGTCACTAACCATTCACGGGAACGAAGTATGCCTACGAGGTTAGGTTAGGTCCCATTAGCACTCATTTCACCCCTAAATATGTGCTTCATCATCGAAAAATGTCCTCAGTACGTTCAATCACGCATATCCGGACAACATCGGTTTTTCTCGATTTTCTCCTCCAGGAAATTTTTTCTCTCCTTGGGATTTAGTTTGTTGAATTCCTTATACAATAACCTTTCCAACGATATATGATACGTATTCCTTATGAAAAGGACGTAAACTAGACTCTTACCTTAGGTGTAGATACGTATTCCTTATGAAAAAGACGTAAACTAGACTCTTACCCTATTGTGTTATTGATGCTTCATTTCGTGGGAAATCTTGTCATCTGGAATCCAACAGCAATTTGTTTCCTTCCTGTTACTTAACCCAAGATAAACACCGAGATGCATAAATAGTACGAGCTAAATTGTCCATAGCAATTTTTTTTTTCTCTTGCACCATACGTGTTTCTAAGGAATGGTATTGTACTGATGCTGTACACAGTTTGTGAGCTGATTTCATTGACTTTTTCAATGGTAAATTTCTGAACTTTGAATTGAATAAAACAAAGTGAAAATATACTGTATGTTAGTGTAGGAACCGAGCACTTCGATATCTTCACAAACTACAATTTTTTTAGTCGCACATTATTTTCCTCGATTTCGTGAAAACCGTTTTTGAGAATCCACCTTAGCAAACGATGGCGAAGTGGTTGCGTTGTTGCCTTGTAATCATGGGGTCTCTGGTTCGACATAGTGGCACACATAGTGGTTCGGATCCCACTTTATACCGTACATCCAGTCCCGATTAGCCTTACTGTGCATAAAGTGGACTCAACTCCTTAAAACCTTTCGAAGAATCAAAAATTTTGATTTTGAGGTACATTATCATTTTGGGCTATTTTTGGTTAATATGAATCTGCCTTGTCCTCCTTTGTGGCAGTGCGGTCTAAGTCACTGTGCTTTGGGCTCCAACTGCAGGACGGCATGGGTTTGAGTCCACCTAGGTTTAGGCTGGGTTCTCGGCCTGTGTATAGGGCAGGTGGCAACCCACCATCGTGAGGAGATTGGGGAGCTACGATTTAATAGCATAACTTGATCATGAGAATCTCCTATAATGGCGGAGGGTAAGTGGGTTCGACATGCTGACCTCAGGTCACCCTATTACCGGTTGAATATCTCCACACATCTAGGTAGGATTGTGGGAGGGAGATAGGCCAAGGGCTGTAGAGCCATGGGTTATTATTATTATTATGTATTTGCTTCGCTCAATAAGTTTGTTTTAGAGTCGAGCACAATAGCCAACTCTTGCAATGAGTCACTGGAAAGTCGTACATGTGTGGTTGCATATATCATTATCAATATGTTTATTCATCATTAAGCATTACAATAATGCAATAGATGTCGTCATTGGTACAAATGTAAAACATAATACAAGAATAGTATAAACATACAAATATAAAACATAATACAAGAATAATTATATCCTTGTGATAAGGAGTCGTCGTCATTTAATAAACTTTATTGATTTATTCTGTCAGCATTATTGAAAATATTGTGCCATGCTGAACATAATATAATACATTTAACAACCATTCTTAGATGCTCAATTTATATCAACAACTATTTAAACAGAAGAAATAGGTATAAGTGTTGCAACGAAGGGACATTGATAACTTAATGAGGCATTTTTCTTGTGTTGCAGAAAAGGTTCAGTTTATGACAATGCTTTACACAGTCCGTTTGAAGAATTTTGAGGATATTGATGTTTTATCAGAGTGACCAATCCGAATAAATATCTGTGGATGTTAACAGGTTTCATCGCATTTAAGATGGCAATTTTCCGGTCCAACTTTTCTCCGTACAACATGTCTGTTGCCACTCAGGCTGAAGAGCCTGATGATGCTGGCAAAGTTCTGATTCATATGTGGCAGGAATGACTTTGGCAGAAAGGAACTCTGATTGGCACCATGTTGACAACTGACTCAAGAAGCCCCACGACCAACAGAACTCGAAGTGCTCGGATCCTACGTTGACATATACTATACATGGTTATGAATAATTTGTCTCATAATATTAATGTAGCTTGCCCTGGATCTGTGTTCAAAGTGAGAGGGGTTGTGGTGTCATGGTATCACCCCCCTCCCCTTTCCAGCTGTTGCATCGCCATCATGTTAATACATAGAAATCTCCCCCAGCTAGATCAAGGCTCAACCAAACATTCTCCCAGCTAACAATTTCCACTTCAATATTTTGTACAGTCTTATCTTATTTCTCTCCTACAGAAGCAATAATGATAAAATCATGGAATTTGAAAGTTTTTGTTCTTTTGAGAAAAATATGAACTTGGTGGCAAAGTGAGTGGAAGTTAGCTGTAAAAAGAAAGCAATCATTTGTCTTTTTTGGTAGGACAAGTAATACCACAGCCAAACTGCTTTTTTGTTATAGTGCTGCTTAAAGAGAAATTCCTGTCTATGTTGCAGTTGTGTAACCCCTCCTCTCATTAATGAGCCAGATATTATATATGACAAATATTATGTTTTTGTTGCAGCTCATACTCTGTGGTGACTTTAATTTTCCTGTGATTATGAACACTGATTTATTAAGAAAGTCTCACTTTACTGTGTCATGATCTACAATATTGTATGTCATACCACCCAAATTGCAACAGTAGTGTACTAGACCTAATGTTAATGAGTATTGATGATGAGGATATAAACAGTGAGTTGCACTCACTCCTACCAGGGACACCTAATGATAAGTAGCATCAGGTACCTTTCTGTAAAATGAAAACAAATCAAACAATCCTTTCCTTTTACCACTTTAAGAAAGCAAACTATTTAAAAGTCCATGGTGTAATATCCCAAATACACTGGACATCTGTAAAGAGCACAAAAGTGTTGATGTTTCTACAAATTAATTTATGGCATTTTTGATTAATGCTTTCACCTTAAAAGAAAATGCAGGATGAGAAGATAGATGTACAGTTGACACTGATTACATGAAACAGTCTGATGACCAGGTTGATACTTCTAATTCTAGTCCTACAAAATATAAAATACAATCTAAGCTGGGAAACCATTGAAGTCAGCACAGACATCAGAATATGACATGGGGATGTCTTTGAATTTTACTTTGTCTAAAAACCTAATATCTACTTTTATCTAGGAACATGTACAAACCTATGTACTAAGAATACTTTTTTTCTGAAATGGTCATGCAACTGCCATTGGATGATTTGGTATGGTCAGAGGGAGCGAAAGCATCTAAAATCTACAGCAGATTGGTTTAGAGAGTGTACTAAATTAATGGATTCGCTGGTCAATCTGCTGTTTCATTGCCTCAGTTGACACGCAAACTAGGCTCCACTCCGGTGTTCATCACAGACATTTCTTTTCCATCTATTCTTTAGGGCCTCCTCGATGGCACAGTGGTAGTGTCGTCACCTTGTTATCAAGGGGTCGTGGGTTCGATACCCAGCGGAGGCACATAGTGGTTCGGATTCCACTTTAAACTGTAGGTCCAATCCCGATTAGCCTTACTGTGCATAAAGTGGACTTAGAACACCAACTCAATCTTCCATCTTTAAATCTTTCCAACCACACACTCTCCTCCATACTGAACCTTTATTCTGCTGTAGATTTCAGAAGGTGACACTCCCCCTGACGACAAAAAACGAACAGCACTTCGTAGCTCTTCTACAGTGCAAGTCAACAGTGGAACGGTCACGTTGTACAAGCTTCTCCGCAGGTGCATACTGCTCAATCATCACACACTTATGGCATGTTGCTAAGGAACCATTTTGAGTCTTGAAATACTTTGTGCATAAATCTCCATAAAGTTTAGAATAAAATTTCTGTTATATAATGACTTTCCCTTGTCTAAAGGTTTGAGAAGCAATTGTCTATTCAGGCAAAAAATAAAGCTGCTGTTCCACAATTATTTGCCTTTGTAATATAAATAAGATGAATATCTCTTACGATTTATATCTCTTCTATGGTTATTAATTATAGAGGTTCTTATATAGAAGGGGATTATAATATAAATCGATTTATTATTTTAGTATTGTTATTAACAACAAAATTTATGATTATGTAACATCACAGGATGCAGCATAATTACTTATTCAAAAGGTAAGATGCCCTATGCTTTTCCATGCCATAATTAAGATATCTACATCACATCCCAGAGTGACATTTGACAAGCTGATATTTAACAAACATCTCGAAATTTTTACTAACAATGTTTTCAGAAACTTAGGTTTTATAATTAGGTCATGCCATGACTTCGTGAAAGCTAACAAGAACTCTTTACTATTTCTACATCCCGCTCGAACTATAATATGCCACACTAATCTGGAATCTAATTCAAAAAGACTCAATCGAAAGCCTGTGGAGAATACCCAGTGAATCTGATGCAGGATGCAACAAAATCTATTCTTGTCCAGACAGCATAAAGATCTATCTATGGCTAGTTGAGAGTTGTTTCACATTTCTGAGAAATGCTATGGTGATTTATAGTTGTCATATTTAGCCTGCCTGTGCATTAATCAACTATAGAGTAACTACAAATATTCCATGGCACAACAGCACTTGAGGACCAAGGCTAACTTCCTACCAACTTCTAGCCTCACCATAGGTGGGCGATCATATAACATGTGGTCAGCATAACGAACTACAGAGTCATTCTCGTAGGTTTTTTCATGAACAGGTTACACTACTCATTTGTAGCTCCCCAATTTCCTCATGATAGTGGGTGGCCACCAGTTCCATACACTGGCTGAAATCTGAGGAGAAAAGTTGTTATGCTTTCCCCCAGGAGACTCAAACCAGTACGTAGCCCAAGCCCAAAGCCTGATGCCTTAGACTACACAGCTGCAGAGCAGGACAATTAACCATAGAGTGGTGTTGTAATACATTCACAATGTGATTCCGAAAGGATAGTACACAAAGAAAGACAAGTAGTGAGAGCATGAAAGGTTGCAAGTTATTGTCTTAGCAAGGTGGCAATATTGAAGGCATTTTGCATGTTAGATTTCACATGAACAGGGACTGTTTTGACAGTGTAGCAAAACTTTCTAATCATATTCGTTAAGAGTACACAACATAAAAACTGCATTGCATGATGCAGTTTGCCATTAAAGGTCAGAGTCATGCACCAATGTCGGAAGAAACAGTTGATGGGATTTGTGTTGTGTATGGAGTCTAAGAAAATCTACAAAAGGGAGGCTAGCATGGAACTACGGGTGACACAATCCATGGTATGGCATATGCATTGTAAGTTACAGAGAATAGAATTCATGTATGCCCTTATGCCAAAGAATCTGCCAGAATGCCTAACTTTCACATTGAAATACAGAACCAATTAGATGAGAGATGCACTGAAAGGCTACAAGGGTCGTTCAAGGTTGATCGGGATTTTCGTACATAAAAAATCGATGAATAGCCGGATCATGATGAAACGTGCAGGTGACGTAATGTATTCCTTCACGAGTAACTAGTGCCCGGCATGACATATTTCGCGCTTGCGCAGCAGTTGCAGCGAACATGGCGGCAAGCAGTGTGGCTGTGGAGCAGCGGTGTGTAATCAAATTTCTCGTGAAGGAGAAAGTGAAACCAGCTGAGATTTTCAGACGATTGCAAGCACAGTATGGTGAACAAACGATGTCGCGGACAAGAGTGTACGAATGGTGTGAGCAGTTTCGCGAAGGATGGGAGCTGGTGACAAATGAAGCGCATGGACACATTCGCCCGACTGCAGTCACACCAGTGAATATCGCACGTGTTGAGCAAATGATTCTTGAGAACCGGCGAGTAACAGTGCGGGATATTGCTACCGAGGTGAATATCATTGTCGGGAGTGTTGAAACAATCATTCATGACCACTTACGCTTCCGCAAAATCTGTGCAAGGTGGGTTCCCCGCCAGCTGACATTCGATCAGAAGTGATCACGCAGGACGGTCTGTGAACAGCTTCTGAATCGGTTTCGAGCAGAAGGTGATGAATTGTTGCAATCCATCATCACGTGTGATGAAACATGGTTGCACAATTCAACCCCAGAGACCAAAAGACGCAGCATGGAGTGGCAGCATAAAGGTTCCCCGCCCCCCAAGAAAAGCAAAATGCAGCCGTCCGCTGGAAAGATCATGGCAAGTGCCTTCTGGGACATGAAGGACGTTATCCATGTGGATTTTCTGGACAAAGGGAGCACGATTAATGCCCAGTATTACTCCACATTGTTGAGTGGTGCTGTACGAAAGTCCATTCGCAAGAAAAGACCTGGTATGTTGTCTGGAAATGTCATTCTTCTCCATGACAATGCCCGCCCTCACACGGCCAATGTGACAACAACTCTGGCCGACATGCGCTGGGAAGTTCTGCCCCATCCCCCCTACAGTCCGGATTTAGCCCCCAGTGATTATCATTTGTTTGCACCCCTTAAAGACCATCTGGGAGGGAAGAAATTCACGACAGACGAAGCACTGCGGAGCGATGTCCTCCAGTGGCTACGACAACAACCAAGTTCTTTCTACGCCAAAGGAATTCGGGAGCTGCCAGAAAGATGGCAATGGTGCCTCGGCGCGCACGGAGCATACTTTGAAAAACTGACATAGTTTGGTGTTTCTTCTGCTACCTATTTCCTCTGCAGAAATAAAAGTCCCGGTCAACCTTGAACGACCCTTGTAGGTTTCAGCGACGATAAAACTTTCCACCTCAGTGGTAATAGGAATCACCAAAATGTTAAGATCTGGGTCACATCCTACAACTTGTTTTTATGGGGTATATCAAGGGCCCAATGTATCTGCTGCCCCTCCCACACCACAGCACTTGAAAGAGCTGAAGAAACAAATCTCCGAGACAGTGGAATCGATATCTGAGGATATGTTGGGAAGCATCTGGGCAGAACTTGACTACCGTCTAGTCATCTGACGTGTGCCCACATTGTAATATACCAGTAAATCTTGGATCTTTAGCGTGTCGTTTCATGTAATTACAGTTAAGTTCTCTTAGGTATGATTAAATGGGCTTTTCTTTGCAGTATCCTTTCTTGAATCACCAGTGTGTGTGTGTGTATAATAATGGCATTGGAATAAGTTACTTAGAACCAGTGATCAGAACGCTACAATTTAAAAGTAGCTTCACTACAGCTACAGCTACATTTTCCAAAAAGTAGCTCGCTACGCTACTCATGTGCGCTACTCGCTACAATTTGCGCTACTTCTGCATAAAAAAATTAAAAACAACCATATGGGTATTAAAAATCTTGTACTACTGGTAAATAAATTCTGTTATTTATTAATATGGTTCCCATCATTCAATAATTTTGATAGCATTGTTACTTAAGTTACTTATTTTTACTATAGTTTTTGAGAATACCATAGCTATGCAAGTGGCATATCAATCCAAATTTGATATATGAATATTGCAATTAGGGTGTTACCCAAATTAATGATTACAACTATACACATATAAAATTTTGAAGGATTATGTATTCATGTTCACATCAACATATTTTTCTTGAGAATAAATATTTCATTTTTTATAGACTGATAGGAAGGCAGCATTTTGAATGAAAAGTACCTGGAGCCCTTTGATTACAAAAGGGCCCCAGGTTCGATACGCAGCAGAGGCACATAGTGGTTCGGATCCAGTCTCGATCAGCTTATCTATGCATAAAGTGGACTCAAAACAAAAACTAGGAAAGACGCCAAGTTGGGAGGATGGGATCCTCCTGCTCCTCCATTCCCCACACTGCTCATCATTCATCATTCTTCCTCGTACTTACAATTAGCCGAAAGTGGCAGAAAGAGACTAGATAAGAGAATAATTAAATAAACCATTCATCCTCATTTTCATGATTGAGAGAAGTGGAAGAATAGATGAGGAGGTAAACAGAAGAGGACAAATGGGTGGTGGACTATACCAAAGCGTTCGAAGATTAATATAGAACAGGGGTGTACCTATGAAATGCAAGAAGGTAATATATAACACATACTATGTGCCAGTAATTATGTATGGAGCAGAAACTTGAACAATGACTAGAGAGACAAAAAAAAGATGCAGGCAGGGGAGATTAAATTTTTAAAAGTCTTTTGACGAAGACTAGAAGGGATAGCACAAGGAATGAGGAGATCCGACAGACAGTGGGGGTGGTGAAGCTTCATGACAGAATAGATCAGGTACAGATGAGATGGTTCGGACACATGAAGAGGATGGATGCAGAAAGACTACCAGTAAGAGCTTACAATGCGCAAGGGGTGGGAATAAGGCCAAGGGGGAGACCAAGATGTCTGTGGAAAGAGCAGATAGTGGAGAGTGTTAGGAGAAGAGGACAAGATTGGAACCCCGTGGAAAGAGAGGAGTGGTGGAAGACCAGGAAAAATGGAGAGGCTTGACTTCTATGCCTACCAAGCCAGAGGCAGGAAACGGCAAAGGATGATGATGATGAGAATGTCATGATTAGCAAAAGTTACAGCAAAGCGACGCAAAAGTAGGAAAAATACATAAATTTGAAAACAATGTATACTTTTTGCAATATGATAAAATATATTTAGGAAACTGTCGTGTAAACCTGAGTGTTCTAAACGTATTATAATTTTAAAATTTGTGAACAAAAGTTATCGCGAAAATAATTATAATTCCAGAAACTGTATATCATTCTTGTAACAATAATTTCTTGCTGGTGAGATTCTATATACTGACGATGATCAATGCTGTTAACGTACTGAGCCATTTATTGCTGGCACTATGCCTTTGTCAGTGCAGTGGAAAATCCATCGCTCATTTTTGCACTGCAAGTTGTGTTTTACACAGCAATTAATGACATTTTGGTGTTTCTTACACCATGGATATCCACAGGATTTGTTCCAGGGGTGAAGCAAACGAGGCACTTTTTCCAGCAGTGCAGCAAACGAGGCATGTTTCTCTCCAAAATAGCGATGCAGTTAAAAAAAACGAAGCTGTTAGCTGGAATATATTCATATATGTCAGTTATGTGGATATCTGAATTATTGATACTAATTAAATAAATTACGCAGATATCTATAATCTACAATCTACATAATCTGTGTCTTCATGTAATAGACTGTCTTAATGAACCTCCTGCAAAATTAAGGGTATTTGTCGATTTTTTCTGATGCTGTTGCCACATTAAATTCACCTCAAAATGCTGAGAAAAAATGTAGCTGTAGCGAAATTTTCGCTACAACTACAGAAATTTTGTCGCTTTGCTACCGCTACAACTACAATTTTCAAAATGTAGCATCGCTACAGCTACAGCTACAAATTTTGTAGCTAGCTACAGTAGCGACGCTACACGTAGCTCGCTACTTCTGACCACTGCTTAGAACCTACATTTGGGGAGTTTGTTTTAGATATCTTTAATTTTTTCTCCTACTAGAGTAACTACTCTTGAATAGAGTATTTCATGTTATTTTAATTGTTACATCATTGTGAATTTCACTTAAATCATACATTCCAATGTGCTTATATATCCATGCAGTGACAGCGATTAGGTTCCAAAACTAGGGGGCCAAAGTCAGTTTACTTTTCCTTGTAGATTAGATTTAGCATAGTCTGGGGACAAAAGTGGCAAAAAACGGGGGGCAACTCCCCCCCCCCCTAATCGCTGCCACTGTATCCATGCCTTTGGAAAAGTCAAACAGCAATCAATGAGATTAAGCTGTTATCTTTTGTATATGAATCATCTGACCAGTAAGGGAAATACTTGTACAACACGATTTTTTTAGTATTCAGCAACCTTCTGTTTCCTGATACAGAAAATAATCCAAAGTGCATTGTGTCAGACAGGGCAGACTCCAAAGATCAGTGTGATCTTTGATGGTCTCAGCTGGCTGAGAAACATATAAATAAATAAATCTACACAACATTTTGTAAATAAACACTCGTTAAAATATATGGATATAACAGCTCATTTATGATTATGTAATAGGAAAATATCATTAACTTTAAGTTCCATCTCTGTACAGTTTCTCATTCATCACATTACATAGTTGTTCGGATCCTAATTATTCAGTTCCAATTAGCCTTGTAATTTAGACTTTATCTTTCTGTACTCCAGTTTTGGATAAAAAAAACTCCTTTGGGAATCATAGAATTCCAATAAAATTCAAATAAACTGAATACGGAGGGGGCCACCATTGGTTGGGATATTCCATGTACGTATTAAGCTCCTCCATCTACTCTTCTGGTTGTAATTGTAATATGTTCTCGTTCTGTGGACTACATTGTTGATAGTTCTATCTATAATAATATTGTAGCCATTTCAATTATAGTAGGGCATAGAAACAGGCACCCCTGGATGGTGTGTTTTTGTAGTTATTCCTTTCACGTGCTTTTCCAGACTTTGTAGGTTGCTTTTGTTCTAAATTCCATTTGTGATAAATGCGTTTCATGCCAGGGACGTCTGAGCCGGGGGTGAAGGGGGATATCATGCCCCCTCTCATCGTCGAGGGGGGCAATATTTTCTTGCCCCCCCCCCCCCAGTCGCGCCATAAATAATTATACTATCTTTTTCTGTTAATTTTTTAATCTGAAGAAAATTTGAGAAAATATTTTTGCACTCTTCAAATGAACGTGGGCTGAAGTTTGCGCTAACAGCAGGAACAAGAAAAGAAGTACTTGACTGACAGATCCCTAAGGAGATTAGGAATGGCAGTTTCGTCTTTTTAAAAGCAAGTGCAAACGTGAATTGAGGACTAAAAGTGGTAAACGTTGTAAGTGCCAAAAGCGAAAGTGTTGGGAAATCGCATCGTTCCGCACATCAGCCCGTAAGAACGTGCACACTAGTGACCTCTTTACACGCCCTTTGAACTACTTAGAGGGCTACCAGCCACATTTCACGTTTACCACATTATAAAGCATGGCACATTTCACAGTTTAACGTGGAAAACGCTGCTTGAATTATTGTGGCACTTACAGCGTTTACCAATTTTAGTCTTCAATTGTCCCTCCTAGGAATTCGCTCTTCCTGTTCCATCAGGTTTTCTACAGATGTTCTCGCTCGTAACAATACTCCAGGGAGGGGCAGAGGTCGATGCATTCAGATAAGAACGGTCTGCAGTTCTGAAATAGATCCAAGGTGGCATATTTCCGCGAATCAGGTGTTGTGGAGGAACCAAATTTCCTTTGAAGAATTCCTGGCCTCCCTCACTCTGCATCCCTCATGCTCTTCCATGTCCACAACCTCTATGTCAGGAAAGCTTTGTCCAGATGGTCGTTTCGGAAGATGATTGAGTTTTCCCACGCTTCGTCTCGAACTTTTCAGTTGAAGTTTGGTGTTGCGTTGGCCCATCCATAAACCACACTAGTCATTAATCAGTTATCTGGTGCATCGAAAACTTGTGAGTGACAATGAGTGCGTGGACCACCGCGTCGTGTCATTATTAACATGTCAAATGTGGTTGCAGGGGAAGAGTGAAGGAACAACCAGCACAAAATACGTCTTTTTGGAGGTAAGCAGTAGAATAAAATTATTCTTGATCATTTACGTGAGAGGAAGCTATTGTGGTAATGGTAAAGCCGCCAAAATTAAAAGCTTAACAACAAGGTGTTCGATTTCCGAGGAAGCACATATATGATTCCTCTTCATTCATGACTATCATCATCATATCCTTTAGCCATTGCACAAAAGTCAGTGACATGTGCAACTGTAATTGCCTCTGTTTGAAGTATACATTTAAAACAGAATGTAATTATTAATCGGACGATATCGTACCGCATGTCGTTTCACGCCGGCTTTTTTTTCGGGGAGGGGGGGGGCAAGGGGTTAGAGCCGACCCAGGGGGGGGGGACTCTGGCACTCTCCCGAGGCCCAGCGCTTCCGGGTGCCCCGTGCCAGATAAATATAATTATTTATTGTGCACAGTTTATATGCCCCTTGTGGTTCCAGTGAAGAAACTAATCTGATTTTTCATAACTTTGTGGATTGTTTGGACACACTTAAAAATATCCCAAATTATAGAAATCATTTTTTAAACAAGTACTAAGTAACAATCGTGTTCAAACATTTCAATCAAAAATAGCTCATATGCATTATTAGTTTGATTATAAAATCAGGACGTGGTAATATTATTTTACATGAAGCAATGTAAATTCACCACACTGCGTCAAAATTAAATATAATGAACGTCTAACCATGAAAAGAAACACCAATTTAGAACCTCACCTATTTCTTGGTTTTAACCTTCAACATGTTCTGCCTTAGGTAATAGTACAAAATTGCGATTATATAGAACACTATACTTCAGACTAAGGAAACAAATCTTCGATTTTTTCACACTTTTCAAAATATTTTGGTTACAAGCCCTGAGTATATTTTATGGCCCCCACCTAGGGCCAGCCATGGATGTGGGAGTAAGATTTTCTTTGCCTGCCTTTCCAAGAATCATTTCGCTATTTAAAATTCTGAAAATTAATGGTTTTTAAGGAGCATTAAGAATTTTTTTAATGGCTTGTATTATCTTTTAACTATTTATTTGCTATCATTTAGTTACAATTCCGAGGATAACTTAACATTACAAAAACTGGCTGTTCACCGATGATAGCGTAGCGTCTAATGCAGCCGTCTTATCATTAAAAGGACAAGGTTCGATTCCTGGGGAGAGGGGACAATTTCAGTGCTCTGGAACTATGTATCCCGCTCGAAATAGCGTATTATAATTGACAATATGTGTAAGTGAAAATTCATGCCAGTTTTGAAAAGTTGTTCCTAATGTCACATTTTTATAAAATTAGATTACACGAATCCTGGGTAACGCATGGGTGTGTCGTCGTCCTAGCATTATCTACTTAATCTAATCATTATTTATTCACAGCATGGTGATTAACTCAAGAAGTATAAATGCGACAAGAATTGTAAAAGAGAGTTTGTGACTTGAAGAGAACTTATCTGGATGTAGACCCGGCTAAATAACCATCTCTATTCTTATCAGTCCTCGAATGCTTTAGAACATCCCCACAACAAACTTGGTCGATATCCCAAGAGAATCTTCATTCAGCAGCGTAAAACTTCAAGACGTATTTTAGATAATGCATTTCATTATACCGGATGTCCCCCAACAATTCTTTATTCATTTTAATTTAATAATCGGTATTAATGCTACAGTTGGAAATTGGAATATTATTTCTCACTGGCATGTTCTTTCACCTGTTGTTGAACCAGGTTATAGCTGTGAGGTACCGACATGGAAGGTCAACAATATCACTTGACCGCCCTACAACAAGGAAAAATTACTATAGAGAGACCACAAGAAAAAGAACCTTCGGCCAAAAGTCTCCGCGCACCATCGCCTCCATCGGTTCAACTCTGGACATAAGAAAGCATGCTCCAATCTGCCCCTCCCCTCCACGCGGGAGTACGGTGCAGGGCACTCACTTCCGATGAACGTGTTGAAATCAGAACAGTATATTTTATAAGGACCCCGCTAACCCGCGATGCAAGGGCTTCTCAAAATGTTGGTTTCTATTCTGTCATTACGTTCTTCTAACTTTGTTCCAACCATTGCTAATTTTCTATATTTAGATGATATGATTAAAAGAAAGACTTGAACAATTAAGAACTTTGATTTATTAAGGAGCCCCTCTACATCGTGACGTGACCTCAACGAAGCTGGTATTGCTCCAATGTATACATGCATGCATCATAGTTTAGCTAACACTGAGAATAAATGCAATTAAAAACGTCAAGAGTATTGATTGACTGGTTAATGTATTTATCACCGCTTGTTTGTGAAATTATATTACATAGAGCGGAGAGGACGATGGGAGCAGCATCTATAATGTAATCTAAAATGTAATATAAATTACATGAATATATATAAAAAATATATAATTATTAATATGATTTATATTGTAGTATATATATATATACAGTGATCAGAACGCTACATTTTAAAAGTAGCTCCGCTACTGACCCAAAAATGTAGCTCGATACACTACTCATGTACGCTACTCGCTATTTCGCTACTTTTCCGCTACTTCTACATAAAAAAAAACAAGCTTGAAATAACCACATGGATATTCAGAAGAAGCCCCTAGTATGATAGTTTTACTTACTGGAAAATAGGTCGTTATTTATTATCATAATTCCCGCAATTCTCTAACATTACGGATAGCTTGAGGATGCTTCTCTGGTATAGCTAAATGAGCAACAGGTGGAGCGATGCTTTAAATAGGATTCTTGTGCTTCCACGAAGACACAGTGGACATTTTTCCACCTTGTAATCAAAGAGCCGCACGTTCGATACCTGGAAAAGTGATTCGGATTCAGTCTGGATTAGCTTATCTGCGCATAAAGTGGACTCAAAACAAAAACTAGGAAAGACACCTAGTTGGGAGGATGTATCCTCCTGCTCCTCCGTTCCCCACACTGTTCATCAGTTTTACTCATTCTCACAATTAGCCAAAAATGGCAGAAAGCGACTCTAGATAACAGAATAACAAAATAAATCATTCATCCTCATTGTCATGATTAGCAAAAGTTACAGAAAAGCAACGTAAAATTAGAAACATTAATATACATTTGGAAACTGTATTAAATAAAGAAAATTATCGTTTCTGCAGAAAAATCAATAACTCGTACATACTTTTTACAATAAAAAAAATATATCGAGGGAACTCACGTGTAAACCCGAGTATTCTAAACGTATTGCAATTTTAAAACTTGTGAACAAATATTATGATGAAAATAATTGTAATTCTAGAAAGTGTGTGTCTATCATTCTTGTAAATAATTTCTTGCTGGTGAGATCCTATGTACCAACAATGATCCATGCTGTTAACGTATTGAGCCATTGAATGCTGGCACTATTGCTTTGTCCATCCATTGATCGCTCGGTTTTTGAACTGCAAGATGTGTTTTACACTGAAATTAATGACATTTTCTTGTCTCTTACACCATGGATATCCACAGGATTTGTTCCTGGGGTGGCGCAAACGAGGCTTTTTTTCCCCAGGAGTGCTGCAAACAAGGCATGTTTTCCCCCAAAATAGCGGTGCAGCTCAAAAAACGCAGCTGTATATATTCATATATGCCAGTTCAGTTTACTTATCTGGATATTAGATTTATTAAATACTAATGAAATAAATTACGCAGATATCTATAATCTGCGACATCAAGGTATTTATAATCTAGATCATATATATACCAACATATATATATATATATATATATATATATATATATATATATATATATATATATATATATATATATATATATATATATATATATATGAAAAGAGATTTAGAAAAAAAATGTTGGTAGATTTGTGAACTTCCCCCCCCACTCTGAAATAAGTTCCGACGTCCCTGTTTCATGCTTAATCCTGTGTTCGGATGGCCACTGTTACATAGTATACACACGAGGCGGGTCATGTATACAGATGCCCGCGGCCCACAGAAATGTTTAGAGAACATAAAAACAAAACAGCTTGTTTTAGTGATATTTTTTCCATAGGTGCGTTGTTTCGGAGCTACGAACGCTCAAAAGAGGCCGTTTTGCCGCCTGTATGCAGGCAACCCAACATAACATTTTAACGCATCTGTGACGTCTCTTCCTGACGTGAAACGGCGTGTGCCAGTGTTGCAAGAAACACGTATACTACGAAAAATGAAAAACTACCAACCACATCACGTGTTGTAAAATGTAGCGAGAAAAAAAATATTCAATGACTCGCGAAAGTAAATCAACGATACGAAAAACGGTGGGAAAACAAATAACATAACCCAAAAGGAAGTAGTGGAAACTGAGGTAGAAGGTAATGAAACGAAACCTTGCCTCAAGCGAGTTTAAGGGCGGAAGCAGGGATTGCTGTCGGGGGAACAGCCTCCGAAAGCCATTTTTTCTTTCTTTCGTTTTTTTAAGTAAGCATTGTTTCTTGCGCACCTAAATTTTCTGATGTTTGAATTCGTCTCTCAACCTACATTTCCGTTACTTGCAAATGAAATACACTTTTATTCGGGATTTTGAAGTACTGCGCATTTTCTTTGTAGATCATAAACTTACTTTTCTTTTGGGGGACGTCCCCTTGTATCTGAGTTTGAGCGTGTTGAAACGCAAGTACACACGGGAAAGTGACGTGTCAGATGTGAAAAATGTGGATGACGTAGATGTGGTGGGAATGCATGTATTCATCTGAAGGTGTGATAGAGGGCGGGTACAGAGACCCCAAGTTCAAGTCCCGGTCGTGGTACTTTTCTTTTGTAACTGAAAATTTCGACAAGAATATTGGATTTCTCTTTTCCTACTGCGTTTGTGGAATTTTAAAGTTCCTGACAAGTACGCTGTAGATTACGAAATAGCAAATTACACTCTGTCCTGGGAATCTCTAGAGCAGGCGAGCGAAAAGAAGTCTCTGTGCAAGTAGTGACCCGAGAGGGCTCGACCAATGAACGCGCGAGAGGGGAGGGGAGTGCATGAAGAGGAAAGAATGCGGTTGCAGCTAGCAGCTGTTTACATCGGCGTGTACTGACTGCTTCGATCCGCTCACTCGCTTTTTCTCACTCACGCGCGGCCATGCTCCACAGATTCCGGGGATAGAGTATACGTATAGCGTATCTTGGACCTCTCCATAGCAGAATTTTTACGCCAGAAATCTATTGTATTCCAAGAAGAGGTGGAGTCCCGGGTTCTATCCCCGGTTAAGGGATATTGTGGTTCGGATCCCACTTTAGACTGTAGGTCCAGTCCCGATTAGCCTTACTGTGAATAAAGTGGACTTAAAACACCAACTCAATCAATCATCAATCAATCAATCCAAGAAGAGGTGTTGAGATGCGAACTGCAACGTCACAAATTTTAGCTGCGAAAGAGATTGTTGGCCTCCGGAGGCCACTCCCCGGCAGCAATTACTGCTTTCGCCCTTGGACATGCTTGAGGCAATGTTTCGCTTCTTCCACTTATGCCGTAATTTCCACCTTTTTATATATAAATATACAAGGGTTGGATAAAAAGTAATGGCAACACTGCTGTCCCGTGAAAGGGGCGAGTCACAGCGCCACAACCGTTTCGTGGTTGATAAAGGAATGTCAGACGAGGAAGTATAGTGAGTGGGGTGCGATTGTATGTTATTCAGTCAAAAACAGCAGTGCTCTGAAGCAGAGGACGAGAGTGCAAGCGCCCTAACAATATGTTTAGGCAAGAAGAACAACGTCTCTTAGGCAGACGGTCAACGCAACCTACTACTGCACCTTCTTGCAACACCAACTTCGTCTCGCATTAAGAAGAAAGCGACGGCACGTTCTGGCACGGTGTGCCATCATCCTGCTTGACAATGCAAAGTGTCATCACACTGCGAACACTGTGACCAAAGAGAATAATCCCATTCTCTTTGACTGTGACGGCGCTCCTGCATAACTGGTAGAGGGAGGTACTGGAACATCCGCCGTATTCACCGGTATGAGACCGTGTGATTACGACCTGTTTGCCAAAATGAAGGAACCACTGGGCGGGAAGCATTACGACACGCGCGAAGCCATCATACGTGCTATAGGGCGGTCACTGCGGGACATCGACAGAGATGGACGCGCTGACGGTGTACGACGCCTTCCATACGTGTGGCAGAAGGTCGTAGAGATGGGGGGCGATTACATTGAAGGAATATAACACGTGCTCCTCTGCCAATACAGTCAAGTAGCAATTATACCAGTGTTGCCATTACTTTTTATCCAACCCTTGTAAATATATATATACACACACACAAACACATATGCAATCCTGGAGGTTAGCCGAACAAGGGAATGCTATCCGCCAGTTTGGAAAATTTTCATAAAACATCCACCTACTGCAAGTGTCTCTATTGTTAATGCAGAACACCTCACTTATCCCAGATAGAAATTTTCACTTCGAGCATTGGGTATTGCACTTTGAAAGAAGAAAATTTGAGATTTTTTTTCTTTGTCTGTGACACGACCAGTCTACTTTCGCGGCATAGGTGTTCTACCACGAATATTAATATACATTGCTGCACTTCACAAACCCGTCACCTTTTAATTTCAATTCAAACAGGTTTGTCATGGATTGAACTCTGTTAAGGGCTGTAGAAGTGGAGATTAATAATAATAATAAATAGATCGTACAGTCACATACAATAAAAATGGGACACCTATATCTTGAATTACGAGTACCTGCTTCCCTGTGTGTTGCCTAACTCTACGGCGGTGGCAGAACTTGCCATTGAAAATTTGCTAGTAAAGTCCACTTATCGCCGTAGAGTTAGGCAACACACACAACGCATTACAGTGAAACCAGTATTTCAGGATCTAGGTGTCCCATCTTTATTGTATGTGACTGTACATCGAAATACATAACTGGCAATTAAACCAGAAAACTTTTTATACATTTTGCCTTATTTTTTATACATACCGGTACTTTTTTTTAACATTTCATTTATTTTCAAAATACATCCCCACGAAAGAAGAAGTAGCATAATTATATGGGATAAATGGTGTTTACGTCGGGTTAGGAGATTTATATCCGTATAAAGGAGCGCACCCTCTTTTTCTTATCACATTGTAAGTAAGAACAAACGCTTGAGTACTCTAATAAGTACGGTAATTTAGTTGTTAATTTTGTACATTTCCAAGCTACGTATATGGCCTCCTCGATGGCGCAGTGGTAGCGTCGTCGCCTTGTAATCAAGGGGTCGCGGGTTCGATACCCGGTGGAGGCACAGTGGTTCGGATCCCACTTTAAACCGTAGGTCCAGTCCCGATTAGCCTTACTGTGCATAAAGTGGACTTAAAACACCAACTCAAACTCAAACCAAGCTACGTATATTCTACAAATTCCGTACGATATTTTAAAATTTTTACTCCTATGTATTTAAGGCGAACTGTAATCCCCTTCTCCCTCGGTACGCCCCCGACTCTCACCAGGCCACGCCACTGTAGCGTCACCCTACACGAGAACTTCGAGATGTTATTTGAAGTTAGGCAAGAGAGACTGAACAAAATAAATTGTGTTCTTAATCTGTGACAGATAAAGTTCGACTAATAAACGAGACTTAATAGCTCTTGAACTTGGTGAAATGATATGAAGAAGAATGACAGACGGAGACAGTTTAATTCTCTGCTTACGTCATAGGCAATTCCTAAACTTCAAGTGTTTCAAGATGTCTCGCTCTTTGTTTCCAGTTCAGAGGACAATGTGTTTTATGGTTCGATGCGCTTAATGGTCGGTTACCAATTTAGATGTTAACGACGTAGTAGTAGCTATTTAGTTGTTTCTTCTTGTGGGTCGCGTAGCGTTTGTTTTTATTTTAGGCAGTGGCCTGTTAAGCGAAGGTTTGGTAGGGATTATGCTTAATGTTTTTTTCCAAGTTCTTTGCGCGCAGGGCAGGGTGCGAAGTCCTTGAAGCCATGGGGGTAAGGGATATTAATTCACATATAAAAGTACATTAAAAAAATATTTAATAGGCCTATGTATATGTTATGAAATATATATATCAAGGAATTTATTTGTTACTTTTATGTATGTCAGATATTTATAAAGTGGCAAACTAATTCCTTTACAAACTGTTTAAAAAAGTTAATTAATTGCAAAATAGTTGATATTGCATTACTATGCTTAAGTTTTCGTTTAATTTTTGCTTTTTATTAATATTAATCAATTAGATTTTACACTTATATTTGTCTTGAATTGTTGTTTCACTTTTGTTTTGTTATTGGGGTAGATCTCTTAATAGTCTCTTGAAAGAGGGAGGGGGAGAAAGAACGCAACATTCACGAACACACACAGGCAGACATTTTTCTTCGTTTTTTCTGTGTTTTTTGATTATTTATCAGTAAAGAATATTTGAAGTTAAAACTAATTGCTTATCTTCGTTCTTTAGAAAATAAAACCTCTCCCAGGAAAGTTTTGGTTAAGGAATGGAATTTTTAAAAGATTGTTGGAGGGGAGGAACCCCAGGATTTTTCACCCTGGGGCATAGCTACTGGACAGTTACCCACATTGACGTCTCGGTCAATTGTCCTTCTGCGTTAGTGATGCCTGCAGGTGCAACGAGAACATTCGCTTTTGTTCCACTTCGAGAGGGTTTGTTAGGGATTGTGTCGAACACCACAACTACAAAAATCGAGCGGTAAGAAACAACCGAACCCATGCAGAAGAAAATACTGATCTCAAACCCACTGCGTAGAGTCGTTCGTGTTTCTACCTACTTTCCCTTTTGTGCTTGGATTCGTCCACTAGCTAGGCGCGTCTTCCGCGGTCGTGCGGTAAGCTATCGCCCTAGATCAATTTTTCTCAACTGCCGGGCCTTTGCTTCAATAATATCGGGCCGCGAGAGGTTATCGTGAACTTTGCGACTTGCAGCCCGATCTGGCAACCACCTAGAAAGATGGCCTTTCGTTTGGGGTTCACCAGCGATAAAGAGGAAATTCTTTCTCGCCGGTGCTATTAAGATATCAAAGCCGCTGACAGGGAACTGCCACCCTTGCAGCCTCCAAATTTGATTTACAACCTGGGGGTCCGTTCTCAAGGTAGGGCCGGAAGGTTGAAGCTTCTTGCAGCCTGGGCTAGCAACTACCTATGTGCACCTTTATCTTCATTAACAAATATATTTAAGTGGAAATATTCTGATTAATTGGAATTTTTTGGTGTCCGAAATTTAACATACGAAATAAAAATCAGCACTTACTAAATTAATTTATTGAAATTATCCAGAGGAAACTAAGAGATTCCACTAACAAAGAACAGCTGCGATAATCTCGGATACATTAAAAGATGGGGAAATGAAAAACTGAGGAACAAAAAGAAAAATTGTATGCTCTGCCTGATATCGGCTGTCACAATATAAAGCATTTTACTTTTCTAATTTAACGATGGCAGTTAACAGGAAGGATCGAGTGAGGTGCTCGATCAGGGACGATTTCTTAGGCCCATACCAAACTTTGTTGTGGTCTTCACGCCTCTACAGTTCAGGTGGCCAAATGCATCCTGATTCGAATCCAGGTTTTGGATCTGGATGCGAGTTCTCAGACCCCAAGAATCAGGTTCCAGATCCAGTACATGTAATGGGTAAGCATTCGCTTTTTTGCCTTCCATACCATAATATGCAGTCACTTTCGAACGGTAATTTTGAATACTGCAATCCAGCACAGTGACGTGTTTGTAATTTCGTTTCGGGGATACTAATGTTGGGTCTTTTCACGTCAGATCGACCAGGGCCTCCAGGTCATGGTTATTTGATTTGGATGAAATTTGGCATGAAGGTTCAATCATGTCTGGAAGGCTTGTATTCCAAACACTAGGTTCCTCCGAGGAATAGTTCTGGAGTTATTGTCTATGGATGAAGGTGGGGCGCAACCGAAAATTTGATCCAAATATGAGAAATGAGCCTCTGAGCTTACTTCAGGACTCAATCACTTTGGAACTATGGATCAAAGCCTAGTGATATTTACACACCAAACAAACCTCTCACCAAGGAACACGTGTATTGCATCAAAATACCCTCAGCTTGTCTACGTTAGCAAATAAAATACCACAAAATATGCCTTAAATAGCCTTACGTGTCAATGTCAAAAAATGCATATTTTGTGTGCCTGCTGTTACAACTGTAATCCAACCAGGAAGGTGGCATTAATTTTCCTAGTAACCCTGATGTGAGCTCAGTATGCAAACATTATGTCGTTTCCATATATATCACCTAATCCATATTATATGTGGTTGAATATGCAAGAAATTGAAAAATCACCGGAAAATGGTGGATTTTTGAAATGGTGTAGCACAAAAGGGACAAGAGATATCCAAACCTAGTTGCATACACTACATAATTAGACCTTCCTCTAATGTGTGTCAAAATTTCAACTTATTGCAAGGCCCTAGTGCACGGTGAAGGTAGACCGTTAAACGCCCAGCGAGTTTACAGTGGGAAGTTTAAAATTGCGCAAGGTTTTCAATGAAGATTTATACCTCCGTAACTACGAATGTTATAGTTAAACATTATAGCTTGTTTCTTTCAGTACAGGCTCAGCTACACGCCTCTTGTTGAAAAGATCGAATTTGCACTAACCAAATAGAAGAAGAAGAAGACGAAAGTTAATAATCTTATTTTTTCTTTACAATATTTCAATTTCGTCGGACCCCCACGTAGGCAACGCCAGGACGTGAGAGTTCAAAACATTTCCTGCGTATTGCCTCATATGTACTGTATTTCATTCTCGTGGCAAGAATGGCGGACTTGCTTCTGATACTTTCGGGAAAAAAAATGTAATTTTTAATGTAAAAGCAGTAAATTTTTTGGGGGGCAAATTGCACTCACTCCCCCTCAAATATATTTAGAATCAAATTGAACTTTACTAAATACTCTTTGTGTAGCACTCAAGACATGTATCTCTTAACATTGCCTGAATCGCAATGTGCTCCAAAAGTCGATGAAACCAAATGTGACTTATTTCATCTCAGCGTTTATTGTTTAGAAACATGTATTGTAACAGATGACCACCTTTTTGTAACAACCACAAAATTGGGCTTTAACCTCGCAAACAATCCCTAAAAAGAAAGTAGACGATTATTTACAGTTCTTTAGACATACATTAATAGGGTGAATTGAAAATCATAGGACACCGTTTTATTTCTGAAAAGGAATGGATAATTAAATATCCGAGTACCACAGATAAAAAGGTGTGACGGGACCTATCTTCCAAGATAGAACTCCAGCATATCCACCGTACTGAAATCCGCCATCTTGGGTCCATATTAGTTCTTTTCAAAAGTGAAGGTTGTCATTGATGTACAAATCAGGCAAGGATTTTTGTCCCTCAGAAATTCTATTCTGCAATCAACTTTGCCATATGTGGTGTGTTTAAACGTTATTATTTTGTCTCATCCCGCTAGGAGCATTCGGTGTCTAGTGGCATGAATGCCCGATGTCAGTCGTATAGGATTCAACTGATCGCTAATTCCTTCTGTTTCCCAGCTGCCAAATGAAAATGTCAGCAGTATTCCTCAAAAGGACCACGTGTTATGTATCTATGTGATGTGTTCAGTACGCTACTCCTTGTGTGGCTGAGCACAGAGCATAATGCACTCGTTATGCACCCGCACAAGAATATCTGGATATACGAGGCGCATCCAGAAAGTAAGTTTCCCTATTTTTTCCCCGTGAAAGTAAACATAATGAGCCGTGTAAATTGCGCATGCGCAGCAGAGCTAAGACGTACAATCATATGCCAGGCGGACAGATCCCGCCCGGCGCCAGTAGCGAGACAGCAGTGGTCCGAAGTGGAAGCTCGTATTCCTTCTCCCGCCGCATGCCAGTAGCGAGGCAGCAGTAGTGGTCCGAAATGGAAGCTCGTATTCCTTCTCCCGCCGCATGCGAGGTTCTGTCGGTGATAAAGTTCCTGAATGCACAAAGCATTGCGCCAATTGACATTCATCGTCAGCTCTGTGAGGTCTATGGGCCGAACATTATGAGTAAGCAGAAGGTGCGTCGCTGGTGTTGGCAGTTTTCGGAATGTCGTCAAAGTGTCCATGATGAAGAGCGCAGTGGGCGTCCGTCCCTCATCACTGATGATCTGGTTGAGCTGGCGCGGCAGCGCATCGTAGAGAACCGTCGCTTCCCGGTTACGGAGTTGAGTAGCCTTTTTCCGCAGATATCGCAATCCGTGTTGCATGAGATTGTCACGCAGCGTCTGCTGTTCAAAAAATTGTGTGCCAGGTGGGTGCCGAAAAACCTGACACCCGAACACAAAATGAAACGTTCAGGAGCAGCACTGACATTCCTGCAACGGTACCATGATGACGGCGATGATTTCCTCGACAGGATCGTCACGGGCGATGAGACGTGGATTTCGCACTTTACCCCGGAAACCAAGCAGCAGTCAATGCATTGGCGGCATAGTGGATCTCCGGTCAAGAAGAAATTCAAACAGACGCTGTCGGTACAGAAAGTGATGTGCACCGTGTTTTGGGACAGGAAGGGCATTTTGCTCATTGACTTCCTCCCCAGAGGTGAAACGGTGAATGCTGACCATTACTGTGAAACACTAAGGACATTGCGACGTGCCATTCAAAACAAGAGGCGTGGCATGCTTACTGCAGGTGTTGTGCTCCTCCATGACAATGCTCGTCCACATACGGCTCGGCGCACAGCAGCTGTTTTGACGGAATTTGGCTGGGAATTGTTTGATCATCCACCTTACAGTCCTGATCTGGCTCCCAGCGATTTTCACGTTTTCTTGCACCTCAAGAAATTTCTGTCCTCCGGTGAGCGTTTTGGCAACGACGAAGAGCTGAAGACGTCTGTCACACGCTGGTTCCATTCACAGGCGGCAGAGTTCTACGACAGTGGGATCCAAAAGTTGATACCACGATACGACAAGTGTCTCAATTCTGGTGGTTGCTATGTTGAAAAATAGCTGAACCTTTGCTGTACCTGTTGCCAATAAATGATTTCCTGAAACTGTGTTGGTTTTTTTTTTTAAAAAATAGGGAAACTTACTTTCTGGATGCGCCTCGTATTATGTTACAGGTCTCCAGGGTGCGTTCCTGCAAGTGATCTTTGTCGCGGATTTTCAGATTTCAGATGTTCCACAGTTAGAAAGCAGGGGATTAGGACGGGTGATCTGGATGTCCATTCTTCTGGACAATGCCAACCAATCCAATGACCAGGTAATTCATATCGACGCATTGACGAACATTTGCTCCATACTATGATGGAACTTCATTATGTTGGAAATAACAGGGGAAACTGCCATGTGCACTACAGCCGGGAAGAAATAACCTGGCAGTAACGTCACTCCCTGCTAAGTCAGCGTTGCCAACTACTATGAAAGGAACCATAGCACGAGTAAGAGTACGAGCAGCAAGAATCGCGGTGCAAACTACCAATCTTCAATTTAATGTTAGCACTGCTAGATGTTTATTTTATGTTTGTTTATTTTAATTATTTCATATAATTCGGCTTTCAGCAAACCTTCTGCATGCGGAATATTGTGAGATGATAGCCACGACTTCATTTCATCCTTCTGCTGTTTGATGTTGGGATTTTTTTCAGTAACTTGTTGTGGTATGGAGGATTGTCACACACAATAACAAGTTTGGGGGCAGATTGGAAAGAAGCTGTTCTTCGAACCACAACATAAAATGGTTAGCGTTCATCTCCCCATGATAGTCACCAGAAGTTGTTTTTGAAAGGAACACTAACTTCGGCCCTCCACAAATCCACTTTCACCACCGGCATGCACAATAATAAACCTGGGACCCTTTCCTGTTGGCACTTTTAACCCCCTTCCCCGAATCTTTGGAATCCAGCCAAACTTTGGGGACAGTGTGGTGTGTGTTCACGAAACTTTCATCCATATAAATGAAAGACCGGCGGTTTGCTCTGTGCGCAGTTCTTTAACTTCACGCAAAAATGATCGCCGCAACGCAACGATGCTGTTTCGTTCAAGGAGTAGCTTCCTGCTGTTTACGCTGTGCTTTTTTAAATCTGAATCCTGATTTTCTTATGATCATACGCAACGACCAACGCGAAACCTTAAAATTAACATTTTCTTGCAGTTCCTTCATCAGTTTATGTATGGTGACAACAATGCCTTTCGTGTATTAAACAATGGATTGTTTGGCGCACGACTGCTTCATCAAAAGAATCCAGATTTGTGACACGTTGCTGGGCGTTCGGTCGGTTTTTGCCCGCCGTTGAAAAAGATTTCCCGCTCGCAATCGCAACACTTTTGTGTTTTTTTCTTCAAAATTCTCCACACAGATCTTTCACTGACACCTGTCGCCACGGGCGTTCTGTGAACAGCTGTGGTTTTGTTTTCATCGCAATCAAAGTACTTATACACATTGAAAACTATTTCTCTTGTATCGCTGTGCAAGGGCTTACCTTTCTTTACTCCACTGCTCATTGTACAACAATGACAAAACCAACCAAAAAACCCTCCCTAACAAAGAAACAAAATAGCCTGCAATCCCTCGCTCGTAGCTGCGGTTTGTTAGACTAATTAGCAGTGTGGGGGTTTGCACGCCTGCATCACCCCTCTCGGAATGATTTCGATTGGTTTGCACGCCACCTTGTCGTCTGCTCTAGCGAATGAGCCTTCGCTTCTGGAAGGAGAGGTGAAGGTGGGAGATGACGTCACTGCCAAGCTATTTCTTCTGCGCTGTAAGAATTGAAGAGAAAACTGTCTTCTGCAGCAATTCCAGCTAGCGCTGTGCATTTAGGGTGAGTATGGGTGCCGCGAGGACCACCTGCAGCAAGGAATCCTGGAGGCCTACAACATAAGTCATTTCTCCAGATGTTTTGGTGCATAACGGCTAGGCAAAGTGCCTTCAACGAGCATAATGGGTAACATACTGGACACACAAAATAGTAGCACATCATGTGGTCACTTGGATGTAGTAGTTTCAAATTTTTGAGCTAATAACTTTCGTACCACACCACATATGGTAAAACAAATCTAATTGCAGGAAATGAAATTATGTGGTAAAAAAATGGCCCGATTTGATATATCGTATGAGAGTCACATTATGATATGTATCCTTTCCAATTGAAAAAAAAATCAAATCCAATATACAATGTACATAAGATTGCAGACTTCAATATGGCGGCTATTGTGTACTTCTATCTTGGAAGGTAGGTCCCATCACACCTTTATGCCTGTGGTACTCGAATATTTAATTATCCATTCCTTTTCTGAAAAGAAAGGGTGTCCTATGATTTTCAATTCACCCTATTAATGTATGTCTAAAGAACTGTAAATAATCGTCTACTTCCTTTCTAGTGATTTTTTGCGAGGTTAAAGCCCAATTTTGTGGTTGTTACAAAAAGGTGGTCATCTGTTCCAATACATGTTTCTAAACAATGAACGCTGAGATGAAGTAAAAAGTAAAGGGCTCCCCTGTGCTTAGCACCACGCCATGAAAGCTTATAGGGGGTGTGGGGTAACGCCCACACTTTCTTGATCCGGTCGTGAGTGGGGGTGATGTGATCAGCATCACGCCCCTCACCGCTTTAACCTCCAGCGTTTCCCCCAGGTACCCATTCGACGCTGGGTGGGCGCCGGGGCCGCTTCAAACGTTAGAAAAGTTCCCGGATTCGAGCCGGCCGGGGATCGAACCCGGGACCTTTAGCATGGTAGTCAGACGCGTCACCGACTGAGCCACCGCGGCCGAAATACACACATTTGGTTTCTTCGACTTTTGGAGCATTCTGCGATTCAGGCAATGTTAAGAGATACATGTCTTTGAGTGCTACGCATCCTATTAGTATAGCTCAATTTGATTCTGAATATATTTGGGGTGTGGAGTGGGTGCAATTTGCCCCCCAAAAAATTTACTGCTTTTACATTAAAAATTATATTTTTTCTCCGGAAGTATCAGAAGTAAGTCCGCAATTCTTGCCACGAGAATGAAACACATATCCGGAAATATGCAGGTTCCGTTTTGAACCATCATGTTCCGGCGTTGCCTACGTAGGGACCTGATGAAATTTAAATTTCGTAAAAATATAGTTTTATTTAACTTCCGTCTTCTTCTACTTGATAAATGAAAATTAAGTTTATTCGACCATGGGCGTATTGTCTAGTGTGTACGAAAGAAAACGAGATATAAGCTATAACTCTAGGATTGATAGTTTCTGAGATAACAATTTTTGGAATTTTGAATTTCTCGTTAAAAATCATGGCTTTTATATTAGAAAATATTTTTCTACGAAAGTGTCATAAGTAAGTGCACAATTCTTCCTACGAGAATGAAATACAAATTAGGCAATACACAGGAACGGTTTTGAACTCTCACGTCCTGGCGTTGCCTACGTGGGCCCCGACGAAATTGAAATTTGTAAAGAAAAAAATAAGATTATTAACTTTCGTCTTCTTCTATTTGGTTAGTGCAAATTCGATCTTTTCAACAAGAGGCGTGTAGCTGAGACTGTACTGAAAGAAACAAGCTATTATTTTTAACTATAACATTCGTAGTTACGGAGCTATAAATCTTCATTTGAAACCTTGCGCAATTTTAAACTTCCCACTGAAAACTCGCTGGGCGTTTAAGGGTCTGGGTTTGGATTTCTCTTGTCCATTTTGTGCTACACCATTTAAAAAAATCCACGATTTTCCGGTGATTTTTCAATTTCTTGCATATTCAACCACATATAATGTGGATTGGGTGATATATATGGAAACGACATAATGTGTGCATACTGAGCTCACATCAGGGTTACTAGGAAAATTAATGCCACCTTCTTGGTTGGATTACAGTTGTAACAGCAGGTACTCAAAATATGCATTTTTTGACATTGACACGTAAGGCTATTTAAGGCATATTTTGGGGCATTTTATTTACTAACGTAAACAAGCTGAGGGTATTTTGATGCAATACACGTGTTCCTTGGTGAGAGGTTTGTTTGGTGTGTAAATATCACTAGGCTTTGATCAATAGTTGCAAAGTTATTGAGTCCTGAAGTAAGCTCAGAGGCTCATTTCTCATATTTGGATCAAATTTTCGGTTGCGCACCACCTTCTTCCACAGACTATAACTCCAGAACTATTCCTCGGAGGAACCTAGTGTTTGGAATACAAGCCTTCCAGACATGATTGAACCTTTATGCCAAATTTCATCCAAATCAAAAAAACCATGACCTGAAAACTTTTCTGAAATTGGTCGATTTGACATTGAATGACCCTGTTCTTAATATTTTTAAGCAGTGCAATCGGATACATTTTTACACCTGTAAATTCAGAATATTAGGGTTGAATTTTACAAAATCAAATTTTTTGGTCATCAGGTGACGGCAACTTTTAGAACGTATGATGCAATTTCCAACACCATAATCCCCTTCAAGTGCGCTTTTCATCAAACATATTCACTGACTAAACGCTGTACGCTCTCCCCATGCATAAACGTATCCAGGGTACTAAGGGGGAATCAATACCGAGGAAACATTATTAATGCGAAGTAAATAAATTACATTCTGCATTTATTAAAAAGAAAGATCTCGAAGATTCTTTCCTGAGTATGGTATTGAGACGCTTTAAAAAACGAGACTAAGTGTACGAGATTTACGTAAAGTCTTAAAATACTATACCAAAACCAAATTTACTTCACAATGTGACTTCTTCAAATACACAAAGCCGATATCTATCTCCGTATTTATGTGTGATATATTTTATTTATAGTAATTAGAAAGTCAATGCAGTAGTGGAAATTGTAAACCTGTGCTGCGTGGTTGCATATATTCAGCATGAACTTTCGTCTTTTGGGAGTTCTTATCGTCGAAACGAGGCGTCAGAGAAACTTCGTTAAGAATAATTGTTCACATTAATGAACTCTATACGCTCGACGATGACCACCGTAGCGGAGTGGATATCACAGCACGCTACGACACCAGGGGTCCCGAGTTTGAATCCCGGCCTGGGCAAGGGTGTTCTTTGTGCGTCTCTTCATCATATCTCCATTCATTCTCATCGTCGCGATTAGCCAAAAGTGTCAGAAAAACGACGCCAAATAACAAAACTCCATAAATTAAATGAGATATATATTTTTGTAAAAAATGCGAGACGAGTGTTTATAAATCGAGAGGAGGCCGAGAATGAGGCACGTATGTGCAATTTGAGACGAGGCCGAGACTACAAAGTCTCGTCTCGATACAATGCCCTACTGATATCCCCTCATCGACCATTTCGGTTCACCTTTGAACCAACGATAATAATTATGCTGTCGTGAATAAACAAACAACACTTAATCCATCTTTATCTTTTATCAGCAGAAACGAAAGTGAAACATTGCAATAAATCAATTACTGAGAAAGGAACCTGTCACGAAAAATATATTTTTACCCGTCGTCAACCAATTTTGCAAAAATCGATGTGCAACTTGAAAGCAATTCATTGCGGTAGATTTCAATCATTCATGTTTGCCAAAGTTATCAGCATTGACCGAGCAGCACAGTCACAATATTCCAGATGGTGACTAACGATATCTACAGTATCTACATCCCACGATTTAGCAATAATCTGCTTGTCACACGCGCTTAAATTGAAAGATCGTGCGTACTATATGAAGAGTGCTTATGTGCGTCACCCGACCCGTTTACGTATCGACTCGTCCCCCTTTGTCATTGAAATCAGTCACTTACCGCTTTCAAGTATACCGAATGACTTTGCTAAGTCCATTTGCGACATCGCTTTTGTACATAGCCCATGCGAGAGCAAATGAACGAGGGCATACCGTATGGCAGGCACGTATCCAGGAATCCCTTTCGGTGAAAGGGGGGGGGGGCTGAACACGATATTTTTAAGGGTATACATAACATAGAACCTCACAATTGTATGTTAAAGGCCAGTGGTGCCGATTTGGTTTCCAAACGGGGTGGGGGGTTGCAAGGAAAGTTTACTTTCTCTTGATAGACAAGGCTTAGCATTAAGAAGTCATAGTGTGGAGACAAAAAAAAAATGGGGAGCAACTATCCCCTAAATCGTCGCCACTGTTTCAGGCTGCCATTTTAATCCGAATGTGAAACGGGACGTTTTTTTCCACTCGACTCCTCTGTTGCAATGTATTAACATTGCGTGCCGGAACCATCTGAGTATATGTGTTTGTCCATTTCTTCTCAACAGGCATCAAAACATTTATGGTGTCTTTGAGTGGTTTTACGAAGCTGTTAGACATGCACGGGATGGACAATCCACCCTACAACGCGAGATTCAGACTGTGGGCTACGAACTGGACGCAGACAGTTCTCGAATATATCTCTCTGATCCGAGCCTGAACACCACTAATGTGTCTTGTCCTCCCATGTTTGCAGTTCTTATAAAAGCCAAAACTTACCAAATTGTTCATATTTAGGCCTAAGCACTCACAATCATTCAAAATTGTCTGTCACAGCTTAGGCAGTTTTATTTATTATTTATTTATTTATTTAGCAAAAGATCTTTAACAGAACCAATAGTTCCAATTACAAAGGATCATATTAAAACATTTATAATAAAGATTAAATATACATTTAAAAAATTTAAAAAATATAAATTGTCATATAATCGGCACGAGACAAAGGAAAACTTCTCGAATACTATTGGATCGCGAAACAATTAATGCACAGTGAAAACTCTTTCGTTCCCAACACATCTAATGTTTTGTCTCGTTTATATCAGTGACGTGCCCAAGGGAGGGTTGGTGGGGTCAGAACCCCATTTGGCCAATCATTCCTTAAAAAAATAATGTGAAAGACAGGAAAAGATGGCAAAATGAGGACTGACCACCAAAAATAGTATGCATAACCCTACTCCCTTCCGAAAATCCTGACCATGCCACTCTTTGTCTCACACATATTTTTAAAAATCAACTCACCAGAAGTTTTTATCATTTCCTATTGGAAACTTAAGTAAGATGCGTTCTTCCTGCAGGTTTGGATATTATCCGTTCTGGTGATGTCGCCTGCCATCGCACCTAACCTTAACACAGCTCTAATTTTCCATCCTTGTGACTTGGATCTGCAAGACTAAGGAAGATTTCAGATCAAAGATACACGCGACAACATGTTGTTTGGAATAAGCCAATCAAAAGCAACGTTCCACACCCTAGCGACACAAAAGGCCGTACAAACCTACGTTATACTTGTGAAATCCTCAGGTGACATGGTGGGAAGTCTCCCGTAATAGGCCACTGTCATCGTCATCTCGAAGCAGCAGCTTGTGTTGACCACAAGAGTAAAATGTCTCCTCAAGTGGTGAGAATGCCCCCCAGTTTTCTTCTTTCTCCTTTGTTTTCTGTGCTTGTTCGTTATACAGGCAACATATTACGATTTGACATAAACAGGACATGTACTATGTAGACATTTTTGCGAAAAATCAGTCAAAGCCAAGGGTGGCTCGGTGGCTCAGTTGGTAGAGCAATGGCGCGTATGCCAGAGCCTGATTCGAGTCCTGGTAGAGCCTGCAATTTGCGCTAAAATGTTTACATGTGCACCATCTTCTTGCTTTATCGTCTCTTTATGGTAGTTAAGTGTTTGTGTGTGTGTCGAACCCAGTAGGCTTAAACAAAAGTATTTTTGGAGGGGACCGACCGACCGAGACCTTCGATCTCTTCGGCCCTCGACCCGAACTAGCACTACACTGAGGCTGCGGAAGTTCTGCTGTTGTGAATGTCTTCAGCTTTGGACTCGAACTGGAACTCGTAGTAGTAGACTTCCATACTTTACGGTATTTGGTCCTTTTCATTTTAGAATCACTAGATCTTATTCAACTGCCAATGGATACTGACTGATCGACTGTATGAACCGATTCTGTTGTACAGATCAACTGGGAAATTGAAGCTGCGTATTCATATCCTCATTATATTCTCGAACGTTCTGCAGATAAAAATGAGTCGTTAATATCGTGCCAGTAGTTTGACTCCTCCTCTTATTCAAGAACGTTCTCACTCACGCTTTCCAGATATTAGAAATTACATCAAATCGCTTCGTATGGCGCTACCTTTGTACTGCAGCTTCCAAATGCTGACAAGTCTTTATATAGTGCTCAAGTTCGCTGCTACAACACAGAGAGCGCAAGAAAAGTTTACGTGCAATATTATCAACAACAGGGTTATAGAACATTCTCCATCTTACCTTGATAATTATTTATCTCCTTAAATTATTGTCACATTATTCAAGAAGCCAAAAAGCTAATTTAACTAGCGTAAACAGAATAATTTCCTGGGGGAGGGGGAGGTTGGGTGGCTCGAGCCCCCTGATCCCCACCTTGGATACATGCTATTAACAATAACAGGCTTATAGAACATTCTCTGTCTTGCCTCGATACTTATTTATCTTCTTAAATTATCGTTACATTATTTTATTTCACACCACAAGAAACCAAAAACCTCATTTTATCTAGTGTAAACCTAAAACTTCGGGGGCTCTAGCCCTCTAAGCCCCCCCCCCCTTGGTAACGTGCCTGCTGTAGGGCAGCATTGATGGGATCACAATCTCCCCTCCAAATCAACCATTTAGGAAAGCAACATGTGAGGAACCACTGCTAAATGGCAGTGGTGGCTATTAGGGGGATACTTACCCTCACTTTGACACTTTTGCCCCTGCACTATGGCCTCTTAATGCTAACCTTGTCTACCAGAGAAAGTAAACTCCCCCCCCAAAAAAAGTTAAGCAATAACCGCTACCGCTAAAGGATATACAAGGGTCGTTCAAGGTTGACCGGGACTTTTATTTCTGCAGAGGAAATAGGTAGCAGAAGAAACACCAAACTATGTCAGTTTTTCAAAGTATTCTCCGTGCGCGCCGAGGCACCATTGCCATCGTTCTGGCAGCTCCCGAATTCCTTTGGCATAGAAATAACTTGGTTTTTGTCGTAGCCACTGGAGGACATCGCTCCGCAGTGCTTCGTCTGTCGTCAATTTCTTCCCTCCCAGATGGTCTTAAAGGGGTGCAAACAAATGATAATCACTGGGGGCTAAATCCGGACTGTAGGGGGGATGGGGCAGAACTTCCCAGCGCATGTCGGCCAAAGTTGTTGTTGTCACATTGGCCGTGTGAGGGCGGGCATTGTCATGGAGAAGAATGACATTTCCAGACAACATCCCAGGTCTTTTCTTGCGAATGGACTTTCGTACAGCACCACTCAACAATGTGGAGTAATACTGGGCATTAATCGTGCTCCCTTTGTCCAGAAAATCCACATGGATAACGCCCTTCATGTCCCAGAAGATACTTGCCATGATCTTTCCACCGAACGGCTGCATTTTGCTTTTCTTGGGGGGCGGGGAACCTTTATGCTGCCACTCCATGCTGCGTCTTTTGGTCTCTGGGGTTGAATTGTGCAACCATGTTTCATCACACGTGATGATGGATTGCAACAATTCATCACCATCTGCTCGAAACCGATTCAGAAGCTGTTCACAGACCGTCCTGCGTGTCCACTTCTGATCGAATGTCAGCTGGCGGGGAACCCACCTTGCACAGATTTTGCGGAAGCGTAAGTGGTCGTGAATGATTGTCTCAACACTCCCGACACTGATATTCACCTCGGCAGCAATATCCCGCACTGTTACTCGCCGGTTCTCAAGAATCATTTGCTCAACACGTGCGATATTCACTGGTGTGACTGCAGTCGGGCGAATGTGTCCATGCACTTAATTTGTCACCATCTCCCGTCCTTCGCGAGACTGCTCACACCATTCGTACACTCTTGTCCGCGACATCGTTTGTTCACCATACTGTGCTTGCAATCGTCTGAAAATCTCAGCTGGTTTCACTTTCTCCTTCACGAGAAATTTGATTACACACCGCTGCTCCACAGCCACAGCCACACTGCTTGCCGCCATGTTCGCTGCAACTGCTGCGCATGCGCGAAATACGTCATGCCGGGCACTAGTTACTCGCGAAGGAATACATTACGTCACCCGCACGTTTCATCATGATCCGGCTATTCATATCGATTTTTTACGTACGAAAATCCCAGTCAACCTTGAACGACCCTTGTAATTAAGTGCAAGAGGAAATTTCATTTACACAAATTTCTGTGCCTCTTTTTAAATCCGAAATTGGAGTATCTAAATTTACATGAACTTTTACACTTGTCTTCTATGATGTTAGGTAAGCTAATATGCAGTCTGCTCCGGGAGTCTGTGGAGAAACGCTGCACATAACGGTAGAGAAGGGGAGAAAGCAAGTGGGTGGAGCAAAGCAGTGTGCACTGCTGCAAATGGCTGATGGTTGCAGCCACTTTATGCCCTCCATGCACCCACTTTCCCCCTCATGCATTTATTAGTCGAGCCTTCTGGAGTCACTACTTGCACAAATGAGTTCTTTTCTGCTTGCTCCACAGAATCTTGGGAGCAGAGTGTAGCTACCGGTCGCTCAATGCTTCTAAATTGGTTGAATATTCTACATTCAACTTGCAAAATATATTTGAATAAAACCTAATACACTGCCTTTCTTATTGAACAAATTATTTAATTAAATAACAATGGAACTGTTTCCTTATTGGCTTTACCGAGGCCAAGTGACAAATTATGAGAATATCAGAAATTATGAAATTAATTACTGAAATACTTGCTAGTGCAGAAGAATGTTCCAGTTAACCATTCAAAATACAGAAATATATGAAAAATAATCTAACATAGTTATTTTTTGTTATTATTTTATTTTATCTGAGTCATTTCGTTCTGGTTTCCCAGAACTTTCTCAAGCTACTCTAAGACATACATACAAAAACACATCCTCACATGGTTAGTCACTCTACACTTCTAAGGAATGAATGTGTGTCCTTATTTCCTCCTAGGTAAACTGTTTTTTCCTTGCAGGTGTTCCTTACAGCTGGCTGTTTCTCCCCCTCCACCTTCATCCTGTAACCTACTCTTCTTGTCTTCCCTCCCCTCCTCCTTCTAGTGACACTGACCTTCTCTTTCTCCTTTAACTCATCTGGCAAGTTAAAATCTTCCATTTTTGTGCAGAAACACCAGTTTACCTAGGAGGAAATAAGGACACTTCATTCCTTAGAAGTGTAGAGTGACTAGCCATGTGAGGTTGTGTTTTTGTATGTATATCTGTGTTTTTCTATGTATATCTTAGTCAGTAGCGTATGCTGAGACCAAGACCAGGGCTATCTCCAAATATAGTAGTATTTGAATTTTAAATGAAAATCTGTCCGGCAGAAGGGTGGGGGTGTCATCATTCATTTTGGATTATGTTTGTATACATTGAAATCTTAGCATTAAAAACAACAATATTAAGCAATGGACATAAACTATTTCATGGTTATTTATCAAAAGGAGCCATCTATAACATACAATATGTAGGACCTAGTACATGCAAGTATGAAATAATAATTAACTTCTTACCTTACTTGAAGGTAAACTCCATTCTTCTCTCCTTCTGAATGAATTTTTGGGTGACTTTATAGAAGAATGTGTCCTCACATGAATTTCTCAGCTTGATTAGAATAGCTTTCTCAATTGACATTATAGCCAAATTACTAAGCCGGGCTTGTCCCTGTGTTGCTCTGAGATATGTTTTAATTCTCCGAAGAGAAGAAAAACTCCTTTCGATGGTTGCAGTTGTCGATGGAAATGTCAATATTAGTTCTGTTAGTTTGTACACTTCGCTAAATACTATGTCCAAATTATTGAGCTTATTGACTCGACCCAGTCAACCAAAGATATTTTTTGTAGCTCGTCTTGTGAAAATGCCTAATATATACCTTATTTTTGTCTTTCTGATGAACTGTAAGGTCGAGAGAGGCCTACCTGTCTCTACTATTTGCATCCTATCCTCATAAGGAAGCCGTGAGAATGGTGACTTTGAGACAAGTGTGTTGAGTAAATCCATTTTCCCCTTATTTTCACACGCACACGGAACAAAAGCACAGAACAACGCAACACATGTCAAAAACGCAACGGAACAAAATGGCCTTGGTCACTGAAAAATTTTTAAAAAGCATCTCCATCCATGGTGAACACGCTACTTGACACAAGGAACTCGGACACGATAAGTTTGACCATATATCCCCTTTTTGCACTTGCTTTGTGGAAAACACTGACCCGCGTAATTGAAAACACGTGGGGTGGGTGGCAAGTTGCTATGACAACAAGGAATGTTTATGTTGCCATAACGTAACGTATTTCCATTATGGAAGGGTTGACTCGGGCCGAAACCCCACTGCGAGCATGAGGATTTTGACATTTTGACAGCGGGGAGGAGGGTTGCTTGAAACAGAAGTAAACAGGATGGCAACATGGCTGACATCATCAGAATGTCCCATACAGCCACGGATGCCGGCTGTTAACGTTTAAATCCACATTGATAATCACCTATAATTTCATTAGCATATAAGGTTAGTCTTGCTAAAAAAATGTTAGATAATATTTTATATGTTGTTGTAGAGAAGAGAAATTCCACGGTAATTATTGCAGTTCATTTTATCACCTTTTTTAAACACAGGAACAATTATGGATTCTTTCCACTGTTGAGGGATTTCTTCTTTATTCCATATTAAACAAATTAGTTTATGAATTTGACATATTAACAAATTCCCACCATATTTAATTAACTCAGCTGGTATTAAATCAGTGCCAGGTGCTTTGTTATTCTTTAGCCTTTTAATAGCATCTTTAACTTCAGTCAAGTTAGGTTCTGGAACTAAAGGTTCTGCTGTGTGGACTTCATTTACTTCTGATTTATCTCCTACATGAACATTTAAAAGGTCATTAAAGTAGTTATTCCATATATTTAAAATATTGCTTGGGTCATCAAAAAAATTGCCGTTTTTATCTTTACTTTAGGTTGCCACCCCTTTCTAAATTAATTTACACCTTGATATAAATCTCTGATATTTTTATTTTTGCTGTTTGTTTCAATTTCATTAATTTTACTTTTCAAGTGATCTCTTTCTTACTTCTAAATGTGTGGTTAACTTTTCACTTTATTCTATTATAATTGCTTAAATTTGTATCATCAGAGTTATTTAACCACCTAAGTCTAGCCTGATTTCTTATTTCTGTTAGGTTATGACTATAACACCATTAAGCCTTGTTTCCATGGTTATGAAAAACTAAATATGCTGACCAAGGCAGTAATTTATTTTATTAAAAACATAAACTAAACGTAACGTTTCAACCTTCTAGCAAGGTCTTCTTCAGACTCTGTATCAAGTACAAAAGTAACAAGATACAAAAACAGGGCATTATATATACACAAACATTACTCCCTCCAGACTATTTAGAAAGTTGTTTGGAACTTTCTAGCAGGTGACTTTCACTTTCCAACTTTACTTTCACCTAAAAGGCTAAACACAATTACTTCCATATAGAATGTGGTTGGACTTTTAATCTCACGCTCTTTTCCCTTCATTTTTCTTCCTTCTCCTCTCCTCTTTCTCTCTTGTCCTTTCCACTCTTTCTAACATCTTCTTCCATTCTTTCTTTAACTTCAATCCCCCATTCCAGTTCATAGTGTCTTCTTCACCTTTCTTCTCTATTTCCTTGGCTTCCTTCCATTTTCTCACTAGCATTCTCTTCTCCCTTCCTATCTGCTTAGCCTCATCCCACTCTATGTCATGTCCTGTTTCTCTCGTGTGTTTAAATATTGCATTTCTTTCTCTCTTAAGTCGTACATCATCCCTATGTTGTTTCAACCTGTCTTTCAGCCTCTTTTTCGTTTCTCCTATGTACACACTCTGACATTCTTTACATTTCACTTCGTAGATAATCCCTTCCTCTTCCTCTTTCAACTTTCTAAATAGTCTGGAGGGAGTAATGTTTGTGTATATATAATGCACTGTTTTTGTATCTTGTTACTTTTGTACTTGATAGAGAGTCTGAAGAAGACCTTGCTAGAAGGTTGAAACGTTACGTTTAGTTTATGTTTTTAATAAAATAAATTACTGCCTTGGTCAGCATATTTAGTTTTTCATAGGTTATGACGTTCATTATCAAACCATGGCTTACTTTTTTTTTGGTTTATGGTATCCTATACTTTCTTTAGCTGCTGATTCTATTGCATTACGTATGTGCTCCCAATTCTTATTTACGTCTGTTTCATTTACATTTTCATCATCATTTAAATCCTGCAAAATATCGAATCTATCTGACAGTTTAATTTGGTAATCTTTCTTAATTCTATCATCAGCAAATTTTCCTGTATTAAATTTTAGAGCTTTTACATTTTGTTGCTTATGATTTATCACCGAGGGTCTTTCTCTTAAAAGTCCTTTACAGTGACAAGTGATGGAAAATTGACTAACCAATCGTGTTCCACACAGCACACCACACCATTAACTTAACAGCACTAACCATTCAGCTTTGATCTGTCAAAAATGGGTTATCAGATAAAAAGCATCAAATATTCTGTTTATGAACTTCCTTATGAACATAAACATTAGCCTTGTCACTGTGAAGGATTTTTCATTTAATGGAAGCGTCACACTGTAATTGTTCGCGACAACCATTCATAATGCACAGCTTTTCATGGATGTATCCGATTAAAATCTTGTACAATGGCATGCGAACTTCTCTCCCTAGACGTCACTTTGATATCGATGCATTACCAATGCGCTTAACAAATTTTAAGGCATTTTTGTAACACCTCGAAAAGGAGCAATTTGGTACAAGAATCCAGTCATAACTTTTTACTGGTTAAGAAAAACCTTCACCATTTCTTTTCTCGTGAAATTCTAGCCTGATTTGATATATCATATCACCCCCTTCCCATTTAAAATTCTGAAGTTGAATTCAAGATGGCCGCCGACCGTGCGGGTGGCATCAATGTGGTTCCCCCTTGGCCTGGCAACGATTGGTCATCACCATTTCTTGTTGCGCGCTGCAGTGGTGTTTAGTGACTTTTTGAGCCACCCTGTATATTTGTGTGAAATAATGCATTCCTTAATGCTTAAGCTAATGTACCCTTCTTGTTTATGTGGCCAACATAGGCAGTGCTAGTATCTGGGCCAACGAAGCTTACTGTGAGGGGTGCGATGTGTGCATCATCAAAAGGAAAACATCAGTTATATACCTGAGCAGGGGGCGCCAACTTGTCAAAATTATTGGGGGGGAGCTCTGATCACTGAAATAAATGAATGAATGACTCACTCCCTCCCTTTTTTAAAAATAAAAATTACGTCTTCGTATAGCAGTTTTTAAGCAGCTATTATATTCCTCATGCAAGTGAAATGTAACATGAAAAACGTGTGTCTGCTCATTTGTTTTTTAGATAACAATTAACATTTTTATTTAAAAGTAGGCTATGTATTTACATTAAGAGGCCAACATAACAGTTTTATACCGGCCTCGGTAGCCATGTGTGTTGGGTGGTCGGCTCAACTCACTTTGATCCGGAGGTCTCGGGTTCGAGTCCCGGCGAGGGCATGGGTGTGTTTTAATGTCCGCAACAGACTTGTAAAGAAAGGACATGTGATGGGTGCAAAGAACCTTAGTTTTGATGTACCCATAAAAATAGCTAATATTTACAATATTTAACAGTTTTATTTATTTATTTACATAAATGCTAACACAAATCGCAGGCAAATAGTTTTACTTTTTTGTTCTTGCTACAATATTTTACTTTTTAAATTTAATTTTGCAATAATAAATAAACACATAGCACGCCGTGCTTTAGCAATAATGCCTTTGATCATAGCCGTTCCCGCTTTCGCAATACAGACTTTTCATAAGCTTTCCTTGTGTACTTTACTGCAAGCCAGTGTTAAATAAACTCAAAGACTTTAGAATTATTTTCCCCTTATTCTTTGGACTAGAGAAGAGATTTCGAGGATAACTTAATATCGTACATATCAATATTGCCTGAAAGTTGTGTTTACGACCTCAAATTGTTCAGAATTCACTAAACATACTGGTATAATTGTCATATCACCTCGTTATTTTGAAACTCTTTTTAGTAAAAATGTTAACAATACTCATAATTATATACTTAGTATATAGTAATAAGTCATGTGTTTTGCTGTCTCCGTTCATAGCCTCCCCCCCAAAGTTGATGGTTTAGTGGTCTCAGCCCCCCAAATTTGATGGTCTAGAACATTTCAAATGTGTGTTTAAAGTTAAGTTCACGTTGCACAATTCAGAGTAAACTTTATAAGAGAAGCAAAATAATACATTAGATCCTCTTAAGCAAAATTATTTGAGGGGCTCTACCCACACATCATTAACATTGGGGGGGCTCGAGCCTGCCCCAAGCCCCATGGAGTCGGCGCCTATGTACCTTGGTATGCTTCTGGAAGGGAAATATAGCTTTAGTTTATGTAGATTGATGCTCTTTTCGCACCTAATATGACTCAGCAGAATTCATTGGCATTTAGAATAGGTCATCCGGTGAAAAACAGCTAGCTTAAAATTTTCAAGTTGAAACTGGATTTCTTGATATTCAGAATGTACTATTATACAAAGCTGTTATTGATTACTTCTTCATGTTGTCTATTGATTAAATATTGATTACACATACAGTTTGGTTAACCTCGGCTCGTTGTTAAAGGTATTACCATCAGAGGTGTTTGCCATCTGGAAGTTTATCATTTTGTGGGCAGAGCTCACCCTCACCCTCTGAAACACTTATGATAGTGCAGGTTGGCCGATTTGCAAGGTTGAGGGCATGTGAAGGTGATGGCGAGGGCAACCATGAGGGTGACAATGAGGCGCAAGGGGTAGAGTCGTGAGGGCAATGGCATGTGAAACTGAAAGACTCATAATCGATACTGAGGCCAACAAGCAAAGGGGAACTCATGATCGGGATTGAGATGAGCAGGGCAAAGAGCAAACTCATAATTGAGACAAACCAACAGGATGAACTCATGATCTATGAGGGGGGATATCAAAAAGTAATTGAGTACATTTTTTACAGCCAAACGGAAATGTATTCACAAAAACTGAAATATACATATGGAAGTACATGTATTTTGTCACCTTTCCACAAGATGGCAGGTGTGTGCACGTTGCGCACGTTAAGAGGCAGTTGATTCAAAATGGCAGCTACGCTTGAGAAGTTCGACACAGTTGAGCTTCTATGAGGTTTCTATGGTCATAGGGACAGAAACCACCTGAAATCTATCGTAAGTTGTGTGCAGAGTATGGTGACACGTGCAAGACATTCACAAATGTCTGTAACTGCTGTGCAAAGTTCAACGCAGGGCATGTAAATGTATTTGATGAACCCTGTTCTAGACGGCCGTGCACATCCCACACACAGAGCAATGTTGACACTGTGGAGGCATTGATTCAGGAGGACCAGCGGTCAACAATCCAAACAACAGTGGATGCAGTGGGAATTTCATATGGCAGTGCATACACTATCATCCATGAAGAACTTGTGTATCGCAAAGTGTCAGCGAGATGGGTCCCCAGACAGCTCACACCACAGCATATGGAGGACCGTATGGGATACAGTATTGAGCACTTGCTCCGGTACCATAGGGCTGGAAATGCATTCCTCGACCCCATTGTTACTGGGGACGGATCGAAAGTTTTTCATTACACCCCTGAATGAAAGTGACAGAGTATGGTATGGAAAAACATAAAGTCGCTCCCACCCAAAAAATTCAGGAAAGATTTTGCTTACTGTTTTCTGGGGCAGCCAGGGTGTCAATTCAATGAAATATCGGAGAACAAAAAATAATTAATTGCTGATTTTGGGGTGAAAGGAGCAACTGTAAATGCTGCTGCATATTGTGCCACAATGGATCATATACGAGCTGCTCTGCCCCGTAAACATCCAACAAAATTTCTGGAGGAGGTCATCATTCTCCATGACAATGCTCCTCCTCATGTGGCTGCGTCAGTGACGCAAAAAGTCAATTCCTTGCATTGGGAAATTCTCAAGCATTCAGCATACAGTCCAGACCTGGCCCTGTCAAACTTTCACCTGTTCGGCCCACTGAAGGAATACCTTGCTGGCAAACACTTCAGCTGCGACATGGAAGTTGTGACAGCCCTGCGTCATTGTTTACGCATTCAGCCGAACAATTTCTACCGCATGAACTATGAAAAATTGGTGTCACGGTGGGACAAATGCATAAATGTGAATGGATGTTATGTGGAAAAGTAGAGCAATGTTCAACCTTCAAAATGTATATTTCAGTTTTTGTGAGTACATTTCAGTTTGGCTGTAAAAAATGTACTCAATTACCTTTTGATATCCCCTCGTAGATTGACATAAGCAGGGTGAAAAGCAAACTCATAATTGAGACAAACCAACAGGGTAAAGAGCGAACTCATGATTGAGACTTAAGATCAGCAGGGTCAAGAGCGAACTCATAATCTCAGTCTCGATCATGAGTTGCCCTCTACTCTGTAGGTTTGTCTAGATTATGAGTTTGCTCTTCATCCTGTTGGCCTCAGTTTCAATTACAAGCTTGTTCCTTATCTTGCTGAATTCAGTCTCGATAGTCTACCTTTTTTCTCCCAATTGCTCTTTAAACTCTAGGTCCAGTCCCAAGTAAACAAACTGACTTTGAATCAAAAAACATTATCACTCCTATCTGGAAAAAAAACCCACTAGATTTTAATTGGGTCTGGAAGACACACATGGAAGCTCAAAATAACTGAAAATCGTCTAATTCGATGGTAGCATTGTTATTGCTGTTCAGTCTCACATGGAGCCACGTGTTCAGTGTGTGTTCATATTAGCAATTTGATGTGAATTATTGACTCCTGATATTCAAAGTAGGACTTTTTTCATCTTTCTAACTTGATTCTTTCCTTAGATTGACACATTATAAAATTTAGTGTTCCATATTTTTTTTTTTTTTAAATCTAAAAATTGGTTAACAATTATATTAACTAAAACCCTTCTAGAAGGTTTCATAAAGATAGGGCCAACACCTACCTGACTTGGCATAGAATCACCCTAGTATAATTTGTTGTAGTGAAGATAATTATTTTAATTTAACAATTGCTGATCATATTGCGTAACAAATTAAGATATCTCTGAAGTACATAACAGCCCTCTATTATTTTTATCTCTAAGTGGTTTTAAACTATTGCCATGAAGTAAATAATCACTATTTTGAATTTTATGCGTCATTTATGTAAATATTAAATCAGGATGGGACCAAATACGGATCCTTAAATATGGCACATTTTATATCAACTGAATCAGAAATATATCCAAATATATTTAACTGTAAATTATGTATTATGTTAAGATGACAACTCCTACACCATCTACAAGGTTTAGAACTAGTCCAATTTGATTTAACTTTTCTAGTAATATGTTATGATTCAACTGTACCAATTTTTAATTTAGCAGAGATTTGATTTTTTAAATATTTCTTTCAACAGGCCAGAAGATCCTTTCTAACAAGCACCTCTTCACATGTAACACAACTGAAGAAAGCAAATGTGCGTTATGAAACTAACAGGTAACCATTGAATTAAGTTAAAGTATGCATTTGCAATGTGATAGTAATGCTAAAGAATTATCACTGTAACATTAACTGAATGAAATTAATTATGAGATACAACATTTATTCACATTTGTGTGTCTTTCAGCAGTCTGATAAAATATCCAGTGATCATTTAATTCAATATATTTGTTTACATATGTATATTATAATTTACTGAACAAGACATGTGTGAAAGGGGAATTTATCCCTTAAGTACGTTAATTAATTATAAGTACTGATTAGACTTAGAAAGTATTTTAGAAGTATTGGCAATAGTCATAGATTTCTGTATAATGTCTATCTCACGTCTGCCAGCAGAGTTTATCTGTGATCTATGCTCAAATTCTAAAGTTGGCTTATCCAGTCTATGGCTAGTTCTTGTATTGTGTCTGTGCACAGTGTCTTATGTGATATTTGTTCATATTTTCTTTAATGTATACAATTAAATATAAGCAAACTTGGAACAGTATTGTTTTGAGTTCTTCAAAGATGGGCTTACATGCAATACTACCTGGGAGATAGAAGTTTGGCAGACATTTTTTTCTTAAGTATGAAATTCCTTTTCATGTGTGGAACATAAAAACATTCTTCTTTTCTATCGCCTATTAGCTATCTTTCTTTACTGTGAACATAGTAGTGTAGATTGAATCTTGGATCGCACATGGGAGTTAGTGATAGTGTCAGTGTCACCCATATACTCTCACTATCATTCCTAATTCTCATCGCCATAGTCCACCTCTGTTGCAGAGTGGTTAGCATAGCAGGGGTAGGGGTCCCAGGTTTCAATCGCAGGCTGAACATGGATGATCTTTGTGAGTGTCCCGTAATCAGTTCCATCATATCATCACTGAATCTCATCTTTGCAATTAGCCAAAATTGACAGAAAAGCAAAGTAAAATAAACCAAATAAATTCTCATCGTCACATCTAACTGAGAGGAAAGATATGAAGTATGTGCAGTTGAAAAATAAGCAGCTCAATACTTCGAAGAATATTTAGGTTGTTCAAAAATGATTGACACTCCTCCCATAACTTCGGAAACATAGCAGTTTGAAATGTGTGCCTGGTGTGTGCATCAAAGTAGGCTATAGTGCCACATATTTTCACCAGTTGATGTTGCATTTCACAGGAAGAACAGTGGTGCATTATTTGTGTGGGTGTGTTTGTGGACAAACCAAGAAAATATGGCAGCAGATAATCATGGGAAACGATGGACAGCGTGGTTCTTTGGAGGGAAGGAGTGGCTGGTTGGAACATCCAAATGAGTCTAACAGCCATATGTGGGAACACAACATCAAGTCGCAGAACTGTGTTTTGCTGGATGTCATGCTTCGTGCGCGAGCACATGTCACTGCCACCCTGATTTCTCTAGGGTACACGAGCACATGTAAATCGCCATGCCATTGCCACCCTGGATGCTCTAGAGTACACCGTACTGCGTCATGCTCCATATTTTCCAGAACTTGCACTTAGCGACTGTGGTCTCTTCGGTGCAATGAAAGAGGTGGTGTGCGGTCAGATGTTCACTTCCAATGACGAGTTTCAGCCGGTTGTCCAGAAGTGGTGCCGGGATACTCTCAAATAATTATTTCCCGCTGTGATACAAAAACCGTCTGATCGAAAATACATTTTTAGTGTGATGAAAAAAATTGTACTGTCAATCATTTTTGTATGACCCAAATGATCCAGTCAATACCTTACAAGATTTCTGAACACACAGAACTCCTGGAAACAGTTTGCGCAAAGCACCTGTGTCTTGACTGTCTTGGCTAGAACTGTCTTCCCTTCCTGTTCTCTTATCACATGTAGGCATGAGCAGTGGAGTGTTTTCAACTCAATATGACATTTTTTTATTAGAGAAAAATTGGCATACATTTGAATTACTCTGTACCACATAGTGCATATCACATATTGAAACTACCCATATGTTTGCTTGCTTGTTCATGCGATTGGAGAATTGGCATACGTTGGCTATCCAGAAAGTAACTTATGTTTTGGAATAAATAAAACCCAAGTGAAGGGAAACATTTTTTATTATATACATTTGAAAGTCAAACTTACACTATTTTTCAACATAGTCTCCGTACAAATTGAGACACTTATCATAACGGTGCACCAGCTTATTAATTCCATCGTCATAGAACTTTGCCACATGGGACTTCAACCACTCATTCACACCTGCCTGCAGTTCCGCGTCATCATTGAAGCGCTGCGTTGCAAGCCAGGTCTTTATGTGTGGAAACAAGTGATAGTCGCTCAGTGCAAGACCCATACTGTATGGTGGATGATCAAACACTTCCCATCCAAGAGCTCTTGAGTGCGATTGGCCATGTGCAGGCATGCATTGTCATGAAAAAACAAAACCTTGGAACTCAACTTTCCCTGATCTCGTTTTGAATCGCTCTTCTTAACTTTTTTAATGTTTCACAATATCTCTCGGAGGTTATTGTTGAACCACGTTCGAGGAAATCCACCAGAAGCACACCCTCCCTGTCCCAAAAAACGGTCGCTGTGATCTTCTTGCTGACAACATTTGCAAACATTTCCTTGGTTTTCTGGGAGAACTTGTGTGTCCCCACTCCATAGACTGTTAGGGGTCCCGGGTTTGAATCCTGGCCTGGGCATGGATGTTTGTGAGTGTCCATTCATCAATTTCATCATATCATCACTCATCCCCATCTTCGCAAATTAGCCAAAAGTGGCACAAAAAGCAAAGTAAAATAAAACAAATCAATCAATCAATACATAGACTGTTTTTTTGTCTCACAATGCATATGTTTCACCCAAGTCTCGTCCCCAGTTACGACACGATCGAGATGTGAGTCTCCATCTTTTTTGTTTAGCCTTGAGAAATTTCAACGATGCTGCCATGTGCTGTTTTTTGTGGTCTTCTGACAAGAATTTCAGTACCCATCTTGCACAAAACTTATGGAAACCTAGCTTTTGTATCACAATCTCATGCAACAAACTTCATGAAATTTGAGGAAACTCAAACAAGAGCTCCATAATTGTGAAGGGGCAGTTTTCACGAATCTTTGCATTGATTTCCAGCACCAGTTCATCAGTCACAATGCTCGGTCGGCCACTTTGCTCTACATCGTGCACAATAGTGCGGCCATTTTTAAACATATTGCACCACTGCCTCACTCCGCCTTCACTCATTACATCGTTTCCGTACACCTCACAAAGTTGCCGATGAATTTCAATTGGTTTGTGATTTTTCGGCAACAAATATCTAATCACTGACCGCACTCCACAACTTGCAGGATTTTCGATTGCAGCGCTCATTTTAAACATTCACAGTGAACACAGCTGAAGCTACATGAACTGCATGCTACCACAGATGGATGCGTACTGAATGAAGGGACACTCTGACACCAAGATGGCAGCATTAGCCCCACCCCTCGCCCCACTCCACCAAAATGTAAGTTTCTTTCTGGATAGCCCATGTAGAATGTCAATTTTTCTTAATTTTCCATAGATTTTCAATTATTGATATTTCTGTGTGCAAGATTTTAGTTATAGTTTTGTCAGATATTCTAAGTAATAAAAACAGGGGTGTCACACCATAATTTTACATACTTATTTCAAATGCAGAAAATTGATTCTTGTATGCAATAGTTATGGAATATACATACATATATATTCATATATATATTTTTTAACATTTACACCAATCAGTTTGGTAGGCAGTGAAAGAAGGAATGAAGCCAGTCAGTCTGATCGAGTGGCTACAAGTTTGTCTTTTGTGTTTGTTGCGTAATCTACTTCGTTACGACTGTAATAGCTAACTTAAAGGAATACGAAACAACAACATAAGATGAAGTTAGAAAAATATATGAATGAGGTGAAAACTACTTATAATACACATGGGCATCCTGAAGGAGGGGCAGGGGGGGGGATCATGGCCCTCCCCTGGAAAATGAAAGTCAACCTAAAATTATATATTTCACACATATAATTTCATTTCAGTAACAATAATATGTGTGAATTATATCATGAATATGATAAATTCAAATTTAAGAAATGTTTTTAGAGAAAACAACACTATTATTGGGGAAAATGTGCCTTGTTTGCTCCCTCACTGAAAAAATCTCCCTTGCCCCTCCCTGGAAAAAAATCCTGGGGACAACCATGATGGCACTGTAGGGAAACTTGAACAAAATTATTTTTAATATTAGTGTGTAACAGCCCTTTGTTGGAAGGAATATATGTTTTAGTATTAATTTCTCACAACTCTATTTGAGTCTAGCTAAACTTAGAGAAATTAGTTTCCATATTTTTTGCCTCATATGTGTGAAATTAATGTTTTCATGAGCTTGTTACTATAGCATGACATTTTAATAATAAATCTGTTTTTTTTTTATTTTATTGTGCTGCCTTATTAGAGGATATGCTTTCATCCATGATACTAGTTATGCATCATTGTGAGTATTTTGTCATTGGTTGCTGTTGTTTACTAAGTAAGTTTGTTTTATCTGTGTCATAAACCAACACAATGGTTAATGGGATTGTAATTGTTCTTGTGATGTTTTTCACTGTAACAAATGGCAGATTTCATACTTGTTATATGTTTTAGAGGTTAAGAAATTAATGTGTTCTGTAATTTTCAATAGCTTAAACACATTTTTAATAACCTTGTTTCGTTTGTAAGGCAGTGACACGGGTTTGAACATTTGTGTAATAGATCTAACAATCTTAATTAAAACTGTACCTACTAATGAATGATATTTTTAATTCACACAACTTTTGTTACTTTTGACAAAATCTTATGTGCATTACCTCAATATGGCGAGAGAATTAAAAAGTTTGGTCATTCCATTTATAGTTTTTTAATTAATATTGTTAGTTCCATTGTGGATGTTGCTATACATACAATCTGCAAAACATTTAAGTTCTGATGCATGTACATTATTTTTTTATATATACTTGAACAGTCTATGAAACAAAACCCTGAAAACTCGTAGATGAATTATATTATATTGAACTTCCTGGTGCTACAGTTTTTAGGGATGATGTGGGGCTCTGGGTAGTATATTATCCTGCAACACTGATATTTCCAGAGTAGAGTCCACTACTCCTAACCTGAGTTCTGAGTCCAGAACTAGAGCTAAATTATGAGCATCACCCCAACGTGATATTAGCAAGGGTACAAATTCCTTCTTACATTAGACTGAACTTTAGTTAATAAATATCAACTGAATTCGTCAGATTTAATCTCTGATGTAGTTTTAATGATATTGTATGTATGTACACAATCAGACAAGGGGATCTTCTTTAAACCTTTCCTTCTGTGTTTGCATTCACTGTTTGAATCTTTGTGTGTGTGTGTGTGTGTTTTGAAGGCAGGTGGGGATATGCTTCAGTTTGTATTTATACAATTTGTGGTAAGGTCTGTTCAATTTAAATTAACCTGAGATTTTGCTGCAGTGGTGCAAGTAACCACTTGTGTGACTGATCCAGTACTGGCAACGATGATTCAATTTATTAAACAAAGAAATAAAATTTTATACTTCTGCAACAAAATTGTGCACAAAAAGTGGATTTTGTGATAAATGACAGTCATTTTAATATTTCGATTCTCTTATAAATGTAAACGCTAGAAAAAAGTCCTTAAGATCAGTAATGTTCACTTGAGTTCTATGATTTATCCCTGTTACCAGAACCCATGGTAAAATTGCATATAAAATAGGTAAGAAAGGGTTAAAAAAAAGCACAGGTAAAAGTTAAACATTTGACGATAGCTAAAGAAACCATCCCCTGCTTTCTTATCCAGTGTCTGCTGACTTCTCAGATGTTAGAAGTTAGCAGATGTATAAGTGATCTCTGGCTCCCAATATGGATCACTTAGAGAGGTTTCAAAGTACTTACAGTTTGGAGCACTGCAATAAAAATGTGAATGTCGTTTCTTGTGAGCCTTAAAAGAAGAAGACAAGAAATATTGGAAATGTTTGTGACTTTTATTGAAGTGCACCGAACTCTAACTACTTGTAAACCTTTCTAAGTGTTCCCTGTGATAATTCTTTGATCCTTGTTGAATGTTTAAATAAGAACAGGTCAGTTACATTTGAATTGAACATGCTTTATATGTCAGTATCTAATAGATATAATAATATTACAAACAGCAAGTTATGCCTTTAATGAAAACTTATGAGTTTTTTCCATTTATGTTACAGAGTTCAATTGGATCCAAATTCATCTGACGGAAGGTAAGATATTTTCCGTAGTGTGACTTACTTATCAAGACAGTAGGAAGTAATTGGATGTCTTTTATGGTACATATTCATCGGCCTTTTTGGAAACAGAAAATTGCTAAAGATTTATATGTGTGGATTTTATTTTATGTAACTTTCACGTAAAATATGTTTGCTACTAAAGGGTGTCCAAAAAGAAACACAGGATTTAATTTGAGAAAACAATGTTTTATATATTTATTAGTTGGCAAAGTTATTACATTATTTGAAAGAGTAAACATTGCCATTATATGTGAAAAAGATATCTGACAAATGTCCTCCATGATGCATTTGACACACTTTATTTCTTTTGACCAAACTCTAAATCACTTTTTCTCATAACTGCGGCTCAATACCAATATGAGCTAACTCTTTGATTTTCTGCTTTCAATTCAGGAATCGTTCTTATTTACCCAGCATAAACTTTGAACTTAATGAATTCCCATAGAAAAAAAGTCACACTATGTGAGGTTGCACAGTTGTTTCATTTGGGGCACTTCTCCTACCAAGAATGTCAGGTAATTTGCCCACAGTCTTCATACTTGTAATGAAATTAACGATCATCACTTGCTCCTCCATCATGTAGAGCTCCATATTGACTAACCACAACATTTTTACTACAACATGTTACCTCGCTGAACACTGCCAACCCTGCGGGAAAAAAATAGTGCACAATTTAAATCCTGCATTAATTTTGAGACACCCTTTATTATCTGTACACAAACTTTTGCCATGTTATATGAATAAAGTAAGCTCCATTGTGGAACAGCCCTTTGAGGTCCAAGAAGTGCCAAGCAGCTTTTAATTCAGTCAGGGCCGCTGTTAGAGGTGTGCAACGTGTGCCACCGCACAGGACCTTGCACTTTGAGAGGCTTTGCACTTCTAAATCAGTAATTCATTAATTTTTTGTGCAAGCGAGATTGCATTCCAAAAAAAGGGAAGAAAAAGAAGAAAAACGTAATTCCTGTGAAATGAAAAATTCCACCATAACAAAGTTGATTTTCTCGTAAAGGACAACTGTGCATTCATTCTTGTTGAGCCATCAGTCAGAATTCGCCGACAAGGAACAGCGATGTATTTGTGAATCCAACTTTCCTCCATTTCCTGTCATATACTATTGCTCGACAGAGGACAGGCACCATAAATGGTTATTTGCTACTCTTCAAGGGAGGGACAATAAATTTGAAGGTGTGCTGCTTCGCACTCTAGGAATTTACGATCTGGCCAAATTGAGAAAAGATGAAAAGAAGAGTCTGCATCAACGTTCTGAAGGTCCCCTGGGTTCTTTCCAAGCCCTCATGTTTACAACCGCAGCTGGGTTTCTATGAAGGTAATATGAAACTGTCTTCCACGTGGTATTACTTCAGTGGAGCAAAGCTCGTAGTTCTTTTGTTTTAGAAAGTAATGAATATGGGTGGGGATTTGCAGACACTAAAAACTCCTAAAGCAAGTAGGCAAATGGGCACCATAATGATAAAAAGATGCACTTTTCTGTTGTTTGGGCTCATCGTGACAACGATGGTAGATGCAATTAGAAAGAAAAGTTACTTGGAATCAACCTAAATTTAATCATACCTATTACTCTGGGCTCCCACATAGCATAGTGGTTAGCACTCTAGCTTTGGAGCGAGTGGTCCCAGTCCTGGTGTAAACCCCCAAAATTTTGGGTTGACCCAACATGGTGAGGACAATTGAGGAGCTACTTGAAAAGAAGATGTGGTGGTCTTTGGTCTCCAAAGCCAGAAAACGGTGGCGTCAATGCGCAGACCACGGTCACCCAAAGAAAAGTTTCTTGGCATGCCCTGCCCTTTAGAGGGCTGGAGTTGTTTGTAGCATTGTAGCAGCATTAATGTGAAGAACTTCGAAATTATGGATACATTCAGTGCTTTTGCATCATTAATATCAACTCAGTTTTTATTCCTACGATTCAAATATAGAGTTCTCAAAAAATGCTCTTGCTTTTTTTTTTTTTTTTTTAATAATAAATATGTCATCTTCATAATATTTATTCTTCATGGTTCAAGCAAACTGCAAATCACGTTAGCTCTATTACTTAGTGTTTTCCCATGAAACTTTGTGAATATAGTTCAACAACTACTCATAATTTGTAATAGTCGAGTAGAGGAAGGAAGAAACAAGGCTATCATCTACACAATATATTGGTTAATACATTGGTTGTAAATCATACATGGTTTACCTGTTTACATTACTCGTAGCGTGAGGTGATTTGCATGCTTAACTTCATCGCAGTTTCTCTCTTTTTTAATGAAAATTCTCCATCCCACAAAGTTTGCAAGCAAATTTTATCTACAGCATTCTCATTGAGCTCTCTGGTAAGGAAGTCAGTCATTGTGATTTTAAGACATGAACCCACCTTAGTGGTCAAGGTGGTTGAGTGGTCAACCCAACCAAAAATTCCAGGTTCAAATCCTGGCCTGGGCTTCATTGTTTCATTTCATTTCATTGTGAGTATCTATAAATTTCATATAATGGAGTGCATGGGTGTTTCTCTGTGAGTGTTCCTTCTTCGATTTCATCTAACCATCATTCGTGCTCATCGTTACAATTTGCCTAACCTATGAGGCGTTGCACGGGTAAAGTTACGTGAGTGGTCGCGCACGATCGTTTATGACAAGTATTACAAAGAAGTACAATATGAGGTTTTTATTTATCAGTACGTAATCTAATTACAAGTTTAGTGTATAATTTTACTTGTTAATTAATAAAATCACATAATAAGTTTGATCATTCTAATGAATTATCATGAAACAAAAGAACATGTATTTTTCTTCCAAAATCGAAAGTTCTAAACTCCTTTAAAAGATGAAAAAGACATATGCTTGAAAATCTATGTATTAACAACAATTATGAAAATAATTACTTTAAACGTCTGTTTGTTTTCTCATGCCTGGGAGGTGCCTAACGAAATTGTGTTTACCCATTTGACTAAAACTGGGAAGGCAGTGAATGCTCCATGTAATTTCTTTATTGTTGCCCGTATACTCAGGCAACTACAACATTTCTCTTCATCTCCATAGTGTTTCAATGCTGTATCATCTTTCTGTATTTCCTTATCTTCGGAACCCATAGGCTCATCAATTCATCAATAGGCTCAAAGGTAGGTTTGTCAATAAATAGTTTCCTTCTAATTGCACTGGGATTTCCCTTCTTTCTTCTCGACTTTCCTCTTTTTATATGCTTTGTAACAGTCTTAAAAGTCATTCTCCTTCTTTGTGATCCATTTTCAAAATTACACCACCACAATTTACTACGTAAGGTCATTCCAACTAACAAAACCCAAGACCGAAATGTAAAGTGTAAAAGAAGAATCGACTCTCGCGAGGAGCCGCGCATGAAAGAATAGACAGTGTTGAATGGAAAGCTATCCGATTACCAACTGAGAAAGGGGGGAGGAGCAGACAACCACCTGGCCAGGCAGTTGGGAAGTCCATAGGAAGGTACTGATGGGGAGGCGGCATTCGGGTTCTAGGTTCAGGAGATACAAAGAAAATGAAACGAACCCGGTCGAAAAGACCAGGTGCGACCCCTCACAGTCTAAAGAAGCAGAAATGTGATTCAAAATAAGAAAATCAGGAATAAACATAAGTTTGAGATCAATCCTATTGCTGGCACAATCAATCATTGACCTCTTACTTTGTGACTGCAGCTCTCAGTTTGCAAGATTTTTTTTCATTGTGCTTTCATTTGGGCTATTTTAGGAGAATAATTCGCAACACAGGATTGGCGTCCATCTTTATTTAGTTCCTTATAGGGTGACATTCCAAGCAGTTCCGATTTTAAACAGCGCTCAAAGCACTATTTTGAAAAAATAAATGGCAAATTTAAAATTTCCTACCTGAAATTTGTCTTTTCAATAACTTTTCGCTACTTCTTGTCTGAAGGAAACATGGTAAATAAATTATATTTTATTAGTTGCAACATATGCGGACATGCAAACTCGAATCTCCTGTGGTGAATCATAACAGCTTTTCTCCTGAGATTTCACCCTGTGTATGCTGGCCCCCTGTGGCGGAGTGATTAGCACATCGTGGTACAACGCTAGAGGTCCTGGGTTCGAATCCTGGCCTGGGCATGGATATTTGTGAGTGTCCATTCATCAATTTCATCATATTATCACTCATCCCCATCTTTGCAAATTAGCCAAAAGTGGCACAAAAAGCGAAGTAAAATAAAGCAAATCAAATCACAAAATTCACCCTGTGTATGGAACCGTTTGTCACCCATCATCATGAGGAAAGTGGGGATCTACGAATGAGTAGTGTAACCTGGTCATGGAAAACTACAACAATGACTGGGGTTTGTTGTGCTGACCACACATCACCTCGTAACTGGTTGAATGATCTGCCCCCTTCGGTAGGTTGGAGTGAGGTCGACAGTCAATAGGTATGTTCTAACCCTCAGGGCTGTTGCATTGTAGGATATATTTTATTATTATTAGAAGGAGATGGCATTCAATTAATAAATGTAATAGATATTAATGGTCCTCCTTCGTGGCCGTGTGGTCTAAGGCAACTTGCTTTGGACGGCGGCTGCGGGATGGCTTGTTATGAGTCTCTGGGTTCTCAGCCTGTGTATAGGGCCGGTGGCAACCTACCATCCTGAGGAAATTGGGGAGTTACGAGTGACTAGCGTAATCTGGTCTCGAAAATCTCCTATAACGGCTGGGGGTTCGACGTTCTGACCCCACGTCACCCCATTACCGGTTGAAGAACTCCGCACCTCCAGGTAGGATTGTGGAGGGAGACTAGCAGCCGCGAGATAGGCCAAGGCCCTTCAAGGGCTGTCGCGCCATGGAGTATTATTATTATTATTATTATTAATAGAAATTAATGCATTTTAGATTTATTTGGATGTGCATATGAAACTGTGCAAATAGGCAGAATCCACCACTTGTTACATCTCAGTGTCTCGTTGTATTAATTTTTATTTTTAGGTACTTGTAAATTTATTTTGATTTTTACAATTTCTGGTTATAATTGGTAACAAGTATCCCATATATTCCATCTACTGTTAATAGATATTATTTTATTCAAATCTAGTTTGGAGAGTGTTGATGGACAAAGTGTGGAGGATATGCTGTTTGAAATGTTTAAAAATGAGGAGACTGGTTTGGTGCCTATTGGGATGTTCCTAGCTGTAAGTATTGGCATTTGTATGTGTAAATATTAATTTAGTAAATTTCATACAAATTACAAGAGTTATTGGTCTTTTTTGTTTTCTTCAATCTCCGTCTTGCCTAACTTAAAAACTTTCTAAATAAAACACAATATTTCAAAATGATGATGCTTTTCTTAAAGAGACCATTTCTTGTTTAACTATGACAGCCAATTGACAAAGAATGAATTTGGTCACCTCATGTCATTCCTTCAATCCCTGAGAATTCAAAGAGTTTTTGAAACCTTAGAAACAAAAAATGTTTTATTTTCTGGGCAGTGTTCATCAAGATTTTTTTTATAAATATACCATGTAGTCAGAAAATTAATGTTGAGAAAAACAAAATATGTAGATAAAAATTGGTTGCTTATCCCAAGCAAGGAATAGTATTTGAAAATTTTATCCTGGAATTATACATGAAATTTTATCTTCACTCAAGGTTAGACTCCCTAACTTATTTTTAAATACATTAAAAAAAAGGTTTATGTATACAGGGTGATTCTAAAGGTATAGTACAAACGAAAACCACAGATACCTCCCATGAAATAGAGACGAAAGTTCCCCTTCCACTTTGCCGAGAGATGCCTCCATGAGGAGCTAGACAACGCCGAAAACGTGTGAAAATGAACTTCACACCTCTGTACAGCCAGTACCAGTGAAGATAGGAAGGTGGAACAAACAAAGTCAAAAGGAACACCAAAGTCGCCCATCCGTAAAACACTAGGCGGCAGGTGCGCAACGCATGCGCATGGGGTTCCACAAAGGAAATAGGAGTGTCCCGCAAGACAAGTGAAGGGAAAGGGTAGCAATCGACAACGGTAGGGAGAAAAGAAGCTATGAAGCATGAAGTAACAATTGCACAGCGGGAAACAAACACATGCAGCGCGTGGGGAGTCCCCAAACACAGTGGGGAGACACCGCAGCAAGAACAAAGCATGGTTCAACAAAAGAGAAAGAGGACCGGACGGGGAATGGTACCTGTCAAGGAGACAACAAATGCGGGACGAGGGATTCCCCGTAGCAGCACTGAGGGGATGTCACACAGAGGTCGTGCGCCAGCAGGACAAACACAGCAACTACGGGCACAGGAGGTTTATTGCCACGCAAAGGTGCACTTACAGATAGGAATAGTACGTAGTACGTAGTCGTACCCCGGACTGACGTTGTTACAAAAGTTGCTCAAATTGACGACCACCACATTCAATGCAGGCATTGCAGCGTCGCAGGAAATTCTGGCGAACCCTATCAAAATCCCTGGCATGGTACACACCTCGGCCGATGCTGCAAGTATCCGTGCTACCAATGTTTCCTTCTCAGGCACCGGGGTCTCGTAGACGAGTGTTTTCACATGGCCCCACAAGAAGAAATCCATTGGTGTGAGGTCAGGCGAACGGGCGGGCCAGGGGACAGGGCCCTCTCTGCGGATCCAGCGCTGTGGGTAGGTACGGTGCAAAAGGGTTCGCACTGTGCCATCAAAATGTGCAGGCGCTCCATCCAATTGAAACCACATACGATGTCGCACGTTGAGGGGTACATCTTCTAGCAGCTCTGGAAGGACTGATGCAAGAAAGGTGCGATAGAGGCGGCCATTTAAACGTGGTGGCAGCAGGTATGGATCGATAATCTGTTCATCGATGATACCTGCCCAGATATTCACTGCAAACTGGGTCTGATGGTGCACCTCGACTGCTGCATGTGGATTTTCATAATCCCACACATGGCTGTTTCGGCAATTGAAGATGCCCTCATGGGTGAATGTTGCCTCGTCCGTGAAAAGCACATGGCGCAAAAAACGGGGATCGAAGGCACAAAACTGCAACAGTCGTTGACAGAATTCCACACGTCGTGGGTAATCCCCAGCCTGCAACGCGTGGACTCGCTGTGGATGATACAGCAGATCATCATGAAGGACACGCCACACTGTCGACTGTGATACTCCCACTGCATGTGCAATGCTACGGGTGCTAGTGGACGGTGTGTCGTCCACGCGAGCAAGTACGTCCTCCTCGACCGCCGCGGTGCGCACATGTCTTGGGTGACCGACACCAAGGGTACGGTGCACGTTCGAAAACAACCTGCTGTCGGGTTGTCGCCTCTCCGGATACCGTCCGCGATAAAGGCGTGCAGCTGCTCGGCCATTGCCATCTGCAAGGCCGTAGACAAAATGCATGTCCCTCAGTTCTACAAATGTGTAGCGTTCCATGGTTCGGTGAGGATAGTGCCAATTATGGAATACTGTACTGCAGTGCACAGGTGGCACACACACACACACTGGTCACAACGGCTTCGAAACAACTTACTCAATTGTCGTACGTCAAGCACACCACCACTGCACCGGCTCTTTCACTGACACGCTCCCTGACGCTGCACTTCCAATCAGCCCACACGTCCGCACGGCGCTGTGGTACAATCAGCTGACGTTCCTGAGCCACCAGTGCCTGTGCTCTTCACTACCTGACCACTGCCGTCAGGTGGGGCCATGTACTCTGGGGCCTTGTCATCGTGGAACACATGTAGCGTCCTTCATTCTTGCCACATTCACCCACAACACGTACTTCGTCCGTCTTGCTCGAGCCGACGGGGAGCACTACGTACGATCGTGTGGTGTTTGTGTACACCAATGTGGGGTAACCCAGCAGTTGAACAGACGTGCATACCCCCACGTAGCTTCATTACACGATTGTCCCACGCAGTTTATCTGTCCAGCCTTGCTCGGCCCAGTCTCACACCCACGCGGCAGTGTGCTGCTGCGGTGGTGAAAGGCCACGCTTGTTTTCGGAGCGGAAGGCTGCGGCCGAGGAGGGACTCGAGTTGTTCGGCTGGGGTTGCGCTCGGAAGCAAGCAGCCGCGTCAGGTCTGGGAACGGTGGACCTGGTGATCGGGATGGAAACATTCCGACCTCGTCCATTAGTGTCGTCCACCGTACGGAGTGGTGGGGTCCGTACGACACTCCAGCAGCCTTTCGCCCGCTCCCACCCAGCGATGTGCCTCCGGCTTCATTTCTAAGAGGCTGATTGGGCCCCATCACGACGTTTGTTACAACGTCAGTACGGGGTACGTGGTCCTATCTGTACGTGCACCTTTCATTAGCAATAACCTCCTGTGCCCGTAGTTGCTGTGTTTGTCCTGCTGGCGCAGGACCTCTGTGTGACATCCCCTCGGTGCTGCTACGGGGAATCCCTCGTCCCGCATTTGTTGTCTCCTTGGCAGGTACCATTCCCCGTCCGGTCCTCTTTCTCTTTTGTTGCACCGTGCTTTGTTCTTGCTGCGGTGTCTCCCCACTGTGTTTTGGGGACTCCCCTTGCGCTGCACCGCCAGCGCCGCCATTTCTGCCCCGAACCATGTACGCGTCTGTTGCCTGTCGAGTGTCACGGACCACTTTGCTTGCATTCTCGGTGTGTTTTTACATCCTACGTCGTCCTCCCGTGGTTCTGCAACCCCGCACTACTTTTCTCGACTGCACTGCTTCAGTCATGGTGTTTGTTTCCCGCTGTGCAATTGTTACTTCATGCTTCATAGCTTCTTTTCTCCCTACCATTGTCGATCGCTACCCTTTCCCTTCACTTGTCTTGCGGGACACTCCTATTTCCTTTGTGGAACCCCATGCGCATGCGTTGCGCAGCTGCCGCCTAGTGTTTTACGGATGGGCGACTTTGGTGTTCCTTTTGACTTCGTTTGTTCCGCCTTTCTATCTTCACTGATACTGGCTGTACAGAGGTGTGAAGTTCATTTTCACACGTTTTCGGCGTTGTCTAGCTCCTCACGGAGGCATCTCTCGGCAAAGTGGAAGGGGAACTTTCGTCTCTATTTCATGGGAGGTATCTGTGGTTTTCGTTTGTACTATACCTTTAGAATCACCCTGTATATCTTTAAGGTTATGACCTCAATGTTTCCATTTTTTTTTTCAAATCTCTGTGCAACTGTTACTAAACTAATAATACAAGGGTGAGTCAAAAATTTGTAACATTTTGTGGTACAGAGGTAGATAACCCTCAAAATACATAGATGCTAAATGTGCAATGCAGTGGAACAGCTACTGGTCACAATCAGGTAACTTGTCTATTTCTTGAGAGCATGTGTCATGGCCATTGTTATTCCTGTGCTCCTATGCCGTTATTAGAAATAGACCCTCTCTACTGGATGCATATGCTACATAGTTGAACATGCAGCAAGTATGCTGTAGCATACTTGGGAATGAGCTCAAAGATGACTATTTTTTGCCACTCGTTTATTTCAAAAGATGGACAAATATAACCAGTGAAGTATGATATGACTTGAATGACAGACACAGTAAATCCCTAGTGCTTCATGACAGTTTAACATTGTTTTAACTAATCAGCCTGATGTCAGTCACTCTTCTGCATTGGGACCTTGGCGGCATGGTTTCCAAGCTGTAAATCCACCAATCTTCCAGCTCTATCCTTACTCAACTTTTATTCCTGAAATCTTTCTTCTCTGTCAGCAAGAATCATTACAGCCTCAAGCAGGGTGCCAGGTGACATTCTCAAAAGTGTTGCTTACAACTGCTGCAAGCGACCTCTGTGCCAAGCTAGGTATTCTGAAGATGTTTCCTCAGGGGCTACTACTATACAATATTATTTGCTAGCATTACCTAGCAATAATAAACCGAGAGAATTTCCTCGCGTAGTCCCATATCATACGTCACATGAAGTCTACCAGAAAATCAGGACTTGACTGGCCTCGAAAGCCTATAACTCCTGGCATATAGCCTGGAGATATCCATCCAGTTCACCTGTTTCATTCAATGGTGCTCTAATTCCGTGGATGACATGACAAATGGAGTCTTAAGAGGGTTTTTTTCCTCATCAAAGCTGGTCTGATCGCCAAGCATTTGCATCAGTGACTGAGCATTACAGGAGGTCCATGGATGCCAATAGACTGTACTTCGCAGAATAACCTTTCGTTGTCAAGATGTGGTAGAGGGATGAACATGTTACCTAGAAACGCTACAAATTTATGACTCTCCCTGGTAATTATTGTGGGATTAATAATGCTTAAATATTTATTAGAACTGTATCTCCATAATTTTAGGCCTTAAGGAGCACTGGTCTGAGGAAGAATGACCCACGTATGAATGAATTGTCAGACAGACTGAAAGAAGTTTACAGAACTGAAGGAAAAGAAGGAAGCTCTCCAGAAACCTTAAAACTCGACAAGAAGACTTTTAAATGGTTCGTATTAATTGCTACAAAATTGTTGTAAGAAGTGTATGCTGATTTAGTATCTATTTTCTGCCCTGTCCACAAATCTCGAACCAGAAGTGATAGGTTTGAAGTTTAAAAAACCCTTGTGATGGAGCTACATCAGAGGTCTTCAACCCATGGCTCGCAGGCCAGAGGTGGCCCACAAAGCCCTTTCCCGTGGCCCGTACCCTTTTAAATATTAAGTACTTAACTTAAGTACTTAACCGGATTAAGTAAATGGTAGATGGCAGCATCTTACAGTTCTCAATGCCGTAGTGTAGCTTCGTGGCCCGTGAGTGTCATTGAAATTGTTAATGTGGTTAAACACCCCTGAGCTACAGCCTTCTCTGAAAATTTTGGAAAAATCAAAATTTTCAAATGAGAACTGTAAAGAACTCTGAAAAAAGAAACATATTAATGCAAAGTCCCCTTAAAAGACCCCTGATCACCATTTTTGTCTTTGAACAATTTTCAAGATGAAGGTAATTACAAATATTTTATTTTATATTTGTCTTCCCTTAGGATGCGACCACTCCTGAAAAAAAATCCCTGTGTTTCCTAGTGGTGGCAACCAATTTTAAAGAAATTTACAAGAAGTTAACTTTGTTATTCAGCAATTTTAGATGTTTTGTTAACGTTTACCATGCACTGGATTTTGGAAATAGTTGCAAAGAAATTATGAGCAATAGAACAAATCTGCTTAGCATAGTGCAAAACTGTTATTTTATCTAATTCAAGGGCCTCCCCGATGGCGCAGTGGTAGCATTGTTGCCTTGTAATCAAGCGGTCCCACGTTTGATACATGGTGGAGGCACATAGTGGTTCGGATTCCACTTAAAACTGTAGGTCCAGTCCCGATTAGCCTTACTGTGTATAAAGTGGATTTAAAACACCAAATCAATCCAATCCAATTATCTAATTCAACATACATGTTCTTGTCCTCCTCCCCTTTCGGGTTAAAGTTAGTTGTTCACCTCTAGGTCATTTATTCTGAACCTCACTTAGCTCTGTTAAGTATTTCTTAATGTGTACCACGGTGCACGCTTTCACCAAGTATGAATTTTCACTGCATGATGTCTTTCTAATGTCTAATGTGTCTGCTTGAATTTATGTAAAGTTTCATGTTATGAAATTAATGATTGCTATAAAAATGTTCATAAAACAATTCTAAGTCACATGTGCTTTGTGATATTTGTTCTAATATTTAAAGGAAATTTAAGGTTTTCGTAATTAATTTGAGGGTTGGGGCAGATCAATTGATAGTAGCTGAATCAGTTTTTAGATAAAATAACAATAATTGTACCGATCCAACATATTTATAAATGTGCATGTAATTTAGTGCAATTTCTACAATTTTGTTATTATTTTTGTGGATATACGCATATAATTCATATGTCAAGGCTTTTTAAAATAATTGTTCGAGTCCGCAATTTAATTTTCAAAGCAAAGCACTTACCTGGTTGTTTGTATGTAGCAATTAAGACAAAAACAATTAACAAATTTAATAGAAATAAATGGCAAATGAATAATAAATATTCATGCACAAAGGTTAATCAACTATTCATGTTCTTGAAGAGATGTTTGCAATTTTATATTTCATGTGTAGGATATCAGTTATTTTTATCAGTAAATTATATAGTGGTATTTTATCGTCAGTACACCCCTAATTTATTGTACTTTTGGTGATGTTAACTTTTGATATTACCTGTTTCTTTTCACTAGGGTAATTTCAGCAAACATTTCCCTGATATCTAGAGCCTTTCGCCATCAGTTTATCATACCTGAATTCCAACAGTTCACAAAGCACATTGAAGAATTTTACTACAAAAGCAAGCCTAACACAGAAGGACAGGTAGGTTTCACTTTATTCAATTTTATTCAATGCATAGCTTTCATGTGTTGCATGAGGTACAGAATATGGTGAAGTAATGTAATTGAGGGACAGTCTGTTGCAAATTGTCCACCACCATGTTCATGCCCATTGTTCAAGAATTGAAAGAAAATCATCGAAGAAGCAGGTGACAATGTTGACCAGCACCATCTCAGTTAACAAAAATATCAGATTGATAATTGTCGGCAATTTTGTACCAATGAACTGATATGCAGACATACTTTTGTCAACTCTCATTGATAGGGTACTGATTAATCTATCCCGTCCCTATATCGACTTAGTGGTAAATTTTAGATTGGTCCTCAGTAGAAATTTCATATCAAAACATTTCTGATTGCTGATGTTATTTTGTTATTTTCCTTTTGAATATGTAAGTTTGATAAAATTGAAATAAAACATTATCTAATCAATTGTGTCCAAATCTGCGGTTTGCTCAGCTAGGCTATTCGGGACTGTAATCAAACACCCTGAACCATTGCCTTATTTCTCAGTGTAAATATGTATCTGGTAATAAATAAATATAAATTTTATTATCTTGGCACACAATATTTTGACTGTCAAACAAATCATTAGTTGAATAAATATACTTCATGTGGCACAAATTGTAAGTCATTTAACTAGATATGAATGTTCAGTACACCGTAAAGTTTATCTTAAAAATATCACAAGGTAAACCAACACTGCATCTTACTGATTAAGAGTACTTACTTCTGAAGATATTCATGAATCAGGTATTGCAACAAATCGTATTTTGCTGTATTTTGCCTTTATGTAAGGGGAAAAACAGTAATAAATTTGCAGAATTATGAAGAAATATCAGTTCATTCATATGTGTAGTACATTGCCCTGAGGATACGATTGGTGGGGTATGGAAATGCCATACATGATGAAGTATTCAGTATTTAACAAATCAGTAGTCTATGTTGCAGGGTAACTAACATAGTATGCTATGGTGCCAGGAATTCTAGGTTTGAATCCTGGTAAGACCTGGATGCAAGTTTTGTCTGAGCATCTGTTTCATTAGTTCATCATGGCGATTAATGAAGAAAGGTAGAGAAACAATGTAAAATAACTTAAATTGAATAGAATTTGAGAATAATGGTTACTAGTTAGTTTTACATGAATTGTGTTGACCTCTGCTGTTATGATTCTGTTCCATTACTGACTTTAATGCTAGACGTAGAAATTATCAGTGAAGAATGCAGGCTCGACCAGGACTCGCCGGCCTGGCCTCACCTGATTTTGCTAGAGTTTTAAACTCTGAACATCTCCAATTTTCTAGAATAAAATTAGAAGTGATTATGAAGTTGCACATGCTAGTAAAAGTACGTACTACAATACAAGTACATGACAAGTCCTCTATCTCAAAAGTCACCCAATGAAATGCACTTGGCACTCCTTGGTCCTCGGAGGGGGGGGAGGGGGGGGGGGCTGAAGGCAGAGTTAGTAATAAGTATATCTTCACCTTCTAGGTAGCATCATATATTCCACAGTTGGCACGGTTTAGTCCTGACTACTGGGGAGTTAGCGTCTGTACAGTGGATGGACAAAGATATTCTGTAGGAGATACTACGGTGCCGTTTACAATTCAGTCTTGCAGGCAAGTACTTGCACACGATTTTTATTCATTTTATCTTTCAAAATACATACATGTAGGAAGGCCAAGATGAAGATGGAGGGATAACTGAGATGAACCTAAAGGACATCGGTAAGAATAAAAAAGATTGGATTGATGTTGCCCAGGATAGGAACAGATGAAAAGCTTGTGTTGTAGCCATAAAACTTCTGGTTTAAAGAAGGCTAGAGAGTTAGATAGTTGGTTATATCCATGTATTTCTTAAATATTCACATAACCACCAATGTTAAACTTTAGCAGATGGGTTCTCTCATACCTGTGACTATGAATTGATAAAGCTGGCTTCCATGAAGTAGTGGTTAGCACAGCACACTACGATGCGAGGGTCTTGGTTTGAATCCCAGCCTGGACATGGGCGTTCTTTGTGAGTGGCCTTTCAACAATTTCATCATATATCATCAGTCATCCTTATTTTATTTATCAGTAATAGTAAGTAAGAATATTTGCATCAGAATTGATTCAAACTTGTACAGTCAACGGCAAAGATAATAGCAGGCAAATTGTCAATCACTATTTACATTACTCTTTATTCCACACCCTGTGTTGTTTTAAGGAATGAATTTCTGTTGATACAAAGCAGATGTTGTCCTCTTCCTATTGACGTTTTTACTTCAATTCACATCGTGGAAAACAGACTGAATGGATATAGTGGTGGACAATTTGCCTACTATTTCTTTTGCTGTTGGGTGTACCAAGTCAGTGTTAAGTGTGTGTTTTTTTTCATCCAAGACTTTAGAGGATAGACTTATATGAAAGTTTTTCCAATGCAGATGTAATATTAACTCATGCTGATTAACATTTCTCCAACATAAAATTGCAAAGTACTACGTTTGCCTTCCATACCAACATCTTGAAGAAAGGTTAATTACTGTTTTATTATTATTATTTTCAGTAAACCTATGAATTATGGTATAGCTCTGGATCAGCTTGGAGCAGATGTTGTACATAAATATGTTGGTCAAGAGCCAAGTGGAAGAATGTTCAATGAACTAGTATTGGACTACAATAGTAAGTACAAGTCTCTTTATATAGAATATTTGCACAAAGTGCCTCAAACATGCTTCAGTATTATCAGCGACCATTGACAATTTCAGGGATTTAACCATATAAAATTTTCTAACATCTTCAATTCATGTTACATGGGGTACAAATCAATGTCCTGAAAGAAAATACAGTGAAACCCCAATTTTACAATCCTGGATTTTACATTTTCCCGTATTATACAATGAATCTTCATGGTCTCAATACAGCAAAATATTGTAAAATTTTCCCAGATTTTACATTTATCACATTTTAAGTTTTATCACCATGGGTCCCTGAAAATGTTAAATGGAGGTTCCACTTATTCATTTATCCATGAAACATTTTTTTGTCACTGTCACTTATAATGCATTGTTTTAAGACATCATTCTGCACATTTCTATCTTTTTTTTTGCTTTCCCCTTGGCGGAGTGGTTAGGACATCATGCTACGATGCCAGGGGTCCCGTGTTCGAATCCTGACCTGACCATGGATGTTTGTGAGTGTCCATTGATCAATTTCATCATATCGCCACTCATCCCTATCTTCACAAATTAGCCAAAAGTGGCACAAGATGCAAAGTAAAATAAAACATATCTATCAATTTTTATCTCTTTATGTAGTTTTCTGTTATTTGTCAAGCTTCTTTATAATTTAGTGCTTTAGCAGCCATTTTCCAGTTTGGGGGATGAAGCTCCAGTTGGATTTCACAGAACTTTTAGTATGTTGTTTAAAACATCATTCCCTATGTTTCTACCAATTTTTGTCTTATACATTTTTTTCTGGTGTTGGTCAATGTTCTGTTTTTCCTGCACTATGATGTATATTTGCCGATCTCTGTGGTGGAGTGGTTAGCATAGCATGCTGCGATGCCAGGTGCCCTGAATTCGAATCCCAGACTCAGCATGAGTATTCTTTGTGAGTGTACCTTCATAAATTTTATCCTATTATCACTCATCCTCATCTTTGCAAATCAACCACTATATATGTTTAAAAAATATTGACCTTACTTTTTTGTATGTGTAAACAAACGTAGCCCAAAATATGTCCTCTGGTGGGGAGGTGTGAATTTTTCCTGCACACAGGGAGCATCAGTAGCTGACTGTCACCTTGTGAGCAAGTGAATGTGGTGAACACCCGTCAGATTTGCGTTTGCAGCAAGAACGAGGAACCACTTGAGTAATGGTATTGCATCAAATTTTGCCAAAAGCTTGGTGATACAAAATACGATAAATTAAGCATGCACCAGTAGGCTTTTAAGAAGCTGAGATGACAAGGTTTGCTTTACATTCTTGCAAAATATCACACTCCTTTGAAGATCCTGTACCTGTTTTAGTTGTAAATCATCAGTCCCTTACAACAATTAATGCAAATTATGTAGAACTGAACTGATGCGGATGCTGATGTATCTATCAGCCAATATCAGTTTCAACGACTGCTTCCGGGTAGCGATCATCCATCTCCTACCCCAACCAGCCAACACCTCTGTTCGCAAAAGATGGAAGAGGGCCTATATATCGGCCATGAGTGCAACCACCGCACCTGGCCTAAACAAGGCCACCCAGTAATGCCCACCCCTTACCCACCCACCATCCCTCCCACCCTCCCTCCCAACCCATCCTACACACTCACAGTTTTCCACGAGTCTGGTGACGAAACAGTGGGGACCTGGCCCCAACTTCCGGTTCCGTCTCTTTCGTCTCACACCGATGATGCTACTAAGCTAGCGAAAATTTTGAATTTTTCCACTGTCCGGTGAGTGTTTCCTTTCTCCTTCTTTGATTTATATATCTGTGCGAGTGTGAGTGAGAGAAAGAGAGAGAGAGTGAGTGTGTTGAGACTATAATGAACTGAGGAACAAGCCAATGATTATATACCCAATGAAAGTTTAAAAGAATACAATTTATAGTTAAATGATCAAATTTATTCATAATTACTGAATAACTTTGGTCCTTCATTTTCTTTACTAGCTCTCTTCCATTTTGAATGAAAACAGTATTCAATACCACAGGGTATTCCATAAGTCTGGAACCATAGGAAAAAAAAACACCACATTATAAAACATGTTCATAGTGTTCACCAATATGTTGCACAGATAAAAATCATGCATCCACTTTGCCAGAAGACTTTTGATCAAATCCACAGAATTCGCTGGCACCATAAGGTTATATATACACAGCTCCATTCTGGAAAATACTTGGCACCTGTTTCAAAGGCAACAAACAGATCCCATTGCAGTATCACCAACATAGGAAAAACAAAACTGAAAATTTAGGTGAAACCAAGAATGACGCTGTAGCTCAGTTGGTAGAAGCCACCTAATCGTGAAGGTGATGATGATTGATGATATGATGAAATGAATCAATGGACACTTATAATGAACACCCATGCCAGGATTCGAATCAGAGACCTCTGGCATTGTAGCGCTGTGATAACCACTCCACACTTAAATTGCTATGTAGTTCTTCATTGTTGATATATAATAGTACATTTCTGCCATATGCCTATTGCCTAGTATTTATCTTTAGTATTGTTATTGTTAGCTTGGAAATGTATACTTATAATGTTTATACAAAATTGCAGAGAGACCCCACAATCCTATGATAAATGCGGGAGCCATTGTAACTTGTTCATTGATGCAGACGCTAATTCATCCAGAGATGACTGTAGCAGAAAAGTTTGACTACACCATGAACTATTTCAAGGTACGTTTAATTAGTGTCATCATACTGTTTTAAAACTTGCTGTTCTGTAATAGGCAAACAGTAGTAACTTATGGGCATCTTATTTCAAGGATCAGAAAAGCAGATGGAATTTGAATATACCAGAGACAAATACTTTGTCAGCAAATATGGTGGCAGTGGTCACCAGTGTTAATAGAAAAAACTGTTCATATTCAAATTCAATGCATGAAATGAACATTTTGATAGAGGATAAAATAATAAATATCCTTAGGAATCCTCAAAATGGTTTTGAATAATGTCTTTGGGTCGTGCATCATCCCCACAGTTAGAACTTTGAGCCTAAAATTGGATGGATTCACTAAGGGAATTTCTTGCATCCCTGTCCTAATCCAATGTATTTGCATATTTAGCTCAATATATGGTAGGGGTAGAGAGAAAATTTATTACTGGAGAGTTCCACTAGGGGGAGCATTCTTCTGCAAGGCATTTGGTGGTCAGCTGAGATAATGCCATGGGGGTGGTGGATATGTTACTCCTGCAAGGCAGAGGAAAATTAGTGTTTCTTCATGTTATAAATTAGGGCTTGGATTTTTACTGCATTGAATATTTATTCCACTCTGTTTTCTTATGTCTATGTTAATTTAAACAAGTTTCTAGCTTTTGTGAAATTTTAACCATGTTTCAGTGTTAAGACATTGTTTGGCCATAACATGGTATAAAAGCATATTTGTGGTGTTTTTAAAGTTCCATCAGAAAATTATGCTTTTGCCAGTAATTGATAGAAATTTTTGTTTGTCCTTTTCCACATTTCGTATCAATATTTTAGGATTAAATGAAGGAAGGTACTATTCTGCTAGACAAAGCATGTGAATGCAAGGATGTGTATCTTGTTTAAAGTTCTGTATACAAGGGAATCGTTCCTTCATTTCTCAATGTTTCATTATTTATAGATCTGCTTAAATGTTGTTGCTTGGAAGGAATATTTCTCCCCTTCCACCTCTTCTCTTGGCCATCTGTTGGCTCCTTAACAGCTCAATAATGTCTTAGTTTTAATATGAGCTAGAAGAAAAAGATGCTAAGTGGTAATTTTAACGACTGAGCTTTATATGGATTTATATTGTATTTTCCATACCTATTAACCTAATAGTCAACCTCACTTGCTGGTAGTACACCCCAGCGACTGCTCGCAAGCTAACAAGGCTCTGGTGCTTGAATCCACTGCCGGTATAATCCTCCGTAGTGCTGTGTTATCCTTCTGCGTGCTGAGTGCCCCTTTGCAGCCTCAACTTTTAACCTAGGTAAGGAGACTCTTAATCCCAAGAGACAAGTGTTGATTTAAATTGAAGTAAGGGTCTGGGCCCCATATAATGTGATTGTTTCAAATAGCCTAGGTGCTGATGCACCCATAATTTTGAATTTAGTCAATCAATCGGTTTGAGTGTGTTAATTGATTGTAACCATAAGACAGTGTGAATCTAAATATTGTTCCTTGCTTTCCGTCCTACAGAAGATGGCTGGTGATGAATATGTGGGTTTCAACAATGCAGTGTTTCTCTCTGAGCGAGAAGCTGCTGATAGGAACTATGCATTAGGATTTTATATGAGAGAACACAAGTGCTACCCAGAAAATTCGAATTTGAAGGATTGTCTGGACTTTTATTTTCAGGTAAGAAAATTACAACATACATGTAATAAGAAATAATCTGTGAGGGCCAGGACCTACCTACAGAAGTCAGCACAACAAACCTCCATTATTGTTGTACGTTTCCGTGACCGAGTGACGCTACTCATTCGTAGCTCCCCAATTTCCTGACGATGGTGAGTGGCCACCGGTCCAAAACACTGGCCGAAATCTCAGGAGAGAGTTTGAGTTGTGTTGTAAGTCCACTTGTATGCACAGATAGGTTAATTGAGACTAGACCTACAGTTTAAAGTGGGATCCAAACCACTGTGTGCCTCCACCGGGTATTGAACCTGTGATTCCTTGATTACTATGCGACAAATCTCTGGAGAGAAAAGTTGCTACACTTCTTTCCAAGAGACTCAAACCTGTGTATGCCCTGTAGCCGGAGCGCAAAGCATGACAACTTAAATCACAGCTACGGTGCGGGGGTGTAATATTTCATTGGTGTCTGAAATTTTAATGTATTATATGTAACTTTTTCTGCCTCTTTAGCCTAATTTTGGTCTTGAAGATAAATGATGATTAGACGAAGTTGGCACTAATGACACTAATGACTTGCACGTACACTAATCAAATTATATGTTTTGCAGTTAAGTACATAATATACAACATGGAGGTTTCAACAAAATAAGACTTAATTGTATGAAAAATTCATTTAAAGTTTAAACTAACAGAAACCAACTAAGTAATGAGGTATATTAAATTGCACTTGGAAAACATGTACTATGCAGTTGGATCATATCAAGTTTGTTACAAAATAATAAACCAACCTGAAAACTGTTAATATTAGCTAAAATCTGATGGCAGATTTTGAAAGGTCATATCATTTTATATATTTTATCTGCAATATGTCTAGATCCAACTTTTATCATTTAATAATGGCAAGTGGACAAAGATGTATAATAAGTACAAATGATTGCATGTTTTTGTTATACTTGTAACAATCTACAATCTACAGAAAATGAACAATATCAAGTGAAAGTCCTTTGATTTCCATTTTATTTACGTACAAGTTTGTAAGCTGTACCTGCGTTGTTAGCGTTTGCAAATTTTAACACTTTCATTTCAGTGTATGTTTCCAAATAATTGTTACATCAAAAACATTGCATTTACACCTTGTTGAATCAATGATTAAAGAGTATATATTTCGAGACTGATTACTTTAAACAAGAGTTAACTTTCTCCTTTTTTAAATTGTCATTGCAGTGTTGTTCTATGGAATGTAATTGCGAGAGTGCTTCTGTGATGGCTGCCACACTTGCTAATGGTGGAATCTGTCCCCTGACCGAAGAGAAAGTTCTGAAACCAGAAGCTGTTCGGGATGTGCTGTCTCTTATGTACAGTTGCGGAATGTATGACTACTCTGGCCAGTTTGCTTTTAAGGTAAGGTAAGAAGATTACTTTATTTACAAGTCTTTCAATTCTTCTAATGTATGGTTTCAGGTTTGAAAGCTTGGTAGCTTGCCACACAGACATCATGAGAATGTCTGTTTCTTGTGCAAGGCGCCGGAGGAATTTTTGATCGTACTTCGTTTCTCTTCATTAAGCACACACCGTTTTGCCCTTTGCTTCTTATCAACAGAAGACCCTGATTACCTAAGTTCGTTGACAAGTATCTGAACACTGTCTGTGTGGAACAGGAACATCTGAGAATTTTGCTGCAAAATGTATTTTAACTTCCCTACAAGAATTCGTAATGACGTAAGACTCATGCACAAAAATGCAATGTTTCAAATTGTACTATAAATAAAATAAAATATAACTTATTTTTACTTACTCACATAGCGTTCCTCTGCACGCGGGGATCTTAAATAGGGATGTACTATTAGTACTAGTTGATGGTAGAGACAGCCCTGAACGGGCAGGTACAAATATCTAACTATTCATTAAAATAGACTCATGATTCGTTTCTAGACTGAAGTGAGCAATGCAAATGGCAGAATGGGTGTAGACTAGCTTACCCTGTTCGGTTTAGAAATAAGACCAGTAGCTCCTTCTTCTCCGATGATTCCAGATTAAAAAGACCTCGTGTCGCTCTCATGCACACCTATTTAAACCCTCGCTTGGCCTCTCGTCACCTCTTGCCAAAGGCCAGTGTTCTTACCATTTCCTGTAGAAAGCTTATTCTACACATTTCTGAGCAGGAGCTGACAAGGTCTGCCAGGGTCAATATTTCTTAATCGAACAGGGCATGGTACGACACTCCCTCTTGCGAAACAATTTCCAAAATTGAAATTGTAATAATTAAAAGTTTAAATTGAACCTTCTGCCATTCACCAAAATTTAAAAGGTTTTGTTTATTACATGAACAAAAAAGGTTACATAAAATAAAATAATAATAAAAAAAAAAATGTCGGAGACCCTTCACTGAAAAGTAAATGGAACAGAATTAAGCTCAAGCTTGAATGCTGAAAGAAAGTCTTTTGTTTTCATTAGCCACACGCTGGAAGAGTCTTTCGTAATCAACAATGCTGACGGTTGGTCAACATGCGATATGAAGTGTTGTTTGCAGGTCCGTGGAGTCAGCGGAAAGTTCAACACACTGCATCGTAATGCGAGACATGCGAATGGCTTCTGAACAAGTGCTAACTAAGCACCGAACTTAATCCGTGAGAAACCTTAAGGCCGCATGCTCGCAATCTTCCGCCTCATCAGGATGACAGTTCGAGGCGAGAGCAAAAAGACCATGGTAAACACCAAGCTCCACTGGACTGCGCACAACCACACGAAGATTAAAAAAAATATTTGAAGATGATGTTTTCACTGACGTTCGTAGCACACTATGTGTGCACACTATGACCTGAGAAATCAAAAGGCAGGGCAATCCAAATACACTCAAACCCCGGAGTCCTGGGGTACGAAGCACTGTTCCGGGACATACACGGTCCTTGACCGATCACAATTTCACTGGGGGACCGGATTCGAATCCCGGTGTGGAAAGTTCCGGAATACTGTTCAGCAAAGGTCAGATGAAAAGACGTTGGCCGTGGGGCGGGCGAACACAGGGTAGTCCATGGAAAGCCACTCCAAGTAGCGTTTCCACGCCCCAAAGTATGCGTTGTTCAATGGCGGACACTGGGGGGGGGGGGGAATGTTAGGATAGGCCCCCGAAAGTTCACAGCAGACGCCATTGCATATTTCCGGCACACATCGAATGGCGACACATTTCGTACGCTGGTTGCATGCGAAAACGGAAGGTGTACCGTGCTACAATCACTCCGAGAAGGGGAAACAGTAAATATGGCCATTGGTAGGATGAAACTGTTCACAGGTGGCCTGGCAGGTTGCTGATCCACAGGGGTGAGGTCTCAACACATTTGGGTCGTTGACTGTACCCGGAAAGTTCCAATATGTCGTGAAGTACTGCCTGGCCTTACAGAGCAAAAGGGGACGATCATGCTTCTTCTTAAGGGGGGTTAGAGTCGGGGGGGGGGGGTTGCTCTGTAAGATGACATTTCTTCTGATGTTTCTGACGCTGTTCCGATCCTGGGATGTCACTTGGAATAGGATTTTCGGTGCTGCTACGTGGCATACACCGCTGAAAATCAAAGGAGGCTGGTGAGCTCCAAAGCCTTCAGGAATGAGTTCTTCTTCCGGCCTCAAAAAAATCGCTGGACTACTTTCGAAATTCCTTGAACTCTTGGAATTCCCGAACAGGGGAGGAAACAGGTTGGACATGGGAAAAACTACATTGCTCTCAGTCATTCAATATTGAGAATATATAAAAAATGTGTAAAGTAATCGTCTTCTATAGGCAAGTGAAAATCATGAGTAAAAATAAGTAAACTAAAATAAAATAAACTGCCCAATAAGTGATATAAATTATAAAACAAAGGTTGAATGAAGGCTAAAGAAAATAAAAGGCGGAAAATGTCATTTGATGCCTTAACACTGGAACACCATTAAAATGAAAATCTGACTTCATCAAAAGTAATATATGTATATATTGACTAAATTATATATATAGCCCCTGGCTTCTCCCAAAATATAAAATAATGTGCAATATAAAACTAAAGTTATGACATGGCACAATAAAATAAACGAAAATATCTAGGATTAAATATTGATAAATATATAAAAGTAATATGTAGATGGTATAAAATATATCCCCTGGTATCAGAAAATTAACCTGACGAAATCCATTAATATCATGTCAGAAGTGTCAAAGCATTGTAAAAAAATGAGGAACTGACGAAAAAAAAATAATTAACCCAAAATTTGGTAACGTCACAGCTGTTAAAACGAACCTAGCCACAAGTAAATTCGGGATCACTAAGATATAATAAAAGAGTAAATGACATGGCTCCAATGACGTTAAGATCATTAATTACAAAAGATACATAAAAATGGATGAATAAATCAAGGCGACATAGTGACGCACTGTTAACGCTCACTAGTCAAGGTTGGTTTGCACTTGCATACGCCAGACGTATAGCATGAACAAACAGTTAAAATGAAGTTCCAAATTAGTAATAGGATAACAGTAACGGGAAAATGGGACAAAAATATTTCATGAAATTTGGGTTCGTTCACGATTGACTGATTTAATTTCTCCATGGCCAGTCGAAAGTCAGTCCAATCAGGAAGAATTACATTTGAAAAATTTACAGAGGTATTAAAAAGTGGAGAAATTGCTCGAATAGCTATTGCTGTATCTAAAACTCTACGAGTGTGGATGATTTCATCATCAAAAATCAATTGATCAAAATTCTTATAATTACAGAAAAAGGGTGTTCCTTCAGACACTGTTATTGTTTTGTGTGTATTTAAATTGCCGTTTAAAGTTTGTGATTGGAGGAATTTGCCTGTGCCGGAAACTATCACTCCTGTTCGAGTGCGAACTTTCGTGAGGTGGCCCCCGACGTTAGATTTTATTTCTGTGGAGCAGGAAATAGTGGAATTATGAAATAGAATATTTGTTAAACATTTTATATTATCGTGAATTGAAAGTTCCGTATGAATACAAACGTAAATAAAGGAATTAAATTTACAATGACTATCAAGAATCTCCACGATTTGGGTTTGACCATTATGTTCCATTTTATATGATAATTGGGGAACCTTAACCCGGAACAATTTATTATCTACAAAAGTGCCAACATTTATAGTCCGATAAACGGGAGAAATAGCGTTACAAAGTAAATTGGGAGTTTCTAACAAAATATGAAAAGAATGAGTGGATAAGTCATAATTGACAAGGTAGACATTGGTTAAAGCGTAAAAGAGACCAAGATCCGTCATATACAGGGTGTCCTTAAAGTCAGAATGAAGACTGAGAAAAACACGGAGCCAATCGGGAGAAATCATATGATAAGACAGTTTATTCATCGATAGATTGGTTACCATAAAATCAATTCGGGTAAATAATTCTGAAGCGTGCAAAAGTGCCATTAGGTGCCTTTCTTCCGTATAGATGTCACAAAATTTCGAAACTAAATCCGCTTTAAGAGCAATAAGAGAACGTTTAAAGATTACCAAAATGTTATTAACAACTCGGAAAGTCTGGATTTCGTCTTTCTTCATTTCCTGTAATTCTGCCTGAATTTACTTGCGAAAGAAGAGGGGATACTTTCTGCTGAATCCTCCTGTCATTTTGCAGGACAATGCTCAGGTGCATGTAGCACAATCTGTGGCTGATTTCTTAGCTTGATGGGGTTGGCAGATGCTCTACCATTCCTCCTACTTCCCAGAGTTAAGCCCCTGTGACTTTCATTTGATCCCTAAGATGAAGGGCATTCGCTTCCGAACTGTTCCAGAGATTCTTCAGGCAATAGACTGTTTCATTCGAACCATAACAGAACAGGCACTGCTACAGAAATTACAACTTCCATATCGCTGGTAACGCATATACAAAATGTTAGTGACTACATCCAAGGGCTGTAAAAGTTACACACACGTATCTCTTTCGCATCAATTGTAAATTAATAGTTGCCACTATCAAATTTTCTACCCACTTATATTGCTGGGACTTTCTTCTTAACTAATTGGTTTTTCAACCTCGCTAATTGTAATACTGACTGATATAGAGGGGAAAAAAGTATTTTACATCAATGCTAGCCATGTATAATTCATCTGCTAACTAACTAACTAACTCTCTAGCCTTCTTAAACTGAAGGTTCACGGCTGCAGCAACACAGGCCTTCCATCTGTCCCTATCTTCAGCAAGATCTATATACTCTTTTCCATCGCTACAGATTTCCTTTAGGTCCATCTCAACGTTGTCCTTCCATCTTCGTCTTAGCCTTCCTACAGGTCTCTTAATAATTCATCTGCTCAGTGCTTTTTTCGGTCGAGTCACCTGTGGAACGGTGACTAGCTCGGCAGGAAGTAAGATCATATCTGCTGGTATTTAGACCCACAGCTGTACGCTGACTTGCCACTGGACGCGTCAGTCCTTTTTTATCCAGATAGTTGGTGTCCAGTTTGCACGTGTTTGTGAAGTGTTGAGGTGTAACAAATGTTTTATAGTTCTGTAGAAATGTTAATAGGGTTACAATTATTTGAAATTTTTTTACAATTTGATGAAGACCAACTATAGTTACAAAAAGTTGGTTTAGTTGTGAGAGACCCACTGTCACCATGGCTGTCAATAAGTGGTGGAAATCAAATCAATCCATTCATGATTTATTTTATACATTTTTAATTGAATTCTGAATATATTAATTTTGGTGGAATTGCTGCACAGATTAGGTATTTGTCTAAGCCAAAAATGAAAAATATAATTTCTACTAAAAATAAACCTTACAACATTAAGAAAAATCAACTTTAAAGATTTGTTATTTTCCATTTCATTTTTGATATAGGTAGGTCTTCCAGCAAAATCTGGAGTGTCGGGATCAATGTTATTGGTGGTTCCAAATGCTATGGGTATTTGTACGTGGTCACCCCCATTGGATGTTCTAGGTAACAGCTGCAGAGGACTACAGTTTGCTCAAGTGAGTGCATATATGCTTTCTTTACCAGTAGTGCACATTTTGTTCTGTGATGTGGAAAATACAATACATAGTTCTTGATGGTGTGCATGACTTGTTACTATAAATAATATTTAATTCAAAACAAAATAATTTTTATTTACTAGTTTTATTTGTTTTAGGTATTGTACAAATTACACAATACACTGTTGGTATTAACTGAGATAGTGTATTAGGGTCATTCCATGCCAAATCATCACAAAAGAATGATGTTTTCAACCCGACTATCTCAGATTTTCATAAAATTTGGTAGGATGGTAGAGGACATGAAGTAACTTACATGTGTAAAATTTTAGCCCTCGGTGAAGAATCCGATTTTTGAAGTGTTGACCACTCTCCGACCTGTAGGATAGCCGCCATCTTGAAAAAAATGGCACCAAAATTCACCTTGAAAATTAAAAAAAATAATATCTCAAAAACTGTGAATTGCACACAAAAAGTGAAGACGACCAAAATGTTAGAGCAGAAAATGTGCCAAATTATGGGTTTGTTTGATAGAGCTACCTTGAACCCTAATTGAATTAGAAAGCTCCAATTATTTACTTAATTTTTAGAATTGGCGTAAAAGTTGGTTTCTGACACAAATAACAGCAAATATGTGACAAACTAAGTTACTTCATCCTACCAAATTTTATGAGAATCTGAGATGGTCGTGTTGGGAGCAGTGATGATTTGGCACGGAATGACCCATTAGTTTATTGGCAAAATTTTTAATACTTTTTCCAGTCTACTAATTCTCTAAAAAAAGCCAGTAATTTCATGCACAATATTGCATATTAATGTGCTTTTTAATTAATATAGTGGTATAATTGTTTCTTAAAGTAATATGCAATATACATTTTCTTTTACCAAAGTATAACATACATTAGCTGAGGAGTTGAATAAACAATTAAGGAACTTATGTAGCAATTGTAATTTTATATTGTATTGGTAGAATATATGCATATGTTCTGTTGGTACTCTTACTCTCTCTCTCTCTCTCTCTCTCTCTCTCCCTCTCTCTCTTTCTCTCTCTCTATCCCTCTCTCCCTCTCTCTCTCTCTCTCCCCCTCTCTCTCCCCCTCTCTCTCTCCCACCCTCCTTCCCTCTCCAAATTGGATTGTTGTGTGTCACCCCATTTATCTTTGATAGGGGTAGTTTCACATTTTTGGGGCCTGATAATGTAGTGGTAATGTCATCATCTTGTAATCAAGGAATCCCAGGTTCGATACCTGGCAGAGTCGCACAGTGGTTTGGGTCCCACTTTAAACTGTAGGTCCAGTCCCAATTAGCCTACCTATGTAAAAAGTTAACTTAAATAAAAAAATTTAAAAAGTTTCACACTTTTGGCCCATGACATAAAGTGACCAATTACGAGCACACGACCATGTTCCTCATCAAATTCTAGCACATTTTGATATGTCACATGGCGGACCACCTTTCCATTTGAGATGATGGGCATCTCATGTATGTACTCAAAACACACATTCACATATAGTATCTACCTAACTGTGGTATTATTTCAATTGAAATCTGGATATTTCAAACAATTACATTAAAACAGCAGTTGATTTATGATTGCATGGATATAATAATGTAAAATATATATAGGAATAAAATTAAGTCTAGATACTATACATTTCAAAGGTGATTGGAAGGCGATGTTTGTTTTCATGTGATGCATATTTGTTAATATATTTAGTTATTATTTTTAATGCTTTTCAGGAACTTGTTGAAGAATTTAATTTCCACAGATACGATAATCTGAAGCATGCAACAAACAAGCGAGATCCTCGAAAGCATAGATATGAATCTAAGGCCTTGGCAATAGTTAATCTTTTGTTTTCTGCTGCCAGTGGAGATCTCAGCGCATTGAGAAGGTAATATTTTTCTCTTTATTTTTCTTTTTTTTGTACTGATAGAATGGTATTGTATTGCTATCGGCTGTTACAGATATTAGGGTGGGCTAAAAATAGCATAAAAATGTAACTTTGAACTGTAATAGAAGAACTACCCTTGTAAATCAGAAGTTTGCACCCAATGACCTCCCATCAAGTGTTGATATATTTATCTAAGAGTGATCTTGTGGTCTTCCATCAGGAAAAATGTTGGTAAATAATCTCAAATAATGAATGCCATCTTTGACTTATTTTTGTTGATCTTTTTTTGTCTTATTTATTTAATTTTTAATTTTGCTCTATTCATTATTGACAATTTAAGAGTAAAATGGCCATTTGTGTTGAACTTTTTTTCAATAAATAAATTGATCAGTAAAATATCAGTTATTGGTACGTGAAAAATTTCATACTATTTCATCCCTATTTGTGGGTTACAGTGAGACCGTGATTTTACATTTTTTCAGGGGACTGGGAAGAAAACCTTACCATGCAGGAAAATGTAAAAACGAGGAAAATTTTATAACATGTGGTTTTGTCAAGACCATGATTGAATATGCAATGTTGAAAACTGTTCAACTCAGGAATGTTAAATTGGTGTTCCACTGTAATACTATTGAATTACTTTCAAGTCATTTGATATACAGTGACTTTTACTATTGAGTCTTCTGTGAAGCTGTGGCTAACATTCCGGGCGGTAGGAGGGCATCTGCCGGCATTTAAACCCAAAGCTGTACGCTGACCTTGGCACTGGATGTGTCAGTGCTTCAGTATCCAGGTAGCTGGTGTCCAGTTTGCACGTGTTTGTGAAGTGTTAAGGTGTTATCAAGTGTTTTAGATTGTTTCGTTTTAGTTTACGTATTACCAGTGCTTTTCTGCAGTCTAATAATGCCACGCTGTCCGTACAATTTAAAGCAACGCATTTTTATGTACGACTCTTACGTCATTACACATTCTTGTAGGCAAGTCAGAAGCAGCAGAATTCTCAGATGTTCCTGTTCCACACAGAGACAATGTCCGAGAACTTAGGAGAAAATTTAGGGAAACAGGGTCAGAAGAAAATTTAGGGAAACAGGGTCTGTTGTTCTTAAGAAACGAAGGGGAAACAGCATGTGCTTACTGGGCATTAACTAGACGACGTTGGAGCAAGATTGGAACACACTTTTCAAATATATCTCTGGCGCCTTGCACAGACATTTGCATGACGTCTGCATGGCAAGCTACCAAGCTTTTAAACCTGAAGCCATACATTAGAAGAATTGAAAGAAATATCAAGAGAGTAATTGAAGCAATTTCGGAAGAGGAACTGATACATGTTAGTGAAAATTTCCTTCAAAAAATGCCGTAAATGTGTGAAGCAAGAGGACATCATTTCCAACACCTCTTGTAACAAGGCACATGCTCATTTTAATTATAACTGTCCGTGTAATTGTACGAGCTTATTTAATTACATAGCTAGCGGTTCCATTTACGTGGATGTAGGATCCAGTTTGCCGGCAGATGTTCTCTCGCTGCCTGGTGTAATAGCCGCCGCTCTGCTGAAGACTGTCGTGAAAGGCACTGTATATGTAACATTTGTTGATAACATTTTTTTTATTATTATTATTATTAACTCTCTGTTCATGTTCTGTTTGTAGGCATAAACTTTCTGGTCTTGATATGACAATAGCTGATTATGATGGTCGTTCTGCACTTCACCTAGCAGCTGCAGAGGGACGTTTTAACTGTGTCAGATTCTTACTTGAACATTGCAATGTACCTCATGACGTTAAGGATAGGTAAGGTGCTTTGTTTCATTCGTTTGGGGTTAGTGTTGGCATGTTAATGGTGAAGGATTGTAATTATGTACATGAACTTAAATTTAAAGCATCATGTAATGTTAATGTACGGGAGCAATGTGCTGTGGCGTGAATTGTCTATGATTTTTAGTTTGAGATCATTGGCGAAATCTACATGTAAATCACTGGTCCTGAACCATGACTTGCATCTTCAGATTCCATGTATCAAAACAAAACTCATTGAATAATAATATTTCCTTTTACAGTGTATTAGGTGCACTAAATAATGCTACATTTATCAGACTGCATTTCCTTCTCTTCTTGTCAACCTGGTAGCTTAGTGGGTGACTTTCGGTCATGCTACATTATGTCCCAGGTTCAAGTTCTGACCTAGGCTTGTGTGTTCTTTGTGAGTATTCCTTTATCAGTGTCATGAAATCGTCACTCATCCTCATCGTTGCTATTGGCCAAAAATTGAAGAAAAGTGATGCAAAATAACAAAAATACCAATTACCTACGTGAAATTCATGTTTCAGTGTTGCACAATTGGATAGTTTTTATTTTTCTGGTTAATTTCGAAGGCTCACTGCCTTCATTCACCAAGGGTACGGCATCTGGAGCATCTGGTGTCCCTTCTTTGTAACAAACACCGTACCAGATGCCGTACCCTTAGTGAATGAAGGCAGTGAGCCTTCGAAATTAATCACAAAAAACTAACCAATTGTGCAATGTGGAAACATGAATTTTCACGTAGGTAATACTTAAACAGCATTCATCATGAAAAATACAAATGCAAATACTTTTTCTTTTTTTCCCCTTCAATTCTTCCAGATTTTTCTAATTTTTAGAATATAAAAATATTTGAATTTTGAGTTTTGCTCCAGTGGGCAATATCTCAGCTCTACAAACACTTTCAAACTCATAAGGTTGGCAGCTCTAAATCTAACGTCAATTATACGTGTGATTTAACTCTAGATGTTAAGTATACTTCTGAATTTGTTAAAATAAATTGAAGCAAGGGACTACAACGGTTGGACAAAGATATGGAAACACCATGTCGTGGTAATGGATTAAAGTTATGCACATTTACCCCATGAAATCTGGTGAGGAGAAGCATGCATTGGTTTTTCCTGTATGATTGAAGCCCTGTTGAACCAGTAGGATACCACAGTTGTTCTGTGGACATTGTGCTGTGCAGTTGATTGTGAATAATGCCTGAGATTATGGACTTTCCTTTTACCTTTATGATTTTACGAATAGAAGTAATACAGGACAAATATTGGGAATACCCTAGGAAAGAATGTAAATTATTTTCAATTTTTTATAAAAATATTAACAGTTGGATCTAGAAACAAAAGGTGGTGGGAGTGGCTACTCCCACTCCCCCTTGCTTAAACTAGAGTTAAGTCAGCAAAATAACTGGTTTCACCAGGTTCGCACATTGGATTCACGCATTTCCTTAAGACTTAAGGAATTCACCCTAAGAGTGTTATTATTAGTATCAGACCAAAGGGGTATCAGCTCATTCCTAGCACGAATATTTTTACATTTTATTTTCCTTAATTTATTTTTAAGTGTTGCATGAACTTCATTCAACTGATTAGCATACAAAGTTAAATACTTAATGTTTATATAGTAGGGATGGAACAGATTAATCTGTAGTCTATTGGTATCGGCCTATATAGACATATTGGCTTATTGGTAAAATTACTGATTATTGTACCGATCTGATATGTCTGTAAATATCTTATAGTTTAGTGCAAAATTATGCCATTTCGTTAAAATTTTTATGGATAATCTCCATGCTCTACTTTTTAAAAAAGTAAATGTCTAAATATGTAAATTCTTTTGCACTGCAGTCACCTCACATGTATTAAGGAGGTCAATGAATCATCATTCAGGTCTTCAAGGATCATTTGGAATTTTATATCCAATTGGTAGAATATCGGTATCTTTAAATTTTTGTGTAAGTATTGGCCAAAATATCATAACGGCCCATCTGTATAGCATTATATAATGCTCTAGAAATACCGCCTGGAAAACCAGAAAAAGTCCGAGAATTTGCTTGGCAAAATGAAGATGGAATAAATGTATTTTTCTACTCAAAAAGGCTTTTGTTTCCAGGTGGGGACATTCGCCTGTTGACGAGGCTGAAACGTTTGGTCATAAGGAGGTTGTTGAGTACCTCAAAGAGTGGAAACAACACACAACTCAGACTGAAACTCAAGACAATAAGAATCCGTAAAATCACATTCGCCATAGGTGATTTGGTTAGATGTATGTGTGCAAAAATAAATGTATGAATGTAACATATTTATTTATATACTGGAGTGCATTTTTTGTAGAAATATACATATTTTATGTAGGAGATGTGTATATGGAAGAATGTAAATTTTATTTCACAAGTGCTGTGTGCATGTTGTTATTTTTACATTGTGAATAAATTTTTGTATAATAGAATGTAGGAAAGTGTTAAAGAGAGTTTTAATTGTTTTAAGAGGCAAGAACAATAAAATTTTGTTAATTTATTTGCAAATATGTATAGTGGTAGGTATGAAAGCTTCTTACCAATTAACATTGTTAGTGAGAATATGCACAAATGTTGATATATAAATATGATTATTTTAACAATAAGAAACAGTAAAATATACATAGTATTTTGTGCCAACAATACTAGAAATGTAACATGCTTGTCCTCTTTTATCATGTACTAATTTATTTTAACCACAATCTAATTTAGAATTTTTTATCGCAGTCTTCATTCTTCTCAATTAATTTTAATTATTTAAATTTTAGCCATAATGCTAAAATAATTATTAAAACCATTATGAAAATTTTGAAGTATATGTAATTTTCTATTCTAATCATGTTGTCTATTGTGGATAGTTATTCAACATTCTCTCTATACTGATGATACATATCTTTCTTCTGACCTTCAGTGGTTATTAAAAACCTTGAAAGTTTTACAGTGGTCTTCCTCAGAAGTACTTAAAAATTAAAGAAAAATGTATAATTCTAATTACATGAACAAAGTATCAGCATAAACACCAAACAGTTGAATCTGTCTTCTTTGATTAGTTGGCATCACCTTTTCTCACAGTAATATCAGAAGCAGAGAAGTCTGGAAGTTGTGGAAAATTCAGGAAAATTTGCTTTTAGGAAATTGTAGACCCCCGGAGAGAGTTGCAATCTAGTCATTGGTACGCTCCAGAATTATGGTATACTAAACAAGGACCTTTGATTTAATTCATAGAAAAAAATATGTGGCAAACATCTTAAGGGATAGGTCACTAACTACCAGTTGAGTGAAGGCCTTAGTAATGTCAGTGCAGAGATCAACAAATTGTCACAACTTTATTATTTTTTGTGATTGTGCTGTGTTCTACTTAATTTTTTTTAAAGATAGGATCATGAAGCATTATCCCCTACCACCTTTCTCGTCCACTTCTAAGGAAGAGCACTGCTAACACTCAAAAATGTTTATCACTGATCAACAAAAATTATTATTTTTTAATCACAAGAGAAAATGTACATGATTCTAATAGAACTTTTCACACTGAACAAAAATAACTAGTTCTTCTCCATCATGCATGTTTTTTCGTGACACCCAGGTGTAATGTGAAAAAAAACTGGTAGTTTACATTCATGACCCTATTCAGCATACCTAAAATGTAAGAGCTTGTTGATTTTTTCTGTTTTTAGCACCTGGAATCTTCCTCTTTCCAACAGTAATCAACGAACTTTCTGGGAATTCACTTCTCATGGTACTTCTTTTTCATGTCTTCCTCATGACATCCCTACAGCTTTGAGCTATTGGAGGAAACATGTCATATAATATGCCATATCTTGCATATAGACAATACTTTCTTTTTTTCCTGTGATGCCCATGTCTGACATCACAAAGATCGTCATAGAAAAAATCCAAGTGGGAGTGCGAGAAATATATGTTAAGGGACGTATTACACCGTAAATCTCTGAGTGACTGTAAGAGATCATCCTCAAACTCTCGGTAGTTTTCGAGCTTTACGATTCCCAACTAAAATTGTAACACTTTTAAATTACCACCTTGCTGATTTTTAAACTCTATTTAACAGATTTTTCAAATTGTCCACAAGCACAGAAGGAAATTAGGGCTCCCGGGTTTGAATTCCGGCCTTGGCATGGCTGTTCTTTGGGAGTGGCCCTTCATCAATTTCATTGTATCATCACTCATCCTCATCGTCACGATTAGCCATGACTGGCAGAAAATCAATAACAAAAATCAAATCACAGAAGGAAATTGTTCCCATTCAAGAGCATTCAAAGTAGTTTTAGAATTGTCATAGACCCGTCTCTTCTTTATGTTCATGATTAAGTTCATTTGTCACATCCCAAACATTCTTGCAATAAAGTAATTATTTTTGCCAGAATAGGAATTTTGAAACTGTTCGTGCCAGTTATACTGAAAAAGATTCCAGTCGTTTAGTTTAGAACCCAAAATATTTACCTTTAATTAACATTCCAAGTTCACAGGAACTAGGATCATACTGATTGAAACGTCAGGAGATAGAAGTTAGAAGATGGACTGTTATGCGGCATACACATATGAAACAACTTCATCACTGGAAAATTTTGGTGATGGAAAATTTGTGACTGCATATTTGAATTCAGTGTGAAAAGTCCTATTAGATACCACATCTCTCTTCCCTTTGCCAAAAGTTGTGTTGGCCAGTACATAATTAGGTACATATTTCTAATATGTCAATGCTATAAATTATATAATATTGGTTAACAAGTTAATTGGACAATTAACCAATCGACACTTTATAGTATTAGTTATTGCAAGAGAAAAGGGAAGTGCATATTATAACATAAAGAGTTTATACAATACTTTGTGTAGAGTTGATACAAATACTGATGGTATACTTTTAGTTGCTGTATAATACATATTACTCTGTTTCAGTAGTAAACCATAATTGTCTCTTTAAATGGACATAAGTACAATGCTTAACCAGCCACTAAAAGTATTTTATTATTATTCTACTCTGCCTGGTTAGACAGACAATCTCTAAAGATTTAAGCCGGCCTCCGTGGCAGAGTGGTTAGCACATCACGTTACGATGCCAGGGGTCCCGGGTTGGAATCCCAGACTGGGCATGGATGTTTGTGAGTGTTTATTCATCAATTTCATCATGTCATCACTCATCCCCATCTTCGCAAATTAGCCAAAAGTGGCACAAAAGGTGAAGTAAAATAAAGCAAGTGAATCAATCAATCTAAAGATTTATGAGCAATAATGTATAAACTAATACAAATCCAAATCAATTTCACTCCAAATAAACCTAGTCATATCTAACCTAATGTTTTTGTGCCAAACTTAAGTTTCATGTTTCTATCTCAGTTTTTTTTTATTCATGTGTTTAACTATGCTTTGTAAGCAAGAAACCATAAATTTGGTAGCATTTTGCTAAGTCCTTCATTTCTTTTTCAGGACACTGTAATGTAAATCTTATAGTTGAAATGATCAGTTAGAACTAAGATTTAAATTTGAAGTTTTGTCAACATAATAAAATGAAATTGACACTAGTTTAACATGATTGCTTTGCATTTATGACATGAGAGGACTAATGCAACATGTATATTGTTTATTCCTAAACTACAGTTAGTAGTTTGGGATTAAATTATATAGTGAGGGTACTTTTTTTTATCATCATTGTTCATTTTTTTCCTTCACTTTTGATGTGAACATCAAGGTAGGGGATATTTAACGTTGAATGCAAAGCAATAAATGATTCAAAACTGTGGAAATAAGAAATGACATTTTCACAAAAAGACCTGTCAATTAATTGTAATGTCAAATCATATGGCAATAATTAAACATAAGGAAAGAATTCCATGTATGGAAAGATGTTAGCATACATAGCTTTCATCTTTGCCAAATAAATCTTGCCACCAAAGGTTCTGGATTCAAGTCCCAACCAAGACATGGGAGTGCCATTTTGTTTGTACTCTCATCTAATCATCCTCATTGTCACAATTAACCTAAAAAGGTATAAAAATGATGTTAAGTAATTAAAATACACATAAGGAGAACATTCCACTATATCTTTTGCAAGTCAAAATTTAGATGTGACAGATTTTTCTTATCACCAGTGGCGTATTCTTAAAATTTGACCTGGTTTATCACAACAATTCTTATTTATTGTATATATTTATTATATATTAATTAGATATAATAGACATAAAACAGCAATGCAGGCATGCAAGAATAACAAACAGAAGTCCAACAACTTTAATTTTTCCACAATTTCTATATGTATGAAAAAAAAAGTTATTTTTAGCAGCAGTTATACCAGATAAAATGGGAGAATATGTCACTGCTTACCACAATGTATGCTGAACAATGTTGAAGGTTAGGAAAATACATGACAATAACCTTTTAAGTAGAAGATATGCATTTACATGAAACATATGTAAGTTGTTTTGAATTAATGCTATTCATAAATATTCCCAGTCAAATGTGTTGATTGTATTAACATGCTATGAAGCCAGAAGGCCCAGGTTCAAATCCTGTTTACACATTCATTTGTTTCATCAATTCATCATCATGATTAACCTACAAGGTAAAAAAGTGATGCAGCATAAACAAAATAAATATAAAGAAAATTATCCATGAAAGGATGTGTCTGATTTTTCTATATGAATAGAGGTTTATGTATGGTGAGATCTGCTGTACTGTGAAATATGTCAGTATTGTGGTGGCTGTGTGGGGTATACATCCTAGGCTGTGTCCAGATCTGCAAGTGCTCTGTTATGTTCTGTGCCATCACTTTCCTGCATCATTGAAGTTGTCTGAATATGCCACCAGGTGTCAGTTTGAATATCGTCTACTGTGGTGTGGGATGCAAAAGTACAATATGGAAGAAGAGAAACACCATATTGCTTTACGCCTATTTATTACTTAAATTGAAAATGTGTAATATAATTTCTTCTATATTTTTTTCTAAATGGAGCATTATCGATAGAATGCTCAAGTAGCACTGATTTTCAGATCATCTACTCAATAAATGTTGCCTCTACAGTGTTAATGTTATTGGATATCGTTCGAGGCACATATTTTTGGTAAATAAAAAAGCATAATTTCGGTACAAAAACAGTCGATTTTGGGTTCAAAAGCGGTAAATAATATAACATTTCGGTGTTATAGCGGTGAATAATCACATCAAAAGTGCTATATAAAATGACATTTTGGTTTTAAAATTATGAATATAATCCTAAATTTGATTTAAAAACTGCACTTATTCCACAAAATAAACTTATCCTTTCTAATAGCACATTTATGTAGTTACCAGAGTATTAAGTTTATTCCTGTGTAAAGGGATCCATTTTTGCTTCTCAAATATTTACAGCAGAATTAATCAATCTTCCATGAAATGCATAACTCACAGGATACTTCAGACTTCAGAAAGTGTCGCGTCGGTATATAAACGGTAAATTTCGTGTTTAAGAGTATATTTCGCATTTTGCAGTTCATTTCGCATTATTTCGTGACAAAACAGGTTAGGAAAATGCACCTCACACCTTTCAGAAACATGAAAAATGAACATTATAGCATGTTATTTCGTGTTTTCGTCAAAAACGAAATTTGCATGCCTCTAGATATCGTGCATAATACTACAGTGTGTTGAAACTACATACATTGCACCTTCCACCACTGTCCTTCAACACCCAGCTATGTTATGGATTGAGAGACTAACAGTGTAGGCATGGACGTCTGGAAGGTGGGGCAAGGAGGTGCCACAGCCCCCCTCCCCCCCCCTGGAAAATGAATGTCCACCTAAAAAGTATATAATTCACACATAATTTCATTTCAGTCACTGTAATTTATGTTAATTATTGTAAGGGTGTTGAAGGAACATTATAATTTAAGACTAAAGCAGTGTTTTTTGAGGGGACATCACTATTATGGGGAAAAATATGCCTCCTTTGCCCCCCCTGAAAACAGTTTACCTTGCTTTCCCCTCCCTAGAAAAAATCCTGCAGAGGTCCATGAGTGTAGGGGTTCAGCAGGTGGAGCTGTCGATTTGGACACAGCCCTAAATAGTGTTGTGTTGCACCATATGCTACTTACTTTACATTTTAACACTGTTATACTGTTGTATGTGTATTAGTGTGTGGTTAAGTGTCATTTGGTGTTTTCCTGTTGCTTTTTTGTGTGGTTAATAACTATTGTGTGTAAATTGTGGCAGTGTTTGTATGCTTTATGCATTTAACAATGTTAACATGAGTGATGTTGACTCCTGAAATTTTAAGATATAACCAGAAATCATTTGATTAAAAAAGAGTGTAGATGTTATCGGGCATTTTTGTGGATCAGAAGTCATTGATATAAAACTGATTATATAATACTATGTTATTATAAGTATTATTATCATTAACCTCACGGAAACTTTTTTACTTAAAACGTCAGATGAGTGAAGCCCATCTGGTACATCTGTGTTAATTTTTTTCACATCATTAATACATTTAAGATAATCATAGTTCTCATATTTTGTTATATCTTGTACCCATCTCAATGAAGATAAAAGCTTTGTACTTTGGTGTAAATTTTAGTCACCAAGTTTATGCTGTGTGACTTTTTCACTTTTTGGATTAAGTGGCATATTATGTAAGCTCTGACTGGTTTATGCATTTATTTATGCTCTTACTTTTCAAGTTAATGCATTTTTTTTTATTTTAGTTATTCTGCTGGGGTCCTAATTAACTGAAAACCAGAATTTTATTTCATCCCTTATCAGCACAGACATCGCGAAAAATATTTGTAGGGGAAGGGGGTCAGGTCATAGATAAAACTTGATTAGTACAAATAATAATGACAATAATAATTATTATTTTACAATAATAACTATTATAAGTTATTAAAAAAATACCAATTTCAATCCAAATTTATTGTTATTATTACATAAATGGAGAGACATTGCTACTTGATCCACCGTATCAGTGAATATCTGACACAATAGTGGTCCATTATTTTTCTTATATTTTGTACAGTTAGTGTACTGAAAATCATAGTTATTGTATTTTGTTATTAACTTTTACACAGTTGTTCAAAAAAAAGGCTTTAACAGTTAGTGGTAAATTTTACTCATAAAGTTTATATTCTGTGACCTTTCACAAAGAAACTATAAGTTCTGGAAGCTGTGGATCCATTTATTCTTTGTATTAAATGGTAGAATATAAAAATATAACCTGCTTCCTCTATTATACACTAAACTTTTTTCAATGAAATGCAGTTTTTACTGAAGTTATAACTTTATTTCTGTTATTAACAATAAAAATAACATTTAAATTAGATATTTGAAGGATTCGGGAGGGGCTTCAAATAATTACCAAATAAACGGGTAAAAATAACCTAACCTAAACAGGTACCAAATAATTTGAAATCCAAGTATGGATGTTTTGCCATCCAGAGTATGATACAAAGTGACCCCCAGACTCTAGATTCAGATATGAATAAGATTTGGCAAAACGTGGCCAATTATTTGAGCTAACTATCCAGTCATCCCCCCAATCCCTTATTTCTTAAATGAGTTACCTAATTTCTATGTTGCTCCTAAGGATGGCTAAATTTTGAGACATGAATTTTAATATCTATGCATAAAGTGTGTCTACTTGCCAACTTGGTGACCAATCACGTTAAGTCTTCCTTAATCTTTCGGTCTTACCTTTGAATTTCCCTGTTTCAAATCCCAGCCTGAGCATAGGTATTCGTTGCTAGCACCCCTTCATCAATTTCATCTAACCGTCACTCATCATCATCATTGTGATTAGTCGTGACTGGCAGAAAAGCAACACTAAATAATAATAATACAAACAAATACTAGTTTGTCTACTTTGTACACATTAGGCTAATCAGGATTGAAACTGTGGTTAAATCTTGTTTAAAGTCAATTTAATACTACTGAAGTCAACCTATGTAGAACAGTGGCCAGCATCATAGGTGTAGTTTCGCGGGGGCAAAATTTTCAGGTTTGTTAAAATTTACAAGTTAAGGATACTTTTGTTAACATCAAGAGTTAAGTAATAAATAATAATATTTATGATTTCGCAAATGTAACAGCTATTTAGCAAATAATCCTGGACACTATTTTTATGGGATGAAACACTTTTTGACTCTGCCCCTCCCAAAATTCAAGCCTTAAGTTCGTACCTCCCCCCAAAAAATTCAAGCCTCAAGTTCGTACCTCCCCCCAAAAAATTCAAGCCTCAAGTTCGTACCTCCCCTCCCCTCCCCCCAGTTACACCCATGGCCACCGTAGCTACAAGACCAACGTTCCCATTTTATTTATATTTGCTCCATCTGTTTTGTCAATTCATTGCTCATCCATTTCACTACAGTTAACATGGAGATCTAGGAAAGATATAAAATAACCAAAAATACAAATACGAAAAGGTGATAGCACCAATACTGGCCCGCTAATTCGTTTGTGTAAAGTGGCTCGGGAACTTACAGACCAAAGTACAAAGTGATAAACAATGCTTGAAGACGAACCTTTCGTACCAGAGTGACGTGAGAAGCTACACATGTTACTTGGACTGGACCATTTTCTCAATATCACCTGGTGGAAGCTCGTAGTGGCTCGGAGCCCACTTTAAGCTGTAGGTCCAGTCCCAATTAGCCATACTGTGTATAAAGTGGACTTAAAACACCAAATCAATCAATCAATTTTCTCAATATCATGCATACATTGGTGTGTTGGCAATGCAGTGAAGAATATTTTACGGAATGTGGAGGAAAGTGCCTATTCCAGTGTATTGCAGTCTTGTCACTTGTCACGTTGGTGTGAAACTCCCATGCCGCATGTCACTTGTTGCTTGTCTCTGTAGTCTGATAACTACTTTTTATGTGAACAGGAAAATGCACTTATTCTGTGTTAAGGTTGCATACACAATGTGGCACACTGCAAGAAAGTTGAAATCAATTATGATAGAAATGCAAATTCACAAACTGAAAAGCAATTATAATTGTTATTTTTTAAAAAAAATGTTAAGTAACTGTTCTTCAAGGTGTCTAATAAAAGTAGTTGTTGCTTGTTGTGGTGTTACAAGTGACAAAGACCATCTAATTTCTTGGAATTAGGAGGTCCTAGGCTCAATTCCTTGTTAGGGAATAATTTGAATGGTTCAGATCCAACTTTAAACTGATATTTCATGCCACTTAGCCTCTATATGCTAAAATCAATGAAAAGAAAATAATATCATAAGAAACTTCAATTCTGTAAAGTTTTATCATCAAGTGACGTGTAAATATGTACAGTCACTGGCACTTCTGGGTTGTTATCTTCATTAACTTGTGTGATCACTACAACCCAGAAGTGTCTGTTACTGCACATATCACTGCTTTCCTGATACAGGAGCATAAGCGACATTTGCACAGCTTTATATCTGAAGAACTGGTGTAAGCACAGCAAGTGAGAAAACGTTTATATTTATCTGTGTATTTAAGAAAATTTCAGTTAACGTATGATAAAGTTTCATGTCTCTGTTACATATAATACTAATACACTGCTTAAATAAAAATAAATAAAAAGTAAACAAAAATCCAACTAGCAAGTACATCCCTACATTAGATATGCAAGGTTACGGAAATAAAATGTTCTAGTGGGAAAGATTGTTGTTTCAAGTACTTACTGCAAGTACACCATTTCAGTTTAAATACTTTGTGATCTAATCATTTGCCACATCAACTGTATTGTTGAAGATAAGGTACTTTCTTCAAAAGCTTAGATCTATAAAACTTCTATGTGATAGATACTGTTATAAATTAATTGTATGCATTGTAAATACTTAAGATATGTTATTGTTTAGTTATTTTTGAATGTACTTATAAACTATATGTTGAAAGCAGTATCAATACAGGGTTCATGAACTATATTATATCACACTTAACTTTAATTCAGCAGTTACAAATAGCAACTTTTAATGGAATGTACCTAGTCTTACATGCATTAAAATCAGGAAACAGGAACAAAATGCAAAACAGTATGAAAGTAAAAGAAATGTTTGGCAACAAGAAATCATTTAATTGCTTCTACACTAGTCCAATATAATGGTGTTATTGTTTTGGTGCAAGTTATAAATACATATGTAATGAAATATTTGATATGCACAGAAATGCTGTTTCTATGGCCAAGCTTGTTGAGTGCTTGGCTCAGACGTTGATACCAATGGTTCTGGGTTTGTATCCAAGTCTGGACATGAATGTTCCTTCGTTTTTCGTCCCTTCATCAACATCATCTAGAGCTCTTGTATGGTCTTACAGCGGGCAGCCTACATGCTGACAAGGGAAGTGGGAAGCAACCAATCTAGCATGATGAGAAAGGCCAGTGCAAGAGAGAGAGGGGGAGGGCTACTTCAATGTTGCCTGTGTGGCGTGTGTGTGAAAGGAGAGTTGCAATCGAAAGAATCATGAAACACAGCAGTCCCATTGTTCATGTATGGCCTGATTATGTGTATTATCTCCATCTCTGGGGTCAGTATACTTTTTGTACTTGAACCCCACCGACTTCAGAATCCTCCCCAACGAGGAAACTCCCCATTGAATGCTTATTTGTATTTGCAAATCAATGAGTAACTTAGCCGTCCCTCGTGGCAGACTGGTTAGCACATCGCGCTATGGCATCAGGGGTCCCAGGTTCAAATCCTGGCCTGGACATGGATGTTTGCGAGTGTCCATTCATCATATCATCACTCATCCCCATCTTCGCAAATTAGCCAAATGTGACACAAGAAGCGAAGTAAAATAAATCAAATCAATCAATGAGTAACTTGTTCAGTGTCTGGTATTCACTCCTGACATAATACCCGAGGATGGTTCTTCTTATTATGTCTTTATCGAAACTGTCAATTGTCTTTGTAACACTGTTCCTTAGGATTCATTTGCATGATGATTTAAATGACATGGAACCCAACACCTCAAGACTGTCTTTGACTTTCCTAATAATACGCTGAATAGTTTGCGTACTCACTTCACAAGTTTCCGACACACACTTTCACTTTGTACACACTTGCTAAGGGACCATTATTTTCTGCTTCCTTTTGAAAATATTCATGAACCCTATTGATTATTTTTCTGGCTTGAATAAGGACTACTTCCTTCCTTTTCTTTACATGACATTTAGTGCACTAACAATACACAAAGACCCAATGGAACAATGCAAGTACAAATGAATGTCGCATCACGTGGCACATACATATACATATGGAGGATACAATATAGTTAGGCAATACACGATTCGACGATAATTACTCCCAAGCATGTTATTCCTACATTAAACACACAGTAATCATGGGCAGAAACTATCGGCAGCACGTCCAATTAGCAACACGGCAGCTTGTAGAACGAGGTACATACTGCACCTTCTCCCGTGACTTTGTAACTCTCGGCACCACCTCTGTTGTCTGGTTGGTCTGTGGCATATTCCCCTCTCCCCACTTCCCTTGCCAGCATGTAGGCCATCTGCCTTAAGACCAGACAAAAGCTACAAATATCATTCATCCTCACCACCATCATGCTTAATTTAAAGAGGCAGTAAAGCAATGTAAAATATGTACAGATGTGTTTTCTTAATTTAATTCTCCTTGCTGAGTGTGAGTAGTTCAGTCATGTATTCCTGACAGTTGCACATTTCTTACTATTTCTTTAGTGTCTGTCATGATGATGTTTGTTAAATGTTGATGTGATAGGTATGAACTAAACATATGACAATAAACTTTCAGGATGGAAATGTTCAGTGCATTTTGTGCGTTATTGATCATTTATTATCATGTTTTGTGGTTGTGTAAAACTCTTGATTGATGGTGCTACACTTACAAAGACAATGATCATAGTAAGGGAACAAGATATCCATCCATAAAGATTATCACTTTTGTGTTGTGTAGAAAACTTAGTTAAGAGGTGTTTCTGTGCCATAATATATATGTAACTTTTATTTAGTGTTTTATGATCATATCAAATTGATGTAAGATAACAATATGGATTCTTTGTTTGTAGTTGCATTAGTCACCATTATTGAAAGTGATAGGTTGTCAATTGGTAATTAAATTCTAGGTAGTATTTTTAAAGTACTTTTAACATTGCTTGACACAGTTAATTTGATTCAAATTATTTGACTCAAGTCTGAAAGACTTAACAATCTAACTTATATATGTACATGTCTTTTGAACTATGTACAGTGGGATCCATTAGTATTACCGTGCAAATTGTCCATCACCATGTTCGTGCACTTTGTTTGGTCCAATAAGAGCTTCAAGAATTAAAAGACAACTGAAAACAAACTGTTGACAACTTCTGCACCACTGTACATAAAAATCCATGGCTTAAAAACACACAGAATGTAAGAGAAAAATTAATGAAAATAGTCATGGACAATTTGCACAGTGATACTCATGGATCCCACTGTACATATTGGGTTTCTTTGTCTAATAAAGTGTGTGTTCAAGTAATCTTATATATGTCTTAATATTACATGTGTCACTTGCCTAAAATACATGGGTTCCTTGTTTAATGTTGTCACATTTATGTTAATCTCGGACAATATTCTAAGTTAAATTCTGATAAAATTCACTTGTTGAAATGCAATATATAATTGAAGGGCTCAGGGGTAAAACATGGTAACTGATATTTTGGTCATTATTGAATTACAAAGTAAAATAGAGCCATTCTACAATTTTCGTGTGTAATTGTCAAGTCATGCAATTTGCATTGGACTCATTGAACACTTATGAAATTGGTAAACACAAGACAAAAACAATTTATCTACAGTTTAACTTTTAATAACCTTTCTGCTCAAGAGACTTAATAATGACCAAAATGTCACTTAACATGTTTTACCCCCCCCCCCTGAGTTCTTCATGTAATGTTATATGTTTAAACATTTTGTAAATATGGAGAACAGTATTAAATTGTTGAATTTATGAATAAGAGCCAGGAATTGGTACTACAAGCCTGTGTATGTATTTATTTATTTTGTCTGATGTTTGCCAAACTTAACTGCATTGCACATGTTGTTTCAAATAGTGACATGCAACAATGATACCAAATTAATAACTCCTGTTCATAACAGGAGTATGATGTTGCTGATGTTTTTACTGCAGTATAAGCCATGTATGTTGATTTTATATAATAAAACTTGATACTATACAGCTTTTTCACTAACATAAAATCTCCATGTCATATTCATGATAAAAAACAATGCCATTTTTCTAGGTCTCTTGTCATTGAAACAATGTCTCAGGAACAAAGCATTAGTAAGATAAGTCATTTGTCTAGATCAGTCAGGCTTCACTGGGGCTCGTAAATGGACACTCACAAACATCCATGCCCAGGCCAGGATCCGAACCCGGGACCACTGGCATCATAGCACAATGTGCTAACCACTCCACCATGGGGGCCGGCTCGAGCATCCCGAGTCCCTGCCACAACTTAGCAGGCAAAATATGGCGTGACCTATTGTATTGCTACCGAAAATGTGATGTCGTCATCTATTGTATTGCTACCGAAAATGTGATGTCGTCATGACATCTTTGAAGTGCAATGAGATAATAAACTGCCGCAAAGAGATGTTTCCCTAATGCTGTACTTTGTTGTAATTCAAAACACATGATTACATCACAGCATTTACTCCAGTTTATCACCACCTCTTCTGTTCATTTGGCTTCAGTTGATTCAGGGCATGTTGAATCATAAGTCCGCACATTTGTGTTGGTGTTGACCATTTGACATGAATCAGTGGCTCAAGACTGGATCATTGAAACTCCCACCCAAGCTCCTTCCACAGAGGATGTTTTGGAGCCAGTACCAGGCCATTGAAAACTAGAAGATGAGAAAACTCAGTGCTCTACAATAGAATAACATATGAGTGATACGTACACTGGGAAGGAGGAAGCAAAACTCCTGACTGCAATTAAGAAATGTAAATATGATGAAAGAAGAAACATTGAGGCCAGTAATTAGAACACTTTTTTCTTACGAATATTTGCCATGCAGTTGTAAGAGCATTTTCTTTGACACCATATTATGAAATAATTGATTTGTTTTTACTTTAATCCTAGAACATCAGAAACTCTAAAAGTGTACGTATGGTGTCCATATAGACAAGGTATGCACAAGTTGAATAAAAGATTCTTCTTTGTTCAGTAATTGCTTCCCGGATGGCGCTGTGATAGCATCGTCATCTTGTAATCAAGTGTTCCTGGGTTCGATACCTGGTGGAGGTACATAGTTGTTCAGATCCCACTTTAAACTGTAGGTGCAGTCCCGATTAGCCTTACTGTGCATAAAGTGGACTTAAAAAATACAAACTCAATCAATGCTCCTCAGAAATGTAGTTCTCGAATTCTCATTAGCTGTAAGATATAATTTTGCTCTGATGAGCATCTCGTCTTTGGGTGAAAAAGGCTCCGAAGTTTGGAATGTTTGAGAGCTGGTGGTCTAGATGGATGTGCACTGTTCTAGGTCTCGCATGTTCAAGAGAGAAGATAAAGTAAGCTTGAAATATAATAATAAATTACAAAGGTGCAACTCAGTAATAAAAAGGAAAAATATTTAAATAAATTTTAAAAAATGGAAATGGATCCTCTATTCAACAGATTTGTTGTTGCCAAGAAGGGCAATGTTGCTTACACATGCACAAAGAAACAGCTATGTAGTTTGGGTCACGGTTTATACACATCGTCGCAAATAAAAAGAATCAAAAGTTTGGTGTCTATGACAAATTTGTGTCCAATTGCATACTGAGCTGTTGAAATGATTTTGTCATAGCACACACTTTTGCTTTGTAGGTTTGTTTCCAATGTTACCTTGTGGAGAAACCAGTACTGGGAGGCAGTATGTGGACGATACCCACTTGAGAACACTTATCGAAGTTTGTATTTTGTTGTGTAGTGTGAGTGGGTTCTGGTAAATCAGACTTACCAGATTTTGAGGATAATCTATGGTTGTGTAACCCACTTGTCTGCAAATTTTCACCACAGAAAATTCCCTTGACTAATTCAAATGTCCTCTGCTAGGATTTTTGTACAGTAAAGAAAGTTAAAGCATTCCCCTGCAACATGCCATTAAGGCACAAATGAACTGTGGAGGTAGAGGCTCATGATCTTGACCAGCACCATGCTCCAGCTGCCTTTACCACCCCCTGGTACCCATGACATTAGACGCTGGTTGAACCCCAGACCCACAGTATTCAAGGAAACATTTCCACTGGATCATCAACTTCAGGAATTCAATTTGCATTTCCAGCATGACAGTAAGATATTCTACAGTGTAGCAGTCAGGCTACTGTGGCTCTACTTTCTACAGTAATTTACATAATACTTATTAGGAATGACTGCTATTTATATTTTAATTTTCAAATGTTCCATGTACACCCTGAATGATTTATTCACTTCCTTCATTAACTCATGCATCCAGGTGACTACAATGGATTTATTTATTATAAAGATTTAAGGGGGACAATTTTCAATGACCAAAAATGGCAATTTATAATAAGCCTATATCGAATTGTGCAGGGTGACCCGTAAGTCAGCTGACACTAACATTTATTCACCTCTTGACTAGCATGGTATCCACTTGACTACAGCAGTAACTATTTGAGTTTGTGAGCTATAGCTATTGAAAAGTACTTGTAGATGGAGGATATTTAGCATTATTTAAGTTGGATTAGCGAACAACTACATTGTACAAGTGTACAATGACTAGAAAATCTTTTTGTACTTCACAATTGATTGAAAAATGGCCACAATCACGCAGACCTCTGTAGTAGAGTGGTTAGCATTATATGGCACCAGGAGTCGTGGGTTCGAACCCCAGCCTGGGCATGGATATTCTCTCAGTTTTCAATTTCATCATAAAGGGTGCATCACGGCAACTGAACAGTTTTCAAATGGAGAATTCAAAGCAGGAAGAGGGGGTATAGATGGAAGTAGGGTGACATTGAACTCTCTCGGTCATGCCATTTTCGGCTCTGTTTGGATTGGCTCGGCGTGGCAGCAGTGCATGCAATGTCACTTGCAGTGATAGCATCATGGACATTAGAGCATCAAGTGTTCACAAACATAAGTTTCGTGAAAAGTAGCAAGTCTATTATTGAAACACTGCAGCTTGTTCCGTGTCATTTCAATATCGGGCATCATGGATTCATTCGCCACTTTTCATGAAACTGTTATGTGCGAAAGAATGATGCTCAAATGTCCACGGCTTCATGACTGTTACTGACATTGCATGTACTGCTACCAAGCCGAGTCGAGCCCAGCTTAGTCGATCTAAACTGAGCCAAAAATGGCATGGCCAAGCGAGTTCAATGCCATCCTACTTCCATCTCTACCCCTTCTCCCTGCTTCAAATTCTCCATTTGAAAACTGTCAGTTTCCCGTGATGCATCCTGTATCATTATTCATCCTCATCTTCGTGATTAGCCAAAAATGGCAGAAAAGTGAAATAAAATCAATCAATCAAATGACCACAATTACAGTGGTGTTAGTGGCATGTGTAGAGCTTTTTCCAAACACCGTATCTCCATATAGACAAGGTATGCACAAGTTGAATAAAAGATTCTTCTTTGTCCAGGTAGGCCAGGTCAGTTACTAATGAAGAAGAAACCTTGAAGTTGTAGCCCAATGTTGCATAAAGTCACCAACAAAATAAAACAAGAAGCATTCTAGTATGAGTACAGCATACCTAGAACAAGCATACAAAGAATGCAGCAGAAGCTGAAATTCAGGTCATTTAGGCCTACTTTTCTTCAAGGCCTAAATTAAGATGATCCCAATAGGCATACAGAATTCTGTAAGTGGTACATTATACCGGGTGATCCAAAAGTCCCGAAACGGTCACATATCGCGAGAAATACACATCGAATCGGAAAACGAAAAAAATATGTGTTTCATAAGTGAAATAAAACTATTCAATGATATCACACTTGATTCCCCACCCGCACCCCCTGGGGTTGGTCTACCATATACTCTATTGAATGGTCTTGACGTGCAGATTCCGAATCTGCAATCGTTTTCACTCTAGCTCAATTAGGGGCAGAGCGCCTTTTTTCTTTTTTTTTGGGGGGGGGGGGGGAATTTAAAATCGCCATATCTTTGTTTTTAATTGAGCTAGGAGGATGGTTGATAGCTCGTTGGACTCAGAATGAAGTCCTGTGCTTCCGATTTTACAATACAAAATGTGGGTTTCCATTTAAAATTTCACAGTTGCACCCCACCCCATCCCCAGGGGCTGGGGGTGGGGAATCAAGTGTGATATCATTGAACAGCTTTCTTTCACTTATTAAACACGTATTTTTTCGTTTTCTGATTTGATGTGTATTTCTCACGATATGTGACCGTTCCGGGACTTTTGGACCACCCTGTATGAAATGAAGCCAATGCCAAGTTGTAAAAACACATTTTGTGTACTGATAAAGTTAAATGGAAAAGTGAACAGGCACACCCGTGCATCCAAATTTGGTGCTGCAGGCAGGCATGTATCCTGGGGATGGGGAATTCGGAGGGCTTGAGGGCCCCCTCCCCCAAATTTTTCAGTTTACTCTAAATAAAATTAGGTTTTGGGCTTCCCTTGTGTGTGAAATAAAATATTGTGACAACAACTTAACAAGATAATTATCGAGCCAAGGCAAAGAATGTTCTAGAACCTTCATGGATAACCCTGTTATTGATAATATTACACTTAATATTATCATGGAAAATGTGCCAATACGAGGGTCACTATTTATATTTTGAGCCTAACAATGAAAAAACAGGAATTTGGCATTGAAAACTGCTTTATTGTTTTTCGAGGTATTCTCCTCTATGGTCAATACACTTTTGCATTTGTTCGAACCATTTGTCAAAGCAGTTTTTCCAATCTTCCTGAGACACCTCCATAATATGGTTTTTGAACGCATCAACGGCATCTTCTGCCGACGAAAATCGTTGTCCACGCAATTTATTCTTGACATTCGGGAACAAGAAGAAGTCATTGGGTGCCAAATCAGAACTGTATGGCGGATGACCCATCAATTCTATATTTTGACTGTTCATAAAGTCGGTTGTTAGACGAGATGTGTGACAGCTGACATTGTCTTGATGAAGAATGATCCGACGGCGTTTGTTTGTTTTCTGTATTTGACCGAAGACCTCTGGCAAACAAATTGTTGTGTACTATTCAGAGTTGACCATTCTACGTTCCTCTAAAGGCACAGTTGCCACATGACCAGCTTTCCCGAAAAAACAGGCGACCATTTGTTTCGATGTGCTTCGAGCGCGAACAACTTTTGTTGGATTGGGTTCATCTTGAAACACCCATACAGTCGACTGCTGTTTACGTTCCGGCTCATATGCATATATCCATGATTCGTCACCTGTTACAATCTTATATACGTCTTTTGAAGCACCACGATTGTATTTATTGAGCATTTGTTTGCACCAATTGACGCGAGCGTCTTTTTGAGTTTTTGTCAAATTGTGTGGGATCCAACGAGAACATACCTTTCTCACAGCTAAATGATCATGTAATATTTTATATATGCTGGTGGAACTAATGCCTATGGTTGCCTCAATCTCACAGTATGTCACATGACGATCTTGCAGTATTAGGTTTTGCACAGCATCAATGTTTTCTTGAACAACAACTGATTTTGGACGACCTTCGCGAATCTCGTCGGTGAGCGAATGGCGGCCACGATTAAATTCGTTATACCAGCGTTTCACAGTGGCAAAGGATGGGACTTCATCGCCAAATGTGGAAGTAAGTTGATCGATGCACTCTTGTCTTGATAATGCACATCGAAAATCATAAAAAATCATCGCACGAAAATGTTCACGAGTTAATTCCATTTTATTGTTGTCGCGCAATCTCCAAGGCAACATAAACAACACAAATGAAGCTATTGACAAAACATTTGAAGTACGTTATGGTCAATAATGCCAGACGATTCCGTGCAAACGTCAAATCGCGCCTAACTTCAATCAGTGTTGCCAAGGCTCAAAATATAAATAGTGACCCTCGTGGTCCTCAAAAATGAAGAGGACTATTGACACATTTTCCATAAAGTCTGGTCTTCAAAGCTGAAGACATTGACAACAGTGACACTCCCTCAGCATAGTTCTAGTATGTGTCCAGAGCCAAAGAGATTAAAAGTCTCAACAGTACTGGATATTGGAGCAGTAGCACAAGGTTTATTAATCAATAAATTAGCTGCACAGATCAACTGAAAATTAAAGTTTTGAATGATGATATACGTGTTCCTGTACTAAATTTTTTGCATCCAGGCTGAGACTTTCATGGGACAAAATGGGCTTTTCAAGTCAACTGGATGCAGAGGTGAAACTGGCTTGCGTATTTGAGAGTTATGATGGAGCTTATTGTTAGTTCTGTGTTGCTTTTACTGTTGAACTAACTGGCAAGGGCAGTCACCTTTTATTAAATAGAAAGATGCTGTGGAGAAATTTGAAACACCCAAACATTACGGCAGCCATAAAGACCGTAAATTCTATGAATTATCAAGAGGAGAAAGCAAGATGTTGCCTGTTTGATTAACAAGCACAAAATGATTGAGAGAGAAGAAAACAGAGTGGCAGTTGAGACAGTGATCTTCTGTTGTCAATATGAGGTGTTGATGACAGTGGTGGTTCACTAAGTCTTGGAAGATCGAAGTCACCAGGATGGGTAATTAAAAACTTGGTTGTTAACGTTTCGTGCAAAGACAGAAGACAATGCCCAGAAGGTTCATATTCAGACCTGCAGGAAGAACAGGTCTTACTTCATTCCAGGTATTCAAAATGAAGTGATCAAAACTTCTGGTGAACTGATTTTTAAAGAATGTGTCTGAGATAAATAACTCTCAGTATTTTACCATATTGGGAGACAAAACTTCGGATGTGTCGGGAATGTAACGGCGTGACCCAACTGTGTTTGAGAAGACTTCCTTTATTTCGTGCCGATATATGACGACTGCTGAAGCCGTAAAAGAGATAATTTTGAACACTTGTTTAGGCCTGAATAATCAATAATAAACAATTTGCTTCGTTGTGGCTTTAATGGAACTGCAAACATGGAAGGGCACATCAATGTGTTCAGGTTCGAATTGGAGAGAAGTATCCGAAAGCTGTCTATGTCTACTGCGCTGCCCATGATTTGAATCCTGCACTGTTGAATGAATTGACAATCCCTTGCATTCATAACAGCTTCAGAATAATAGGAGACACTTGTTCCTCATTTCAAAAGAACGCCATCGCTGTAAAAATACTCAAAGATGCCAAAGATGTTTTGATGTCTGAAGAGAAGAAACTTAGTGTATTTTGGATACTGAAGGCTGAACCCATCTCATTCTTTCTTTATCTATGTTTCTGTTGTTATTTGATTCATTTGGTTTATTTTACTCCACTTTTCTGCCACTTTTGGCTAATTGAGATGATGAGAATGAGTGATGGTATGATGAAATTGATGAAGGGACATTTGCAAAGAACACCAATGGCCAGGCTGGAATTCCTGGCATCGTAGTGTGGGATCCACTTTACCACGGAGTCAGCTAACTTTCTATGTTCATGTGTGCACACACGTGTTCATGTATTGCAACAGAGGAGTCGAGTAATAATAAAAAGAGTACTGATTCCGCATGTAGTTCTATCTACACCCTTATAAAAGATGTTTAGCCCCCAGAAAAAATCTATAGATATGTTCCTGTATATAGGCAGAATTAAATGCTCATGCTGTGACTGTTTGGGTTGGAATTTTTGCTTGTGTGCCCATTGGACATCTCCCCCACCCCCACCCTTCTTTAACACACATGATCTACTTTGCTTAAATCATTTCAGTGTTTATACATTTACTTTATTTACTTACACCAAAAGCCCTGTTTAGATTTGGGCCATATTTTAATACTTCACCTGCGTTGTATGAAATACAAATGCAAGTATTAATATTTGGTGTTGAGGGATACATGTTATATTTATGCATAAAAAATTGTTTCTTTTTTCCTGCCCAAGATAGCTTTACCATAGATATGTCAAGATCAGCATGAATTTCATTATATTTTTTGCCATTATAGTATAATAAAATTTATTTCTGTAGCTGGGCTTAATTTTATTACTGTATGATTCCTGACTGTTGTGACAATTATTAGATCTGATAAATCTGTTATGTACTGTATTTTCTTCCCTTACTGGAAACTTTAGAAATTATTAGCTGTTTTGAAGTATTATGTAGATTTATGATGTCCATGTAGTTGTTGTAGTTGTTGATGGAGAAATTTATTTCAATAAAATATGTTATAAGTATTAGTATACAATGTAAGTACTTAAAAAATACTATAAAAATGATTACTTACGGTTCGTGTGTATATATTTTATAGAAAACACAACGTTTCGAGATTCAACTGGTCTCTTCTTCAGGTGCACTTCTTGGCAAATGGAATTACTTCATCCCTACGTCAATTTACACAAAAGAACAAGGAATAAGGTGATAGTAAAAGATCATGGTTAAAAAAGGTATTTGTTAAAACTGCTCTTTGCACGCATAAAAACTCACTTCTCACATTGCCAAGCATGAACTTCAAACCTAAAAACAACCATAAAAACATGTCTCCCATTACATGTTAAAACACCCACCTCAAGCAACGTTGTCTACATGGTCTGAAGTATTAGCATTGTCAATTTATAAGAATCATCTACTTACAGTGAGTGTTGCTTTCATTTGTAAATGAATTGAAGATGGAGTAGTTCAATTATCATTATATATAGTATTTGGAAAATTGTAACAATCATCAGCTGAGAGATTGACTAACATTGAGAAGTTTTGCTAGGAACACTGATGTCAGGCAATTATGTCAGGCTTGGTTCAAATTTCACCATTTATCTGATTCAGCCTCATATACTGTTGAAAAGTGTGGACCAAATTTGCATACAGAGTAAAGCTGAGCTGATACCAATACAAATGCCGATAACCCATGGCATAATAGCCTATGAGGGCCAGTGCCTACCTACCGACTGCCAGCCTTACTCCCACTAGATGTGGAAGGGAGAGCATTCAACCAGTTACGGAGTGATGTGTAGTCAGCACGACGAACCCCCAGTCCTTGTAGATTTACCTAGTTATGCTACTCATTCGTAGCTCAATATCAAGTGAACTCTTGGGATAATTTAATCATCCTTAGTCTATACCAAGTACATCATGTTTAAAATTTATAAATGTGATGTGATAATATTTGCAAACAAAATTGTTATACAATACTTATTCTACAAAAATATAATGAAATTATGCATATTGTATTACATACAATATTATATTGATGTTCGTCTCTCTCTGAATGTTAGACATCCCACAAAAACTCCTTCCATTCTCTTTGCTGGTGAAAGATGAAGAAATTTCTTTGAAAGATACATAAATGCTCTTCCAGTTGTATGCATAGCGTTTGTTTAAAAATATATTTAATAAGGTCTAGCTTGGTGTGAAGAGGGGGAAAAAGCACATCTACATGCTGTACATTTTCTCCGACTTTCCAATTTCGTTGAGGCCAATACCTTTTTATATAGTGATTCTTTCTGTCATGGCTACACCACTCACAGAGGAAGTAGGCATATTTTGTGTAGCCCTGTTGCATCCCCAATATCATTGCAACTTTCTTGAAGTAGACAAATATCCTCCATTTCGGCTCACTATATTTAATGGATTTTAGCATTTTTTCTAATAACTTATAGGCTTCTCTAGCCAAACTGGCATAAGCGACTGAACACTAGGTTCTGCATTTTGCCATTATGCAGCAGAACCGCCTTCAGAGTGGTTTTCCATCCATCTATAAAAGGTCTTCAGTCCTGTGGATCATTTCTGAGCTTTCATTAAGCCACTAGCTTCATAGCAGTCAACATGTTGCCAGTTGCAAAAAAGGCAACGAAACTTTTTCTCTTACTCTCAATTCAGTAATGATTGTATGTGGTATGCCCAAATGAAAAGGAGACCTTTGCTGTTGCGGCGTTGTATCTAATCGAAGAAGGTAAATATGTTTGCCTATAGCTGGTGTGGTGTTTGTCCCAGTTTGCAGGTGTAGCGAACTACTTCGCCTGCTGTTTCCCCAGTTGGCGAGAGTTCTTTTGCGTAGACGATTGCATTATGGATTCCTCCAGATCAGTGCAGAGAGCTGTAATCCAATTTCCAAGGCGAGCATGCTTCACAAATTTATCTCAGGATGAAGGACGTTTACGGAGAGCAGTGTCTCGCACATTGCACCATATTCAGATGGTGTCAGCATTATGTGGGGCGACGCGAAAGCACCAAGGACTTGCCACAACCCGGGCAAGTGCACATTGCTTCTCCAGGACAACGCTAGGCCACATGTGGCCAAGAAGACCCTCGACCTGCTGAGAACATTTCAATGGGATGTCCTTACACATCCTCTGTGCAGCCCCGATATTTCCTCATGTGACTCCCGTATCTTCGGCCCCTTAAAACAATCCCTCAAAGGTCAGCGGTTCACCTGTTACGAGGAAGTGCAGAACACCGAGGAAAACTGGATCAGTAAGCAACCCAGGAGTTTCAGCACTGAAGACATCCACTCACTTCCTATGCGCTGGGATCAGTGCATCAATATCAATGTCAATTATGTGTAGGTATCATGTTACACATTAATTGTACTTCACATATTATGTCATGCAAATATTCTGTAATATAATATTCTTTAGATATAACCATAGTCTCCTTTTCATTTGGGCATACCTTATACTTGGGAGGAGAATATTGTATTCATGTAACCTAGAAACCAGAAGTTTTGCCTTTTGTTTACTTAAACTTAAATCACAGGCTAAATTGTATAGAAGTCCATCAAACACTATCTTTGGAAAGGGCATTGGAGACCAGGCGTGGTGCTAAGCACAGGGGAACACTTTACCTTTTTATTGGAGACCAGGATAATAAGTGGGCACATTGGCTGAAAGGTAAAAATGCTATGTTGTTTGCTGACACACGTTAAGGAGAGAACCAAAAAGACATGTCACGTATTGTTATTTTTGTTTGACGAATACACAGAGATTTACAAACAGGAAACCTAAGAGATTCATAGTTCACCCTACCTTCTGCAATAAGACCAGTGGCACACTCTGAAAGTCTTCCAGTACCTTCGAGACAAACAAATTAAATTGACAACGAGAGTGCAGAAAATAGCAATGAGGAATTGCCATCATTTCTACATGAAAATGACCTTCTGTATCAGGCCACAAGTGAACCACTCTGTACTCGGATACTTTTTAACTCGAGCAAATAAAAACAAATAAATTGCTTTGAGAGACTGGCGTTTCTCCAGTTTATGGGCTATGGACATGTCGTGAAGCTGTATAAATGGTGTCCTGCCTGCTCAAATATTTATTTTTATACAATCTTAACCCCCCCCAAAAAAAATATTCATAAATTTGAACTAATTTGCAGAAGATACCTGGTGGAGGCACATAGTGGTTCGGATCTCACTTTAACACTAGGAGGACGGTGATTTCCTTTCTACCTATTAGGATGAACCAATCATTTTGACGGGTACAGTTTTTCATTGCAATATTTTAAACTGCTTTTATTCTGAGCGTGAAACAACTCCTATGTTTCTGTATTGATTTTATTTTCTCATCATTATAACCATTCCTTACACATTCTGCCTCCTACAGAGGCTAATAAATGGGCACAAAAGGAACAAATTGTCTAGTCAGAAGGACCGTGTTATTCATAGTCAGTTAATTCTAGGAAGACGTGGAGTTAACATTGTCAAAAATATAATTAAATATATACATCAATATATCACCTGTCAACATCATCGTGTGCATGTGTATTTCATGTATTTATTTCATTATTTATTTATGAATGTATTTTATTTATTTACTTATGATGTATTTTTTATTTATTTTTGCATTTTTGTGTTTGTAGTATAAACATTTTTACTTGCCATTTACATTGCGTATGCCTTTTTTTTTATTGGTGGGAACTTTTGAAAAATATAATTACCTTATTCTATTACAAAAATTAGAAATACACGTACACTCACTTGAAAATGAGGGAACCCCAGACCCCGTGGTGTAGAGGTTAACACATTGTGCTACCACACCAGGGGTCCCGGGTTCGAATCCCAGCCTGGGCATGGATATTTGTGAGTGTCCATTCATCAATTTCATCATATCATCACTCCTCTCCATCTTCGCAATTAGCCAAAAGTGGCACAAAAGCGAAGTGAAATAAATAAAATCAATCAATAGAAATCAATAAAGGAGGAGACATCAATCTACCGACACTCACATGTATTGTCATCATCTTGCACATCTTTATCTGAAGAATAATTGTAGACACGTTCGTAAGTCATATGTAATGAAGATCTATTCTGGCATTGTCATTATCTATTATGCACTCATCATATTAAAAAAATATTGTCCTCTCCTTCAGATTCGACATCTGACAAATCACGTAGATAATGAGGTGGCCACCTACATCACGATCCAGTAAGCCACGTTTGGGCGACATATTGGACACTGCACTGACCCAAATAGAATAAGCGAATAGAGCTTGCCAATATTTTACCCTACATAATTCGTTGACCGATCTGAACTAACATTCAACTTGAAAATACGTCCGTTAGACGAACAACAATGAGCAAAGATGAACCAAGGTCCACTCACATTTAGAATATGCTATTGCTAACAAAAAATGGTACCTGTCAAAGTGATATATAGTAGTAATCCAATATAGTAACCGCCACACATGAGATAAAATTTTAACTTTTTACACAAGTGTAATGTTTTAATATTTGTTAAAAGTCACAGAACGTGGAAGCTGTGGAGTAAAATTAATATTGTAAAAATTGCAATAAAAATTGGGTCACCCATCAAAATGACGGGTACCGTCCTTCTAGTGTTAAGCTGTAGGTCCAGTCCCAATTAGCCTTACTGTGCATAAAGTTGACTTAAAACACCAATTCACTCAATCAAATCAATCATTTTCAGAAGCCTATCTCTGAAAACTGACACTTCTAATTTGATCATTGTTAGCATCAATGGAGAGAGCACATCCAAGTTGTCCACAAATCTTGTGTTTCATTTTGGTGCTTAGCCACCATATTGGATTAAAAATGGTGGAATTCATATTTTTATATCCCTTGTTTCTCCGCTATTTACCAACAGATTTCAATTTTTTTTAAAATTTGAATACTCTAAATAGGATCTTCAATTGTTGTTCTTGTTATTTTTTGCTAAAATCAACAAAATTGCTACAAATTTGAAAAATAAAAATTCTGTAGAAAAATTGTAGTAATATGACCAATTGATGGGAGAAATTTATCTGTAATGCAAGGTTATCTTGTTTCTTATACATACCATACCCTGTGGCTCTACAGCCCTTGTAGGGCCTTGGCCTCCTCGCTCCTCCACAATGGACTGCCAGATGGGTCTATCTCCTGCTTTCTTCCTCCATCCTATCACTCCCGGCTTCCGTAGATCTTACTCAGCCTCCTGCAGCCACCTCTTCCTTTGCCTTCCTGCTCTTCTTCCCTCTGGTCTTTCATACATAAATTTTCTCAAACACCTTCTTCCCTCCATCCTTTCCACATGTCCTAACCATCTTAGTCGCATCCTCTTGATTTCATTCACAATATCTGGCTGCTGGTATAGGTCCTGGAGTTCTTTGTTTGTTCTTATACGCCAGAGTCCCCTTTCATACACTCGTCCATATATTTTCCTTAGGATTTTCCTTTCCCATACAAGTATGTTTCTCTCATCATGTGCTGTTAGACGTCATGCTTCTGCTCCATATGTAACTGTGGATCTTATTAAAGTCTTGTAGAGCCTTATTTTGAGATGTTTAGAAATACTCTTTGATTTGAATAACTTCAAGAGGGAAAAATAGCATCTATTGCCTGCAGCTATTCTGTTGTTTATCTCTGCACTTATATTATCCGTATCTGTTAAGATTGTCCCTAGATATTTGAACTTCTCAACTCTTTCAAATTTCTTGTTTATTTGTATACTTGTTTTTTCCTTGTTGACTGCGAGACCCACTTTTTCTGCCTCTTTCTCTAATTGTACAAAACTTTCCTTGATTTCCATCTCAGTTCTGCTTGTTAGACATGTACGTCATCTGCATAAGAAAGATATTGTTTCATTCTGTTGAATATATTTCTTCCTTTGTTTATATCTATCCCTCGTACGTAGGGCTTTTTCCAAGACCAGGTTGAATAGCTGGGTTGAGAGTACATCTGCTTACCTTACTCCTCGTGATATTTCAAATTCTTCAGTATATTCGTCTCCTACCTTCACCTGTGCCTTTGTGTGTACTAATGTCATTTTAATTAGCCTTACTATCTTCTGTGGTATACCAAATTCTTGCATAATGTTAAAAAGGGCTTTTCTACATATGCTGTCATATGCTTTCTGGTAGTCAATAAACATTTGATGTCAGGTGATGTTATGTTCATAGCACTTTTCGAGTATACACCTCATTGAGAAAATATGGTCTGTGGTTGATCTATCATTCCTGAAGCCACACTGATAGTCTCCTAAAATGTCTTCACTGTACGGTGTTATTCTGCTAGCTAATATTCTTGACAGAACCTTGTATGGAACACTTAGCAGCGAGATTCCTTTATAGTTTCTACAATCAGTTAAATCATTTGATTTATGAATGGGGCAAATAATACCCCTTGCCCAATCCTGTGGCATCTCTTCCCTTTCCCATATTCTCTGTATCAATTCATGTAACTTTCTTACTATCCTCTCTCCTCCATACTTTAAAAGTTCTGCTTTAATTTTGTCTTCTCCTGGAGTTCTATTATTCTTCATTTCTTTTATGGCTTCCAGGACTTCCTCGTAGGTAGGTTCTGGTATACATGGCTCAGGTCCATAAAGTACTATTTCCTCCCTATCTCCTCTCTCTTGTACTGTGGGTGTATTCAGCAGTTCTTCAAAATATTCTGCCCATCGCTTTAGATATCTTGTTTCTTAGATCAGGTAAATCATATTGTCCGACTTTACGCTGGGGGGAGGGAGGCCGTTTATGTTGCAGGTGCCCAGAAAGTAGCACCACAGACAGGCTGCTTCCAGTTCTTAACCAAGGGATATATGGGTACAAAAGAAAATGTGGGATTAGGACAAATATTGTATGCCAGGCCGCCCAAACTACGACCCTAAGGGCCATATCAGGGTCCACCTTTACTTTTTATTGTTTTCATTATTTTGTTGTTGCACTGCCATTTAACGTGTTAAAAAAAAACAAAAAACAAAAAACGCTGTGCCCCTAATTGAACTAGAGTGAAGCGATTGTAGATTCGGAATCTGCACGTCAAGACCTTTCAATAGAGTATATGGAGAGGGGGTCTACCATATACTCTATTGAAAGGTCTTGACGTGCAGATTCCGAATCTACAATCGCTTTCACTCTAGCTCAATTAGGGGCAGAACGTCCCTTTGAATTTTTGGGGGGGTTTTATAATTTATTTATTTATTTATTTATTTATTTATTTATTTATTTATTTTTTCTGCGCGAAAATTTAAAATCGCATATCTCCGTTCCTAATTGAGCTAGGAGGATGGTTGATAGCTCGTTGAACTCGGAAGGAAGTCCTCTTTCCGATTCTGCAATACGAAATGGGGGTTTCCATTTAAATTTTCACAGTTGCCTCCCGCCCCCTGGGAAATCAAGTGTGATATTATTGAATAGCTTTCTTTCACTTATTCAACACGTATTTTTTCGTTTTCCGATTCGATGTGTATTTCTCACGACATGTGACCGTTCCGGGACTTTTGGACCAGCCGGTATATGCGTTTTTAAGAAGCGTTCAGTGTGGAGAGAAAACAGAAAATTAAAGCGAGAGAGGAACTGCATAAGTAGATACGTCTGTTATATTATTATTTATGTAAGCTGCATTACATATTTCTTCCACCTTACACTTGCTGTTAGTTTTAAACGTCGGGGAGAGGGGCGTTCATTGTAGTGGCTTATTAACAGGGGTAGGGGAGGAGGATGCCTATTTTTATCTGCCACGTGGTAGGTTCACCTACTTATGGTTAATTGAAAATAAATCTTACTTAGGATTTAAACCTTTCTCAAACCGCTAGGGGTTATCGCCATATATTCATATGCTAGATATAAATTTATTGTTTGTTTTACATGTCTCATTTATCTCTTACGTTATTTAAGATTGAGGTTGGGTGGTCTTCACTTTTGTTTTAATTGAAAATGTATTGTTTTTTTTTTTTTACTGGTCTTTGAGAACAGGGTAGGAGAGATGGCGCTTTGTTTACTCTAACGTTAATGGATTATTTTGCTAGTTCTAGAAGTCCAAATTGTGGACGTGTCTCATTGGGTTAATTGAAAACTTGTTATTGACTTAAGAGGTTGGGAGGGACACTCTTTAATCAGTTTGCTGACTGTATATTGTCTAGCATTGGTTGTGCTTGTAATTTTTGATATTCTGTTTTTCTTTTGTCTTTGTAGATGGCACCAATATTTATCTAATTTATATATTAATGTGTTTAATCAATTTGTAGCTGAAATCACATGCAGCCAATGGGCCTCCCCGATGGCGCAGTGGTAGCGTCGTAATCAAGGGGTCCCGGGTTCGAATCAGGAGGAGGCACATAGTGGTACGGATCCCACTTTAAACTATAGATCCAGTACCGATTAGCCTTACTGTGTATAAAGTGGACATAAAACACCAAATCAATCAATCAATCAGATGTAGCCAAACGTGAAAAGGATGTAAAGGAGAAAATGTATTGTACCTCCTTGAAGGCATTGCAGGCCAGTAACGAGGGCGAGGTGAAGGCTAGGGGTGCTGAAGCCTAGGGTGCCATTCAAAGCTTTTTTATTCCAAAAAAAAAGAAAGGAAAAAAGACAACAAAGTCAGAATATGCGACGGCAGAGGTATGTTCTGCTAACAGACTGCTGGAATTTTCTGTAGTAGTACTACGTCTTTGAAAATTTTCTTGTCAGCCTCCATGGCGGAATTTTCAGCACACAGCGCTACGACGCCAGAAGTTCCGGGTTCGAATCCAGGCTTGGGCATGGGTGTTCTTTGCGTGCCCTTTCATCAATTTCATCATATCATACATCATCTTTGCGATTTGCCAAAAGTGGCAGAAATTCAAAGCACAATAAACCAATCAATCAATAAAAATTTTCTTCAAATAGTAAGAGATTTTCTTATATATGCTAAAGTTTCTTAATATCAGAAATGAAAACTACGAATCTTTAAAGTATTATTTTTAAATTAATTTTTCTTTGTATCCTCATTTCAAAATTTGTAGGATGTAAATGTCACAAACCATGGCATAAAGAGAAATATCGAAGGACACACATAAAATGTCGGTGCTTGGGAGTGGGGAGCACCAAATCACAATCATCCCAACGGCGCGAAAATGTCTAGCTATGGTGTTGTCGATTTTCAAAGAAACAGATCTGAATTTTTTTCCCCCTTGCTTCACTCGCAACGGCTGGTACCATCAATGGAATAGTCAAACTTTATACTTATTGGCTAGAATATTTGTTGAATTCTGTTTTTTCATGTGTCTGTACACACGATGGGTGTGCATGACATTTTTTTTGTCGGGACGGAAAAAATTTAAAATCCCGACATTCGGAACGGGAAAAAATCTGAACTTCCCGACTAACTCGGGAAATATTCAAAATTTCCAGACGCTCTTGAAATCTCTAATTCTACATCATTTTCACTTTAAGTGATTATTTTTGCATTTCGGGAATAAAAACTAACAATTTCCGAGAAGTTTCAGACACGTACAGTGGGATCCATGAGTATTACCGTGCAAATTGTCCATGACTATTTTCATTAATTTTTCTCTTACATCCTGTGTGTTTTTAAGTGATTGATTTTTATGTATGTTGGTGCAGAAGTTGTCAACAGCTTGTTTTGAGTCTTTTTTATTTCTTGAAGCTCTTATCGGGTCAAGTAAAGTGCACGAACATGGTGATGGACAATTTGCATGGTAATACTCATGGATCCCACTGTACAATGCAGAAACATCGAGAATTACCCATTTTAAAAAGTAACCATTTTGAATTTCCCGATTGTTCGGGATCCCGAAATGTCGGGAAGTTATTTCCAGAAGTTGGAATTTTTTTCCCCGATCCTGGTACCAACTTTTCGTGATCCCGCACACTCCTAGTACACACTGTGAAAATTTGTTGGTGTTGTACAGTGGGATCCATGAGTATTACCGTGCAAATTGTCCATCATTTTCGTCCACTTTATTGACCCAATAAGAGCTTCAAGAATTAAAAGAAAACTCAAAACAAGCTGTTGACAATTTCTGCACCAGCATACATAAAAATCCATCGCTTAAAAACACATAGGATGTAAGAGAAAATTTAATGAAAATAGTCATGGACAATTTGCCGAGCAATACTAGTGGACATTTAAACAGTTATAGGTTAATCTTGTATGAAATAAATAACTCCGATGTTCGATAGAATGAACTATTTAGTCATTCATTTGAGTAACGATACAGCTGTTGAGCTTCTGGTTCAAATGCGTCCATATTCGACGAATTGCAACGAGCCATAGTACAGAACTCGAAAGGCGGTGAATGGATCCCCGCGTCGAATCAGCATGTAATTCTGGGAGTTGTTCATGAAGCCTAAGGTGAGGATCGCACAGAGTGAAGCAGGATTCAGTGGCAGCATGTATGCCTCGGAGCAATTCTCGTCGATGCCTATGAAGCCTTGTGGAAAGATCAGGGCCACGCCTGTGTTTACGTTGCAGGTCCCATAGGGTGGGATGTAGTAGTCGTGGGCTGAACACATCATGATGTAATGCTGGTTGCCATCTCTCACTGCGTATGGAGGGAGAGCGTTCGGAGACAGAAGCATGTATGTAAAGATGTAGGGTATGTCGCCCGACATGGTTGAAGACACCTGGAAGAAAGGTGAATTTTTTAATGCTTATTTTCTTTATTTTAAACGAGTCGAATTGACGTACGTTTACCTTATGCATTGCATGACATAAATACATGAGTCCCGGATTCGATACACGGTGAAGGCACATTGGTTCGGATACCACTTTGAACTGTAGGTCCAGTCCCGATTAGCCTTACTGTACATAAGGTGGACTTATACACCAACTCAATCAATCAATCAAACATATATAGATTTCTTGCAGGTAAAAGATAAAGTTTCCCGTGGATATAGCACTGTGCCATCAAGGCACATTTAGGGGATGTGGTGGTAGGGCCCTACACATTCTCGGACTGAGCCATTTTAGAAGTGTTGGGATCAGCACTATGCTCCGGCCGCCTTTAACCTTCCCCCCCCCCCCCCCGGGTTGCCCCGAGGTATCCATTGATTTGAGGCTTGGTAAGATCCGATGCCGCTTTATGCGGAATCTTGCACACAGAAAATTATTAGAAAACTATTCTTAATCAAGGGGTAAGAATTACATTGCCAATGGAATCTATTGCACAGTGATTCGGATCCCATTTTGAACTGTGGAGTCGTCCCCGTTTAGCCTATCTGGGCTTAAAGTGGACTAAAAATAAACACTGTCTCACACACACACACACACACACACAGGAAATAGATAGCTACAACTTTTCAAAAAGTTAAAAATATGGAGAAAACATTTTGGATTTTTAATCCTGCAAAAATTCACGTAAAGCTGAAAATCTTTGGGGGGTTGCTTTCAACATTCTAAAAGTCACGGAAATACCCATTTCTGCGTCACTGAAGTATAAAAGAATTAACGATGAAACGGTTGTTCGAAATTGAAACGATTATTTGCTGAGTTGCTCTTTGCTTCTTATGAAGCAAGTCTTGGTCTGCCTCATGCCGAAGAAGGAATTAATTAATGCTTAGTGATTGATGTAACAAACGGTTCACATTTTGTAGAAAGCTACTTGCACACAAGGAATTTTAAGAAAATGACTACGTGGTAATTTCGTCTCTTTTTCACAGCTTATTCGGATAGTAAAGGTTAGCATTTTCTGAAGACATTCAAATGTAAACCTCAACCTCTCTTCCAAGCTAGAAGTTGCATTCTTGCAGCCCAACAAGTGTTACGTACCCGCACATGTAAACCATATGGCCAATGATTGAAATAAGGAATCATAGATGGCAGCACGCGGATGAAATATTAAGATCGCAGATTATAGTAACAATGCGCACGCGAATTGAATGAAAGTGTTTGGTGAACTGAAATTAATTGTGCTTACATAAATTTATGAACTGAGATAAACAATGGAGATGGATAAAGGCGAGATAAAGAAATGATCGACATGTGCAACATATGTGATTGTATGTAAAGATTAATGAAGTTAAAAAGCGATTACAATTTTATATCCCTACCGTCTTAGTGGAAAGGAGTTTTCCCACTAGATCCTTTTGGCTGTTTTCCCCGGTTCGGCGCCCAAGCACTTTTGTTGCGGCGCATCTATTGCTGACCCGGATCGAGGTCGAGCGCGGGACAGGCGGTGCCCCCCGATTAACCTCTTTTCTTTGCTTGTATTAAGCCATCGTGCAGAAAAATATCGATTTGAATTATTATAGTATCTTTGATAAAGCCCCAAAAAAGAAGGGAAATGTAGCAGGGAAGATACGGGAATCAATCCAATGTCTAATAGATGAAGGAATTTTGGATATAGGTGTCTTTGTAAATAAGAGATATATTTACTAGAAGAATAAATATATGAAAGGCATATGATTTCATTAATATATGAATAAGTATATTGATTAGCAGAAGAAGAAGATTATCGACTAGTAGAAGAAAGAATTTATAGAATAATAAGTATATTGATTAATAGAAGAAGAAGTCTATTAACCAATAGAACATTTCGTCTATCAATTAATAGAAGATGAAGTCTAGTAATCAATGTGAGAATAAATATATTGAAGAAGTTTAAGAAGAATTCTATTAATTAATAGAAGAAGCCTATTGACAAATAGAAGAAGTGTATTAAATAATAATAATAATAATAGAAGAAGAAGTTTATAGAAGAATAAGTATATTCATCAATAGAAGAAGTTTATAGAAAAATAAGTATATTGATTAGTAGAAGAAGAAAAATATCGACTAGTAGGAATAAGTCTATTGACCAATTGATAGAAGTAGAAGTCTCTTAACCAATAGATGAATCAGCCGATTAATTGATAGAAGAAGAGGACGTCTTTCACATATCCATAAAGAAGAAGAGGGAGCCTATTAGCAGACGGAAGAAGAAGCTTGTTAGCTAAATAGAAGAAGAAGTCCATCACGTATCCAGAAAGAAGAAAAAGAAGCCTTCCAATAGATGAAATATGTTTAATAGAGATATATGTGATCAAGAAACAAAGAGACAGCTTTAAATACAATCCTGTATATAAATTTAATGTAATATGAAAATTAAGAATATACGGTGCATTGTACCTTCCGCAGTAGATGAAACAAGTGTTTCATTTGGTTTCTAGTTCTCCTTCTAAAATAAGTTAGAGTATCATTCAGTTTTAGTTGCCCTGAGGATCTCATGTTTTACCCTGGCCTAAGCCGGACTGGTGTCACCCTTTCCGGGACGTGGCACAAGGCTCTGGTCATGAAACCACTCCACTCCACGGTGTTTGCGGTTTGTGTGTTCTCCATGTTAGTCAAGGGTTTCAATTCGTTAACCAACGCCTCCTGCTTTTACAAATTTATCTCCCCCCCCCCCAATAACCCTGAGGCTCCCCTGGAGATCAGTCTAGCTACGGGCCTGTCTGGAGCTCATGTTTCTTGTTTTATGTTTCGAAATGCGATCCTGGAGAACGAACTGGTAATCAGGGTTTTTAAAGGCCCAGAAACCAATCAATTCCAATGGGTTCTATTGGATTCCACTGCTGAACCGGAGCCTTTATTCACGAGCAATTGAGATTCTGTACAAGTTGCGTATTGTTTCATTGAAAAAAGGTTCCTGGACCGTATTTAAATTGATCCGGAAAAGAAGGTTCCTTGAGCGTATTCAAATTGATCCGGAAAAAGATTCCTGGACCGAATGGAAATAATTTATAGAGATAAAAAAGGTTCTTTACGGTCCAGAACCCATTCATTAACTGGACCGAAATTCAATTTATTTAAAATTCTTGGACTTTTAACAACATTGCTAGTAATGCTTGACTCGGCAAACCGTTCCATCCTCCGACAGTGTTTTCGCAACCCTACAGACCGAACATGGACATTTCGCGAAAAAAGAAATTTGACGCCCCGCACGGCTGTCAGAATAATCGCAATGTAATAAATTGGCAAGTTCGACCCCTCCGTGACGTCCCGAAGTTCACATCAGGTGCGAGCTCCTCTCAACTCCTACCTCCGGTACCTTCCTCTATCGCGCCCTCGGGTTGTAATTGCCATCCGTGTCCGTTCGGCCGCTCGAGACGACCACTGCAGGACGACCTGAAAGTCAAATATGACCACCTGGAGGTCAGCCTATGAGACGGACGGATGCCGGAACGCATCAGCTGGCACCGGAAGGCCACTCCCTACAAAACGAATCCAAACTCGACATACTTTGTTAAAATTACGTGTTCGTCATGTCAGTTTTTCAAGGTTTTCAAAATGTTCGCCGGAAATTGCGCCTCTACGACAACTTCCGCGGTCAGGCGGATACGTTCCCGACCTCTTGAATTGTATCGGTGGGGAGCCGAACCTATGGTCCCCCAACCAACGCGTCCAGAATGGTTTCTTCTCCCGGAGCGCCCTGTAATTTCCGGCCACGGGCGTGCCCTGGATACTTTCGCCCGATCTCGGTACGAAATCCCGTAGGGCATACAGTTTCAAAGTACGTATAATCAACCGCAAAGGAGGAAAGGAGAAAAGGTGTCCCAGATAACCTATGGCAAACTAGACATAACTCGGTAGAGCACAACGTGCCCATCACGAGGATAAAAAGCCCCGTCTCTCTGCGTTAATTTTCGGGCGAGTTATTCGACAGTTTGCCTACCTACGCAGTGGCGGACTGTAGAGTGCGAAGGGGGGTGATCGTGACTGTTCTCACACGATCTATACTCTATCCCCGGAATCTGGGGAGCAAGGCCAGAAGGGGGGCGGGGTCGAGTGGACAGAGCAAAGTAGTACACGCTGCTGCGAAGGCTGGAACAGCAGTCGCTTCCCCCCTCCACGCAATCCCGCTCTCTCTCATGCGTTCGTTGGTGAAGCCTTCTCGCGGAGATACCCAAGACATAGTGTATGGAAAACTGGGCATAACTTGATAGATAACAACGTGCCCATCACGGAAAAAAATAGTCCCGTCTCTATGCGAAAAGATGTCACCCCTCATCGAGATCCAAGACGGCGGCTATTATAACCGATAGAAAGGACCACAACGTGGATCCGAAATCGCCGCCATCGACGCTCCCGTCCCAACAGCACACGAAATGCAAACTCAACGAGACGGGAGTGCTAATGAAAATGTTTAACCCTTTTGAGCGCCCTCTATTTGAGCCGCGACCCCGTGCTTTTCCACAGACAACAAAAACCTAAAGTGAAAGGTGTTTCTGGCGCCCCCTTTTTGAACCCCCTTCTCCCCCCCCCCCTAAATTTCGAAGAGCACGATTTGCATCGCTAGGATAGGGCTGCTCAACGTACCCGGTCCGGTTCCGCCGGCTGAAATCCTGGAAAAGTGGCGACTCTGTCACGTGGGATGGCCTTTATCGAAAATTCCGAAAACAAAATGGCACTGCTCTGTACCTGAGCTATGCCTCGACGTTGTTGACCATTGTCGACATAACATGGAATTTCACACATTGCACCCGCAATGAAATTGATAAAGCGAATTTCTGTGACGTCAACTGTGAAGTTCTGAAACGTACCACTCAGCATTGAGAAAACCGTGGATAGCACCTCGATCAGAAGGCTGGTGTCGGGATTTGAAAAGGAGACCTCCGGATTTGGAGTCCTGGCACCTTAACCGCTCACCCATATGCTTTCGGGAGCTTCGCAAAATGTAAATAGTAACAGTCACTCATATGTTCTGCAACTTTCACTGAAATCAAAGAATAAATGCAATAAATATGAAGATTCATAATTGACTTACCTCAAGCTAGCTTCTTGAATGAATCTTACTTCTGCAGAACCAGAGCACAAATAGCGACTCTTTTGCCAGGAGACTGCTCATACTAACTCGCGCATGTACAGTACAGAGGGGCTGGACTAGGGGCAGATTCTTTCCTATGACGTGTCTTCTGCGGATATCCTATGCTGCGTTCAATTCGATATATTGTTTTGTCTACGACGTCAACCTATACAATGATCTTTTGTTTTGACACATTCTTATCAACCAAATACCCCGTTGAATGCGAATTCCACACATGAGGGTGTATCTTCAAAGCACATTATTATTTCGATCTAGTAACACCACTGTTTTTGACAGATTGCATTGCAAGATCTTTGCTGCAAGTACATTAAGGAACCCTACAATATTTAAACGTTGGTAATAATAATAATTGTTATACGTATAATAACAATATATAATGTATGTATGCACTAGCGTACTCAGGATTTATTTTTGCAGGACTGGAAATGTATAGATGAATATTGAATAGCTGCGTTCCAAGAGGTGGGCGTATTAAAAAATATGTAGTAATTTGTTAAAAATTGTTCAAAGACAAAAATAATAATCGGGGTCATTTCAAGGTGGGTTTGGATTTACCACTTTGGTTATCCCGAATTCCTTACCGCTTTTCAATTCAAAATTTGTTTTTCTCAAAATTTCAGGAGGGGCTGTAGCACCATCAGCTCCCCCTTCCGTGCGCCAGTGTATGTATGTAATTGTTAAATACAACAGTCCCAGTCTTCGTTTCTCACTAATTGGAAATTTCATTTATTTCAATACTTTACCCATCAAATTAATTTTCTGAACCTTTTCTAAGTTTGTAAATATAAATACTAAGAATTAACATTAATAAATGTAATTGGTATTGAGGGTGAAATTGAAATCTGACTTCATTCAGGTAAAACACCTTACTCATCTACCTAAAATACATGTTTTGATTAGCAGGTAAAACATTATATCCGATAAAAACAAATATCACATTTTAAAAATAAATTATTAATCTAAACTAACATTACGGAATATTTGCATAATGTATTTTTTCATTCATTCAAATGGTTTGAGAATGAAATTTCATTTCCCTTGTTTTTCTCGAGAAGCAATTTAAAGTTTAGGAGGGCCGACATTACATTTGGAACCAAAACGTTTTAACTTTATCATGTTGACATATAACTACCTAATCATAACTACTCACCCACCCATTAAATATGCATTTTAATGCATATAAAATCCCATGTACGTGTGTACATTTCTTGGTAAGGCTCAAACCGGATATCCTTCTAAAATCAAGTAATCTTTCCACTCTTTAACGTTAATTCCAATAATCAGGACGAAATAATAAGGCTGTAACACACGATAAGCCAAGATAAAGAGAAATGTCATAACGCTTTATCGTTGATTCAAACCTAGGACTTCTAGATTTACAGCACATTGTGCACTTGCACTCGACTTCTGCCTAAGTTTCATATTTAGCAACGGTTTCTAGTAATTTGTAAGAGGCTTCTTTAGTGTTCTGTATGGTATCGATGAAATAAGTCATTGTATATTGTCAGACTTCCACCAACAAAAGTTCCGATTCATTGAAGCATCATTCTTATTGACAACAAAAGTAGCGACTGTCTGCATTTTGTTTATGTGCTTGTTCCTAATTCTCTACACAGTCAAACGTACCTTGTAAACAACAACATACGTGCTCGCATATGTGCCCCAAAGGTTCTGGGTTCTACCCCTAACCTGTACTTTGATAGTTCATTGCAGGCCCGTACCCAGGGGGGGGGGGGGGCAAGGGGACCATCCTTCCCTCGAGCCATGAAATATTTTAAAGCGAACCTATAAAAAACTACAAAAATAACATGGACGATTTTTCAGATTTCGCAAGAATTTCAATTTTCTTCTTGCATAAATGAATGGGATGTTTCTGGAGAGAGGTAGACTCCAGAAGTCTGCAGTGTAGTATATTTAGCAATTTTAGTTTTATAACCATTTATGCAAAGTTACCAAACGTCCCAATTTGGTCGGTACAGTTCAGTATTTTTAATCCCTGTCCTGATTTTTTCGAACTGCAGTCTTGATGAGAAAATGTCCTTTTTTTAAATTTAATTCACATTCCGACATGTTCTTCATTATAAGAATCATTCCTAATACATGTCATTTAACTTATTAATATATTACTTTGTAAACATAGATTATCTTTATTACAAATCAAATCAAATCATGGCTGATCAATGGTGGTGGTTTAAGAAAATTGAAAACATTGTTAATTTGTGAATATTGTATAATTCAAATACTTTTGAGATTGAGAATGGAATGTAAGCAATAAGCACCGAGCTGTACCCCATGTGACAGTCTTTCTCTATAAGCGACTGTATTGTTGATTGTCGGGTCAGGAAGAGAGGATGGGGGGCTATGACAGAGTTGCTTTTTCCCCCGTCACTTTGGTCCATAATATTGCAACACTACAATTATACAAATTATACATACATCCAGCTGCAATACTACCATAGTGTTGGTGGTCACATCCAGGGTACGAATTCCCATGGCGGAGGGGAGATCTCCCACCTTCCCACCAACGATCCTGTTCTATAACTTGACAAGTTTAAAAACAAGACGCTGCAATCCATTGTTTGCGCACCTCACATCACATTTCCCCACTCCATTGTCTGCGGCGACTTTGGTTCGCAGTGTTGCAACCTGGAGGGAGCGGAATCGTCTGAGAATTTTCAACGAAATTTGAATGTGAAAGGCATGAATTAGTATCCCCTCACCTAGGCTACCTATTGATTACTCTAAATTCTAAATACATTTTGATATTTTCCCTTTAAATCTTAAATGAATTAAGTTATATTAGGGATATTTCTTACCAGCATAAGAAATGTATGAAATAAAACGATAGAAAAATGAAAAATATATAAACGATAGAACTGAGCTCACCTTCTAAATGTTTTCCAGTTCTCCTTCTTCAGTTTCACTCTCCCACTCTTCCGAGTCTGTGTCTATCGATGAATCTGTGTCCGTGTCTGAATCGGCTTCACAGTTCATCTACACGCTCGTCCATAAGTCAATCTTTTTCAAAGTAAGAATCTTCAAATTTTTTCACGTGTTCACAACATTTAATCCATTTCTGTACAGAATATTCACTAAATAATTTTCCCAGCAATTCTTTCTTTGCGTCCATTGAATCCGAAATGAATGATGGTGTGCCCCGCGTTTCTAAATTTGGTGTCAATCGCATACTGTTTCGCGTAAGGTACACTTTGAATTTTTAAGTACAATTGCCTTTTGTTCATTGTCCACAATGCTTTCACTCTATTCTCCGCATCAATTTCAATTTCGTTTGTAGGTTTGTCTGTCGCTGAGAGCCACTGTACCCTGTCGCTTTTAAGTGAAGACATAGATATTTTTTTTATTGATTTGAACGTTGTGATAACTAGCATTATCAACGACAACAACGCTGTTTTCGGGAAGATTAGGTAACAGTTTTTCATCGACCCATTTTGAAAAATTTCTGTTATTCATGTCATCATGATAATCTCCACTCTTTTGCTTCGATTTGAACACTAATAGAGCATTATCAGCAAACCCAAGTTCTCCTCCTGCGTGGACGACAATATGACGTGGCGGCCCCTTTCCAATATCTTCAGTTACCCCTATTTCACACTCACTTTGCCAACATGCTGATACTGAATGTGATGCGTGAATGTAGGTCTCCAACATACACAATTGGCCTACCTTGTTTTCTGTAGTCACGAATGTCCCTTAAATATTGTGCACGCCACTCAGCAATGTTGGGATTTTCAATCAGAATCTTTCTCCTTGACTGACATATTCTCCATCTATACCCTATATACCTTAAAGGACAGCGTAAATATTCACTGCTGCAATCTAATATATCGTCTTGTCTTATAGCTTTAGTGAGTTTTCGTAATGTTGGAACTACTTTCTTTAGTGTGTAAAATTCGTGGATTTTTCGCCTAATTGCACCTTTGGCAAAATCATCTGCTTGTATTCGCTTTTCCCTGGGCTGTTTCCTACCTGTCGGAGTACAGAAATTCAGCTCACCTTTCGCCAACGACTCTTTTCCTTCTTTTAAAACTTGAGAAACCATCCATTTAGATACTCCCGTGGCGGCGCTTGTGGACTCGACAAAATTATACTTGAGTTTATTTAAGTTCTTCTGATTTCGCAAATATGTTGCAACATTGTCAACAATTTCTCTGGCCTGTCCTCTAAGGGGCTTTCCAGAGCAGATTTTGTATTTCGTTGGACCCGGCATGATTTGATTTTAAGAAACAACAGTCACATAATTCGCCTCACGCACTCACCATTGTTCTCACACGCCAACACACACAAGAAACACACCAGTTCCACAGCAGAGAAACGCCTGCGAAAACAAAAACCTCTTCCACACGAATGAGGTCAGAGGGGGTGAAAATAGTGCCTGCAGTTGTGACGTCAGATAAAGGAAGATTGGGTTAAACAACGGTGAAATATTGTTCGCATACTGATATCGATTAGATATAAAAGAGGAGCTTGTATTTATATACAGGGTGACTGGTAATTAGATGTATTCCCTGAAAGGGATTAAAGTAGAGACAATTTGCAATAAATTTGACCATATGATACCCCGTCCGAAAATTAGTAGTTTTCGAGATAATCGAATTTCAATTGTTTTTTTTTTAAAAAAATGACAATTTTCCACATAAAAAGATGAATTGAAAAAACTGCTCATTGTATGGAACTTATTTCAGCGTTTTTTGATAGCTAACAAATAAGTGGTTCGTTGAAAAAAGTTTTTCCCAAATAACAATCACATGTAAGTAACGGGTGGGTCTAAACTTACAAGTGATGATAAAAAATTGCACTCTTAGTTTACTTGGCAACGTATTAATAAGAAAAATGGTATGACACGAAACGCACAAATTACTTAAATTACTTCCTTGTGACATCTGCTATCCAACAAGGTACAAATGTTGCTGACATTCACATTTGTGTACAAGAAATAATACTTCATTCATCTTCATGTGAATGGAATCAATGAACAATACAATTAAAGAACATTACACGTCTTGCTCAAAGTGGGCACCTCCGTTACGAATGCAGGCACGCAGGTTTTTTCGGACATTTGGTCTCTTAACTCGTGATGTGATGGTGTCCTTGATGTGTTGACCAGCTGATAAGATCCTCTCCCTGAGCTCTTCTTGCGAGTTTACCGGTGTCTTGTCATGTGGCTCCAAATGTAAAAGTTGCAAGGCTTCAGATCGGGGGATTGAGCCGGCCAGGGAATCGGGCCGCCTCGACCAATCCATTTCTTTGGGTAATTTTCATCCAGCCACTGTCGCACGCCCAGGCAGAAGTATGGATGGGCCTAATCAACAATCATTTGCTGCCCCATATCTTAAATGGCATCACTTATGAACGTTTTTTGCGGAACGGGATGGCAATGTTGTTGGAGGATGTGCCTCTAGCTAAAAGACGTGACATGATTTATCAGCATGATGACTGACTAGCTCGATCCGCCGATCGATTTGACGCCTTGAGAATTTTACATTTGGAGCCACATGACAAGACACCGGTAAACTCGCAAGAAGAGCTCAGGGAGAGGATCTTAACAGCTGGTCAACACATCAAGGACACCATCACATCACGAGTTAAGAGACTAAATGTCCGTAATAGCTGCGTGCCTGCATTCGTAACGGAGGTGCCCACTTTGAGCAAGACGTGTAATGTTCTTTAATTGTATTGTTCATTGATTCCATTCACATGAAGATGAATGAAGTATTATTTCTTGTACACAAATGTGAATGTCAGCAACATTTGTACCTTGTTGGATAGCAGATGTCACAAGGAAGTAATTTAATTAATTTGTGCGTTTCGTGTCATACCATTTTTCTTATTAATACGTTGCCAAGTAAACTAAGAGTGCAATTTTTTATCATCACTTGTAAGTTTACACCCACCCGTTACTTACATGTAATTGTTATTTGGGAAAAACTTTTTTCTCAACGAACCACTTATTTGTTAGCTATCAGAAAACGCTGAAATAAGTTCCATACAATGAGCAGTTTTTTCTCAATTCATATTTTTATGTGGAAAATTGTCATTTTTTAAAAAACAATTGAAATTCGATTATCTCGAAAACTACAATTTTCGGACGGGGTATCATATGGTCAAATTTATTGCAAATTGTCTCTACTTTAACCCCTTTCAGGGAATACATCTAATTACCAGTCACCCTGTATATATATATATATATATATATATATATATATATATATATATATATATATATATATATATATATATATATATATATATATATATATATATACACAGGGTGTCATTTTAATGGTGCCCACGGACCACAGATTCGTGTAGAGGACATCAAAACAAACAACTTTTCTCAGTAACATTTTTCACGTTGGTGCGTCAATTCGACGCTACAGCCGTTCAAAAAAGACCGTTTTGCCGCCTGGATGCTGGCAACCCAACACAACATTTGATCGTATCTGTGACGTCATTTCCTGCAGCGAAACAGCGCACGGTAGGGTTGCAAGGAACACACAAATTTTGTGAAAAATTACAAACTACCAACCACATTATTAGCTGTAAAACGAAGCGAGAAACTCGTCTAGTAAACCGAACATCATAGCCTACCAGCCAGAAGATCAGCAGTCATCTCAGGGGAAGGGGGAAGTGAACCAACGATATGAGAAATGGTAAAAACGTATTCAAAATGAAGAGTCAATATCGGATTTTGTCTCAGCCTACATGTCAAATATCAACAACAATACAGTTTATTGTACAAGGTGGTTATAATTAAAGTGACGGTGTTCAGAGTGGTACAGCACGGGCTGTAATGAGAGTAGCAGTCTGAAACTTCGTAGATATGCTAATGAAGCAATGCGCTCGCGAATTATGCAAAAAAAAAAAAAGTTCCAATTCTCGCCACCAGGGTAAAAAATGGCGCTGTAAGCAGTCAAAACGTGGTATAGTTACAGGAAAAAGGCAGGAAAGATCAAACACATGAGAACAATGGCTCTGGCATGTTTATTAGGAACTATGGTTACAAGAACTGTTCAATATGGCCTCCCAATTCAGCAACATGCTGCATTCGTAACACGGCATGGTCGACGGTTGCTCGCAGCATGTCTGGTGAAATCTGAGCGACATGTCGTTGTATGCTAGCCTTCAGATCAGGCAGAGACCGGACATGTCCCTGATAGACACGTAAAAGTCGCAAGGCGAGGGGGATCGAGCCGGCCAGGGAATCGGTCCGCTTCGGCCAATCCATTTCTTTGGGTACTTTTCATCCAGCCACTGTCGCACGCCCAGGCAGAAGTATGGATGGGCGTAATCAACAATCATTTCATCGAGCCATTTTTCCTGCCCCAAATCTTAAATGGCATCACTTATGAACATTTTTTGCGGAACGGGATGGCAATGTTGTTGGAGGATGTGCCTCTAGCTACAAGACGTGACATGATTTATCAGCATGATGACTGCCCAGCTCGATCCTCCGATCGATTTGACGCCTTGCGACTTTTACATTTGGAGCCACATGACAAGGCACCGGTAAACTCGCAAGAAGAGCTCACGGAGAGGATCTTAACAGCTGGTCAACACGTCAAGGCCACCATCACATCACGAGTTAAGAGAACAAATGTCCGTAAAAACTTACGTGCCTGCATTCGTAACGGAGGTGCCCACTTTGAGCAAGACGTGTAATGTTCTTTAATTGTATTGTTCATTGATTCCATACACATGAAGATGGATGAAGTATTATTTCTTGTACACAAATGTAAATGTTAGCAACATTTGTACCTTGTTGGATAGCTGATGACTCAAGGAAGTAATTTAAGTAATGTGTACGGTTCGTGTCATACCATTTTTGTTATTAATACGTTGCCAAGTAAACTAAGAGTGCATTTTTTTATCATCACTTGTAAGTTTAGACCCACCCGTTACTTACATGTGATTGTTATTTGGAAAAAACTTTTTTTTAAACGAACCACTTGTTTGTTAGCTATCAGAAAACGCTTAAATAAGTTCCCTACAATTATCAGTTTTTTCTCAATTCATCTTTTTATGTGGAAAATTGTCATTTTTAGAAAAAACAATAGAAACTCGATTATCTCGAAAACTACTAATTTTCGGACGGGGTATCATATGGTCAAATTTATTGCAAATTGTCTCTACTTTAACCCCTTTCAGGGAATACATCTAATTACCAGTCACCCTGTGTATATATATATATATATATATATATATATATATATATATATATATATATATATATATATATATATATATATATATATATATATATATATAAAAGGCCACTTCTCGATGTCGCATTCAGAAAATGAAGTCATTCGCCCTGTAGTTTCTCTTCGTTATAAACCTTAACGCACGTGCGTAATACTACAGTTTTTACGATCGGCGCACCGCACGCATTTTCAAAGGCCGGATTAAATAAAATGAACCACTGATATAATAGGAGCCTGCATGCACCGTCACGCTAAACAGTGAAAATCCTTTGTCATATTTGTTTTAGCTTAATTTTGCTGAGTTGGCACCACTGGTACTCTCAACGCCAGACCAGTGAATAGAAGAGTGGTGGGGAGGATGACGTAATAGGAAGTGCTCCGCAGCTATCTGCGCATATTGGAACTTGTCAGGCTATATTAAAATTCAGCCCCCCCCCCCTCCCCATCAAAATTTTCCGAGGGGAAGAGTTTTGTTATAACAATAGAAATAGGGGTGAAAGAGGTGATCCATCCACGTAGTACACCCTGGGCTGCATTTTGCAAACTAACGAGGCTCTGACGTCTGTCTTTTGTTTGTCCATATGTGTGTTGAGTGCCCCTTTACAGCTTCTGCTTTCAACCGAAGTCAGAATGTTTTAATATTATATATGTAGTAATAGGTAAGATAAGGGGCTGGACCCCGTATAACATGACTTGTGCAAAATAGCCTTTAAGTGCTGACGCACCCAAGAAATCAAATTCAAACAATAGAAATAAGCAATTAGTTTTGAGTTCATACATACTTTACTAGGAATAATATCAGAAACACATACAAAGAAGGAAGAACAAAGAATAATGTATTGTGTATGTTGCATACATCTCTTGCTCTCTCTCTCTCTCTCTCTCTCTCTCTCTCTCTCTCTCTCTCTCTCTCTGTCTGTCTGTGTCTTTCTTCCTTTAGAGCTAGTAACAGCATGAGGTTAAAAAGTACTTCTATAGTCCTAGATAAGATTTTATAATTATATCAACGGAGGGGGTTGTCATTATAGTCACCCTAGACCCCTGGAACACAGAAATTACACCGACCTGCTATTTCTCCTCCATTTCTCACCTCTCGTCGGAAATAAAGCATAGCACTTACATGTTAATTTAATAGGAAACTAATGTGTTCTCAAAGTCTATTATTTTTTGCCCCTCAGATGTGAACAATACCACACACTGCTTGAATGAAGATGAGGTAGGATGCATAACCGACTGTCCTTTTATTAGCCACATTTCTTGAATGCTAAGTTTATTTTCGTCGGATTCAACGGAAAAGAGTAGATACAATGTAGGTAGGTAGGTACCATGCCTAAGTATGTGAGCTGCATCTAGGCAGAGGGGTGCAAATTCCGTGCAGGGGGTGCGAAAATCTATTCTCGTCCTGGGCGCTGAAATCTCTAGCTTCAGCTCTGATAAGGAGATATTTTCTTTGGAGAGACCATTAACAAATTTACACCATTATAGAAACATAACACAATAAAAGTATGAAATTTTATTGATAATTATTAATATAAAGGAATAATTAAATCAAATCCAACACTTATTAAAAACTTTTTACCCATTGTCTAATTTCTTGTCATTTTTAACCACTTGTTAAAATAATTAATTTGCTAGTTTATAAATGTACCAAATTAATTCATTTATACGTGTTTAATTATATTAATTATTTTTTTAATAAATGACATATATTTCATGACAATTATATATATATATATATATATATATATATATATATATATATATATATATATATATATATATATATCCACGGTTTCGGGCTTTGCTTAAGCGGTGTAGTGGTGTTTTCTCATAATAGACATCTTCGTGTCACTAACGCGCCTGTTTCGAGACACTGCACAGTATTTCATAAATTGAATACATATTACCGTAACCTTCCCATTTCTCCCATAATGCAGCAAATGCCTAATTCCAATTTGGTTTATAGATATACAAGAACATTTTGATATGCAACTTGCATATTAATAATTAAAAAAAACTACGAAATAGAGATAAATCAAAGGTTCAAGTAATAATTGTAGCAGCGAAAAATAAGAATAATATATTTAAAGCTTTATATGTAAACCTCATATTTTCTTATTTAATAAACGTGTTATTGTAAAAAAAATCGCTTTCAGTACACTTTTCAGAAACTGTAACAGAAAATTTGTGTACACTTTTGTGTTCGAAAATTTACCTGATATATTGAATATATGCAACATGTCAAAATATTTTAGACCAGGATGTACATGATTAAAACTGATTCCCTGCCGAGGGTTGTCGATACGTCTAATAGGAGAGAAAATTTATTGTCTTCGAAGCTTAACTTCAATGTTAACCTCTTCTTCATTTCAGATGATATGTGTTTAATTATTTCGGTAGCCTACTAATCTAACGAGAATGAAGAGCTAACCCCACATCATGGCCGTTTTTCCCTTTGCAAATTGATTAGATCCTTATGATCACTGAATGGTCTATCCTTCTTAGCTAAATAGTATGAAGTATCGAATTTTTTTTCTGTCGCATCAATCAAATGCTCCTCTTGTTTTAAAGTAGCATATTCAAATTTCTGTTATTTAGATGTAGCAAGAGTTTGTGTTACCTTCGGATGTGCTACAGATAGCTTGTGGGCCGAAATTTTTGTTCTTAAAGACTTCAACTGTTGTTCTTTATTTGTGCCATCAAATGAAACTTGAAACTTAACCCATTCCTTACTTTTATCAGGCCCTAAGTAACCTACGGAGCAACATTCATCACACCCTAAACACCCGTTTCTTGCTATCAACCATGTACTCGTATGTTTTTGCTTACGCTCCAACCGCTGTTGCTCAGACTATATAGAGGGAAAATCAGAACACGAAAAATTACCTGTATTGAATGGTGGAATGTCGCTGTTGTTGTTGCCGTTTCTGAGTTTGTTGTTGCTGGTGTTACGTGTTTTACACTCGGCGAAGGATTAACTCTATGTGCAGCCAGTACTGCAGAATCACTACCATTGTCACTCACACTTTTATTTTCTGTTTCTTCTACTTTTTGGGAATAATTTGTAACCTTGTTCTCACATCTTCTTTTCATTTCGAATATAAAATCAGAGCGCGACCGAAAAGACGTTTTAATCACCTCGAAACTCACGATGCAAATGCTAAAAACAAAAGAACAGACGCAAGTGAGAGTTAGCCGCAAATTCTCCCTTTTTTATGCTTCACCGTCTTATCATGTTGAGAGCGAAAATGCTGGCGGCGTCGGTCCTAACTTTCATCGTCGACACAATGCAGCCAGCTGATTGATTCTTTCGCCTAAATAAGGGTTGCTTTACTGGACCCTTAGATTCATAACAGAGTAGATGTATTTTATTATATCAGTTAATATGTTTTCAATATATATACATATATTTTAAGGAAGACTTTTAAAGGAAAAAATAGTTGTTACAAAAATAAAGAACCAGGGCGGTCGTAGGGGTTAAAAAAGAAGTACCGGGGCAGTGCCCTGGCCCGGCCTGGCACCACTTCACCCCTGCTTGCCCCCCCCCCTCAAAACAAATCGAGGGTACGGGCCTGGATTGTATATATTCTCACCTAATCATAATTTATCCTCATCGTCGCAGTTAAGTAAAATGTAGTGAAAGCCGACGTAATTAGAAATTCAAAAGAAAGCAAAACCTATTAGTAAATCCCCTCAAAAATTAATAGCAAATGAACGATCTACATGTCAGATTCAACTTGTCCATCATTGGCATTCAATATCAAAACCCCCAGAATTTTGTGAAAATATCATCCATCATCCCCGCTTTTGATGAAATTCGGTATACTTATAGAACTTTTGATGCTGATTCCAAAAATGAGAATTTGTTTTAGATTCTTAGAGGGGTTCAGAAGTTACGCACTTTTTAAAATCTCCGTATACGTCACTTTGAGTGACACGCATTGGGTTATTAATGATCGTATCTTCCTTCAGGTTTGCCGTAGAACCTTCAAGTTCTATTATTTTGTTCAGGATAGTGTACGTTTTCATGTAAATGAGGTTTCAGATGAGTGTATCAATAACCATGTATTTTTATATATAGTTTTATGTATTTTTTTGAGAAATACAAATGACTAACTTCAACAGCGAATTTCGTTCATTGCCTCCCCCTTTCAATTTCCCCTGAATTTTATATGTAGGTAGCTCAGAGTGTGTACTTATACCTGATGAAAAAATTAACAATGGTCTGTTAAGAGACAGGGTGGTAGGGAAATCATTTGCATCAAATTATATTAAAAATGCTTATGTATTTACCACAAAACCTGAAGTACAATATGTTTTAAGGTATAATATTAAAAGTTTCTATTTACTATGTGTGAAGGTAAGCACAGGCGTAACCTGGCGGGGGTAAAGGGAAGTTCTTTAATTGCCGTTTAGGTTGGAGCTTTAGTACATTCGCCCGCCAGTGTATCTCATCTATCGCGTATTCTCCCATGTGTTTCAGTGCATTTAACTTCCTTCCAAATAGCAAATTCTCGCCACACACTACAATAAAGCCTGATCTGGAAACCAGACAGGGAACTTGCGTCCGTGCAGACTAATCCAAGCCATCATTCACCCCAATCTAAACTCTCACCCCATCATTCTCTCCCCTCAAGCTTAAAAGAGTTCTGGATACCAGAATGGTTGTCCCTCCTGTACATAGCATTTCCTACTATCTATACGATAACTAAAACTAACCAATAAACTAACATAAATTAATCCATAACTACTATTAACAAGTTTAATTAATTACCAATCATACAAATGCACAGTAAATTTACAAGAAATCTTAAGACTTGTTCCGGTCACCAGAACGGTCTATTAAAATAATACAAACTAAAAATTATTAAATGTAGCTATGTATAGTATCTCCATGTATTTTATTTTCTTTTTTTGTACTTGTATTTTATGTATGAAAATAAAGATGAGAAGAAGTAGGATAAAAAGGCGGGAGAACCGTTTAAATTCAGGAAACTGACGTCCTGGTTAATTTAATGGTACCAGGACATTAAGAGCATAGCCTCGAAAGTACGCGGGTGGAGGCGGGCTACTTCGGGAGGTTTCCCCCTTTAGATATGTATATGTGTCTCAAAAAGTATTATTTTATACTCACTCAATATGTTCTGCACTACTGTCTGCTTCATGTTCTAATTACGTATTGTATAATGATTCTTTCCATGAACTAGTGTATCTTGTATATCAATTAAATTCAGAAGGAAAAGCTTTGTAATGAGATGTAGTGAAAATGTAGTGATCCAATGAAATGTATGATAAAGTTATGAATGTATACATTCTAAAGGTCAATAAATAAATATTCTCCCATGTTATTACCTAGTATACCGCCGGTAAACCAACTTTTTTTTCACACACATAGAAATTACCGGACAATTGGAAGATGTCGGACTTCTCTTTTTGTTTTACTTCCAAGCCTGCTGTGGTGTTTATTTCTATTATATCTGATTAATATGTAATAAATATGTACAATAACTAAGAATTGTTTCGGTAAACCAGGTAAAATTTTCAGAATACGCCATACACTGGCCCATCTCTCTGGCTATGAAAGGCAACAGTAGCGACCTATTGATATCCCGTAAACTACAGAAGTGTAACGAATTTGAATGTCTAAACTGTTCCAAAGTTAAAGACGTAGAAAATGATTTTTTAAAATAAAAAAAAACATACTGTCAACTGTTTAAATCTTCTTAACTAACTTAAAATTTATATTATTGTTGTCTCGCTTTTATCCAAAGTTTCTTTAATCGCGACGAAGAGGATTGGTTATGTTTGGATGAAATTGGAAAAGAGATATTCGCATAGAACACCCATGGTCAGTCCTGAACTCGAATCCGGGAATGTCCAATCACTAAACACTCTCGAGCACGAATATATATTATTATGCATCTCAATATTACGCAACGCCCTCTATTCATCGGTTTCATCTCTTTTAGCTCCAAATGTCTTTTATTTTCAAAAATTCCTCACTTACGTTTCTCTTTTACCTGTAGGAACCACTTTCCACATCGATGCAAATCTACAGTAAAATTACTGTTTTGTGCATTTTAATTTTAAACCTAGTTTATGAATCATAGGGGAGGGTGTAAGGGGGGACCTTCAGGTAAGGCAACCAAATGCCAACCTCACTTCCATAGTACACCCCGGTAACTGATTTTTGCAGGTCAACGAGGCTCTGGTGCCTGGACCTACGCCAGTATAATCCTCTGTAGGACTGTGCGTGTGTTGTGCGTTGAGTGCCCATTTACAGCCTCAGCTTTTAAGCCAGCTAAGAATATTTTAGTCCTCAGACACGCGTTTATTTTGGTAATGTTAAGGGGGTGGACCCTGTATAATGTGACGGGTGCATAATAGCCTAAGTGCTGACGCACCTACAATTTTCAATTCAATCACTGAATAGAAAGGTTACATCTGATGTTTCAACTCTTTTAGGTACAAGCGTATTTTATTTTGATAGATTTTTCATGTTGATTTTTAATTGTAAGCAATCATATTTCACATCTGTGCAAAGCTGCGAGCAAAAATTGTTGTTTTGTTTACTTTAACCATGACAATCTTTTGTATTAAAGGGTAGGATTAAAGTGCAGGCATATAAAATAATTATTAATAAAAATTAAAATATATTTAACTTCCTTTTTCGTACCGTTTACTTGTGTTAATGCACTATTGCTCCTTAATATTGAATTTACAAACTCATAAATAATAAAAAAAAACGAAACTAATAAAATACTGAAAAATTTGGCATTTCCAATTACTAACAAACCAAGATTGGGACTGTTGAAATTATAATAACTGCACCCACGCATTATTTCTTGTATATTGCACTTTATTAGAATTGCATGGGCCTGAAATGTGTTTGCAGCAATGACTTACGTTGCTACATTATCATAGACACCCTTTGTGTGTGGAATTCGCATTCAGCGGGGTAATGGGTTGATAAGAAAGTGTCAAAACAATAGAGTACCCTTGTACAAGTTGACGTCATAGTAAAGCAACATACAGAATTGAATAGAGGGAGGATGTCTGCAGTGAATACGTCATACGAAAGTATGTGTCCGAAGTCCAGCGCCGTTGTATTGCGAATATCCGTCTTAGTTTGAGCAGTCTCTCCCGACGTTGCGAGGTGCATTTGTGCTCTTTTTCTCCAGAAGAAGATATCATTAGGTAAGTTAGTTATGAATCTTAACATAATTACATTCATGTCTTCATCGTATTTCAGTGAAAGTTATATTTTTGCAGAACATGGCAGTCAGTATTTCTGTTGTTGTTTTGTGAGGCCACCGAAAGCATTTTGTCGAATTGTTAAGGCGCCAGGTATCGCAATCCAGAGGTCTCAGTTTCAAGTCCCGCTCGCGGTGTTCTGATTGGGGTTTTTGTACATGATTAACAGCATCGAAATTTGTCTTCACAATCTCATGGCATGTAACATAGGCCAATTCGGATTAATCCCTGCCAGAGATGTTTTATTTACCTCATGAAGAAAATAATTGAAAGCATATAGTATACCATTTCTTACTTAAGAAACACACACCAGTAAAAAGATTAATGGGGAAAAGGAAAACCGTTTATTTAACCTTTAAAACGTATTGCATTGTACTTCGCATCTGAAGTTGCAGAGATTTTACAAAAAGGTCCCAGAGCTCCTCTGTTCATTGAAGTACGAAAACCTGTCCCCATCGCAAGTAGAGTTGACTTCATCAGCGTTATTCATTGTAGGTCTAGCTCGTACCCAGAATAGGGGCCATGCCCCCCCCCTCGAATCTTGAAATATTTAAATATGAACGTGTGAAAAACTACGAAAATAACCTCGTCGATTTTTCAAATTTGTAAAAAATTTAGTCTTGTTCTTGTGTAGAAGTCTCCGGTCTGCAATATTGGGTAGTTTTAGTTTTATAATTATTGATGCAAGGCTACCAGACGTCCGATTTAGTCAGGACAGTGCGTTACTTTTAATCCCTATGTCCCGACACTTTCGAACTGCAGTTGTGATTCGAAAAATGTCTCTTTATTATTTTTTTCTTAACTCACATTTAGACATGTTCTTTATTGTAATAATAATTGCTAATACGTAACATTTAATTTATAAATATATTATTTTCTAAACATGGAATTATCATGACTTTCCAATGGCACTCGCATAAGAAAATTGAAGGAAATTTGAAAACATTGTTAATTTGCGGAACTCTTCTCTCTCTCTCTCTTAATATACGTATATATAATTTCGGGTCTGGCCCCTCTCTTAAGAAAATTCTGGGTACGGGCCGCACGCCGTCGTTGAGTTGAACGCACAATAGATATTTGTTCAACTTCTCTCAATAGCTCTTTTTACATGTGGGTTCGGGTTCTATACTTAGAATGTAAATATACTGTTTCTAAATTACGTGTAAATCTTATTATAGGTTTTAATGTCCTAGGTTAGAATAAATGTTCTAAGGTGTTTAGAACTGCAAGGTAATAGTTTAGTTTACTAACTGGTAATATATACCAATTTGTATCCCCCCGAAACGTAATCAAAAATACGCTACTGAGTGGGCATCCACCTAAAGCAAAAAGCTTAATTCGCACACTGAGGTATATGTATATTTATTTTATATAGGCCTATATTATTCATATACGCATGCATGTGTCTGGGTGTTCGAGTGCTCAGGTTCACGCATAGGATCATGATGCATACAGGATGTCGCGTACATCATCAATTACCTTTCATAGGGCGCAGAAAACATGAAGACGAACAACTTCTCTTCATGACGTTTTGCTCATTTTAGGCCTTCCCGATGATGTCTCGTAATCAAGGGGTACCGGGTTCGATCCCCGAGGCATATTGTGCAGTGGTTCAGATTTCACTTTAAACTGCAGGTCGAAATTGAAATGTTTATCTTGATTCGCTCCTGCGCATTGTCCACTTTCAGCACCTAGAACGGTCAGTCCAAGGACGTTTATAGTTTGGTCAATATTATACAACGGACGTAGCACTAGCATGCAGTATTCACGATTTTGTTTTCCTTGATAGCCCACGAACATTTTGGGACAACCCTCGTAAGGGACTATGTCCAGTTAGGTAGTAAGTATGTTCAATCTGCTATTATGGTTAAACGCAGGAATAGGATTTTGGTTACTTTAACATGTTCAGTGAAGTTTAAAGCAACGCTGTACAAATATTCCCCTTGACATTAGTTTTTGCAAGGTGTAAACCTAAAATGTCTTGACTACAATTTCCATCAAAAGTGGAAACTCCATTTTTCTTTTTAAAGTTTACTTTAAGTCTACATTATGCTCAGATAGGCCAATCGGGGATGAACTCAGTTTAAAGTGGTATCCATACCACTGTACAATGCAGCTCCACAGGAAATCTACTCTGGGACAATTGATTTGTAATATTTCCTTTCCACCGCGGTGGCTCAGTCGGTAACGCGTCTGACTACCATGCTAAAGGTCCCGGGTTCGATCCCCGGCCGGTTCAAATCCGGGAACTTTTCTAACGTTGGAAGCGGCCCCAACGCCCACCCAGCGTCGAATAACATGGGTACCTGGGGGAAACCCTGGGGGGTAAAGGCGGTCAGGGGCGTGATGCTGATCACATCAGCCCCACTCACGACCGGATCAAGAAAGTGTGGGGCGTTACCCCACACCCCCTATACGCCTTCATGGCGTGGTGCTAAGCACAGGGGAGCACTTTACCTTTTTTTTCTTTCAATAAGACATTCCAACCGCCATGCGTTACGGCTAGTTTAGAGATCAATCCAATAATTTTTGACCATATCTGCGTGATGAAGAAGAAGATGAATTTTGCGTTCAAGGAATGTAGACTTAAGGCGAGGAGGGACAATTTCCCCTAGGTCTTTCTCGCTGGGGCAGCTGCTGATCACTGTTGCCAACTTCGCTCTTTTGGAGCCAGATCTGGATCTTTCGTGCACTCGTTTGACTGTGAACTGTGGCACCCGCCCTCTGCCCCACTATGATGCCACCACTGGCTCCGGCCCATAAATACCAACTTTTGCCATGAGTGTACATTTTGCACGTGACGTGAAATTCGTATAGCTATAGGCTGCGTCACCCACCTCTTCTTTCCTCCCCATGTATTTTTATATATAGCGCTGTGGCTAAGATGAAGATGACAATTTTGTTATCCGGGAACCCTTTATTTTCGATTTTATATTAACATCATTGGATTATTGAGATGGGTGATGCCGCCAAATCTAAGCGGTGAAAACTAAGAATAAATTGCCATCACTGTAAAGCTAACGGTAATAGCAGCACCCCCACCCCTCTGACAACTAAAATTACCCTAGTAGGCACTTTATGCAGCCTTCGTTAATCTAGCTCCTTGAAAGTCCTCTTTAGCTATATTAATGGTGAAATTTAGCTCTATTATGCACATCAGGTTTGGCAACACTGCCAGGATGGCCGTAGGAGTCAAGGAGAAATGCACTAGGCTTATGGGACCATTATTTTATTCATTCTCTCGGGATTATCAAACATCCGATGACGTAGAAAAGTACATGGACGGAAAAAGGACACGTTGAACTATGTCATAGTAGTAGGAAAAGTCGAAACTCCTATTTGATGAGCCGTAACTTGAAGTTGAAGTTGATGTCCCATAAGGAATACATGGGATTCGGTAAATACTAATTCATCATATTTTTCAAAAATCGTATAAGGCTTAATAATCAACTTAGGAAACCGCTTCCACTTGCCACATGGGGAGAAATCCATACTCTTCATTTCTGGCGGAGATCTTTTTAGTAGCATTGCTCATTCCGACGATATTGGAATAAATGCATGCCTCGTGCGTAATTGTCCCTCTTCGACTTAAAACGCACGTATAAGTGAAGAAAATAAACATAAACACTCTGTCCTCTTTACAGGTTGATCTACAATGGCTTCCAAGATGGCGGCACACGAGGTTCCAAACTTCATCATAAGATTCACGCTGCTGTCTCCAAATGCTCTCCCTCCATATGCAATAACGAGTGGCAACGAGCACTACATCATCGTGAGGTCAGCCCACGACTACTACATCCCACCTCATGGCTTCTGCAACGTACGCACCGACATGATATTCGTCTTCTTGGCAGGCTTCATGGGGGTCGACGAGAACAACTCGCAGGCATACCTTCTGCCCTCCGATCTTAACCCACTCTCCGTACCCATCATCTTAGGTGCAGTGAACCCTTCCGAGACCCACGTGATGATAAGACGTGGGGATGGCTTCACCGTATTTCGCATCCTCTACAATGGCTCGTTGGAATTCATCCAGCATCCTATGATCTGAACCAGAAGCTCAAGGCCTGTATCATTACTCAAATGTGTGAGAGTGAATAAAGAATTCATTCACCCGAATTTCGAAGGCTCCTTCTTTGTACAGCATCGACCTACAACTGTTTAAGTGCACCTAGAAAAACAGCACAGGACTCTCCAGGACAGCAAGACCAACAACTTTTGTTCAGTCGTTGAGGCTTGTTTTGGAACTTGCTCTCGAAAATAGCATTGTTTTTGTTCTTTATGTATGTAGCCACGTGGCACAGATCCAAAATACATTTTCAGTGTGCTGAAGATAAAATGTGTAACCAACAAATGTAAAGATCACCCATTAAACGTACAAAAACTTCTTTAATGGAAAATATACAATAGAATATGCTACATGTGGATGGAGGGTGATACAGGAGGAATATACACTCTACAACTTCACTTTGCCTGCATCTCTTCGGGCATGATAAGGTTCCCATGGCATGTGATCGCTTTTACTATATTTTCGGACGCAAGAAAATACACGAGACTGGAAATGTCAATCTGATGTTTGGTTGCTTACGTAAGTAATAGAAAATTATTTCTTTCAACGGTTCGTAGTGTGAAAACGATGGCTCAATGAGCAAATCGTTATGTACTGTACAAAGTTGTTTATCTCGATGCCCTCTATATCCTGTGAAAGTATGTCGGTATTCTACGGCAACACCCTACATACGCACATACAGGGTGCCAGCCCTACAATGCAGACAAATGTTCACCGTGTGTAGAGGACATCATGGTAAATGGAAATCTTGGTAAAGTTTTTCTCGTGCAGGTCTCGTTTCGACATTAAAATCTCTGTTCCATAATTTCGTAGTTGTCGCTGACAGGTTCAAAAAACGTCGTACCATCTAGTGTGCTGTAGACAAACTGTGTGATCAATCAATACAATTGCCATCTTTTGGATTGTGACAAAACGGATGACGCCCTACTTTAATGCAAGATCATTACACAGCACCATTCATATGTATATTCTGATACACACATCCCTGTTCGCACTGTACTGTTTCCATGGTATGTTTCAATATGTTATCCAACAGAGAAGAATAAATGTTAAAAAAAAACAAAAGTCTCACTTTCATTTGGGTAACTCTTGTACCAGTAAAACATCATTGCTAAAACCGCTCACAAACTTTCAATATGAAAATTCTTTGACATAAACTATTAATTACCTTATATATTTAAGTATGTGTAATAGGCAAGGTGTTACAGTGGTAATCGTGATATTGTGCCTCATGGTTACATACGTACAATGGGATACAAATTGCTTGACAAATTGTCCATGACTATTTTCATTCATTTTTTGCTTTCATCTTAATGTAAGAAATAGATTTTCAAGTGTGCTGGTGCAGAAGCTATTGAAAGCTTGTCTGGCGTTTCGTTTCAATTCTTTAAACTCTCCTTGGGTAAAACAAGGAACATGAACATCGTGATGGATAATTTGCTTGGTATTACTTATGCATCCCACTGCACAGGATAAAAAAAAATCCATTCATATGCGATTGTTCGTAGCGTAAAACAACATATGAAAGAGAAAAACATTGGTAATGAAAGTTGTTTATGGCATCTGCTGTAGAAACGCCATTTGAAAAGATATTTTCAGTTAATCTCCAGTCACAAAGAATGCAGAATATCTTGTTTACCGGAAATAGCCGGTAATGTTATAGGGTTTTTACTTTTCACAAACAGCAATTCAAGATGTTTCTGGAAAGGAAGAGGATGAAAAAAATAGAAGTCATGTTCAAGGAAACTAAATTTATGGTTTTATTGATAATATGTAAAGATAAGGCAGTAAATAAGTCTATAACACACAATATACGCTGACAAAAGATTTCCAATAAATTACAACAGTTTTTTCTTTCAAAAAATAAAGTAAATATTTATATAAATTATGCTATATTCAACATCAATTACTTCTGAATTACGTTATAAAATTTAAATTGCCTAAATAACCAAAGTTTTCGAAAGTAAGTAAGTGGCATATATAGGATTAAGTATTACAAATTAATATCTATGAAGTAACTTCTATGTTGAGGCGTTTAATAAACATAAGACATAAACAGTTCATTCATAAGTTCATCTTGAATTGGTCAGTGTTAATAAAAAAAAATCTTTATTATGATAAGAAAATGTGCACAGCTATTAAACTACTCCAAAAACTATCTTCTATATAAACACGCTTCCAAAAGTTAAGCACGCGATGGTAAAATCAACAAAAATGGGAAAGTGAAGCTTTGATTAACACAAAATTGCACATAAAGGTAGCAAATGTGTTTATGCATTAATGAAAACAAGAATTCTATACAAAGATGAAAATCAAACTTTTCGTAAGTTATATGTGTCATTAACATAACGATGTTTAAAGGCAAACAAACCAAACACAACTTACAGTAATATGGTATGTGACCAAAACAAAACTTACATTAATCACGTCAGAATACAGAGAAATAAGCTTGTGGTAATATTACATTTGATGAATTATTAATAATTCGAAAGTTGAACTAGGGACATCAATAACTGAAGAGATTCTTGGGATTCTTGGCAGGAGTCCTCGCTGCGAACTATGAATGCTGCTCCAAGCTATTTTCACATGCATTTTAGACATTGCGAACAGTTTCGACACGAGCATTGCCTTTACCATTTGACTACACCTTCGTATTTTCCACCTTATCATCATTACTGCACATCATCGCTATTAATCTAAGACGACATAATGCAGAAAAATACAAAATTCAAAATCTTGCAGTGGAAAATTAAACATACCCCTCATGTTGCATATGAGGGCGCAGTGGCTCACCCAATATATTCAAAAGGGAGGTGTTACGTATTCTTTTTTTTAGTCCTCAATTTCCCGCTTTCCTCCTGCCATTGATGTTCTTTTCTTAGGAATACTGGGCTAAGGGGGGGGGGGGGGCTATGATTACCACCAACAACCCCCATGGGCACGCCACAGTGAAGGGCAGAGTGTGTATTTAGGTTTCCAGTTCCACACAAGTCGTGTTCCATAAGCTGTTATGAAACGCACGAATCGGAAAATACCTGGCCTGCTGATAAAAACATTTTACCTTCGCTCGCTAGGCGAAAGTGTCAGTCCCAGCATTTTGTTTATAGAAAGTTTCCACATGGCATCCAATGCAAGGCATATCCTTCTGGCAGAAATAAACTCTACTGCAGACAGTCTCATGTTTATTTTACGCACATTTAATAATATATAAATAACATTCATTTTGTGCTTCCTGCTTTACAAAGTTATCTCATCAAATTATATTGCATTTTGTCCAACCAGTGTAGTTTAAAGCCATGATATGCGCACATTGTCTCAGACTGGCAGAAGATTGTCACTGAGCGTACCTACCGCTTGCCTTTCGTACCAAAAGGAACTTATCGCACAGCACAAAAATCAAAAAAACACCACAACGAACCTCACAATCTTCACGCCATGACTTACGGAAAGCCCAATGGACACAACTCATTCAACACCTTAAACTCGTGCGACTTCCGAAACGTGCCCACAGTTTAAATCTCGAGCATTTGTGGAGGTGATGTGATCAGCACCACCCTTCATGCCGCCTTTACACAATTTATTAGAAGCTGGGTGAACCCAGAGCCGCTCTATGCACGGTCTTTGCTGGAATAGCACCCAGCTCTGAAGTCGAGTCAGATCTGTCGGCCACGAAGTTGTAACATTTTTTCACAAATTGATTGATTGATTTGCTTCATTTTACTTCGCTTCTTGTGCCACATTTGGCTAATTTGTGTAGATGGGGATGAGTGATGATATGATGAAATTGATGAATGAACACTCAATCATCCATGCCCAGGCCGGGATTCCAACCCCTACCACAATAGTCTGACAATGGACCATAAATTAATCCAGATATTGCAAATCCTACTAAATTTGGCGTCTGGCGTCGTAGCGCGATATGCTAACCACTCCGCCACGGGGACAGCCATTTTTTCACAAAGTCTGACGTTGCCTTTAAATCGAAACCAATCACACTCATGTTAATAAACACTATTCCGTACAACTTCTAAAGGGAATGACTAGAAGATGTTACAAACAGTTGATTTACCAACCATCATTTATGTTCTGCAGTCGTTATTCCTAACAAACATTTCCGCTGCCAACATACATCGCCTTCATTACTTGCTGTCCGTGTTCTCACGGGTTGTACCTATGAACTACAACCACTGGGTACTAGTCCAACTTACCCTATGTTACAATTGAATTATGTAAGTAAGTACATTATTAAAGCATTGGATTATATATACTGTACAAATTCTGTGCTATGAAAAACTGTGGATAATGTATATCACATTTCTCCCTGATTTTGTGCGCGTGTGTTATGTATATAAGTATAGGATATGCAGGACTCGAAATGGAAATTTTCACGAAATCTAAAGGTTTATTTTCGTTACAATTGTGTTGTGTCTTTTTGTCTCTGGTTACTAGAGCGACGAGATAACAAGTAGTGAAATATTTTACTCCATGAAATTTGATGATCGTTCATATTAAAATGTTTGCATTTTTTTTTGTTTGTTTCAGTTGGTGTTTTAAGTCCACTTTATGTACAGTAAGGCTAATCGGGACTGGATCTACAGTTTAAAGTGGGATCAGAACCACTATGTGCCTCCTCCGGATATCGAACTCCGAACCCCTTGAAAAGTATGAAATACATTTGACACGAGTCTGCTGATATTTTCTGTCCTATTTAAAATTTAAAGAGATGGAAATCGCGGATGATAATTAGTTTAGCCAACCAGGAAAAGAAAAATTGAATTAAGTGTTCGTATCCTCAATATTCTGTCTTAATATTACGTATTGAAAATTAATTTGTGCAACTGATAGATATTTCCAAGTCGTTATCTTGCGTATGATCAGAGAATGGATTTATTGTTTGACTGACTTGTTTCAGAACGAGTCACGACAAATAATAGTAATTAACAACATAAACAAGTTCCCTCGCGGCAACAGTGCGTCTCCATGTAAAGGGGAATCTTACATGAATGCTATAATATGTAGTGTACTATTTAACAATTTACTTCACAATGAAAAAAAATGTAGTGAAATGTCTAAAAAATTAAAGAACTGGAACGGCCGGTTTCCATTCCTGACGAAACGGAACAGGAAAGTTGCAGATATTCACAAATCAGAATGCCGCTCCGGTCCATTTTGAGCCCTGTTAATATGTATGTGGAGGTGTGCGTTTCTTTGGCGTCAGAAGCTATTTATACAATATTCAGCAGCATCCTCTTTTCTTGCACTTGCGTGATATCTTCTTGCACTGTTGTAATATAACTTCAACAATGAAGCAAACAATACAACACAGTATCTCAATTCCACATACGTAAAACAACGGGAACATGTGGTTGAGAGAGAGACTAACTACATCAGTTTCAATACCACCTTCACTGTATTTTCTGCAATGTTCTTCCCTAAGGAAATCAAAATACCACTTGTCTCTCAAGCCACTCTCCAAAACTCTGCTAATAATGTCATTCATTCTGTTCTTATATGGGGAGCCCTTTTGGATAGGGTACGCCCTAAATAGCACTACAACAGGCTCTTTGATGAGATGTAGCTTTTGTTCGGGATTTTTCAATTTGAGGAAGGAGACGTACTCAAATCTTTGGAATGGGTCAAAAAGGGCCCAGGTGCGGTTAATTCCAACCCTATATAGGTTTGCACCTACTTTAGGTACCCACTGGTATCTCCTGTAAATTGCTTCGACTGCTGCATGAGATGAGTTGGCGAAAATGTCTCTGAATCCCCAGTACCCGCCTATCTTCAAATCAGAATAACCAATGTCCTCTAAGGAATCTAGGTCTTTGTCGTACTGGGGAAGAGTGATAAATTTAACCAAGGAACCTTGATACATTGCAACTATTACAAGGGAAAAGTAGGCATACAGGAAAAATATGAATCTGATAGTTGACGACGTTGGAAATGTAGCGGAGTTTCCGAGGAATATAGCGGAAGCATCAAGAACATGAGAAATATTTGAAGAAGGCACCCCTTTCAGTACCCACCACAAGACATGAAAGGATAACACAGTGACGAAAATTAATGACCAGGCTTCTCTTTCAAAGGCTAACAAGAAACACATCCACTGAGGCACTTGTTGTGCTTTTGGCACAACGAAAACCAATGGCATGGAACTGATATATTTTGTGTAGTCTACAACCTTTATAGCTTGGTGTTCAATCTCTTTTGGAGACATTGAGACATCGCAACCTTCATGAGTAATCCCGCCAATAGAGAAATCTAGTGCAACATTACTAATGCCTTGAATGTGAATTGCATACTTGCTATCAACAGAGAAGTTCATTTTGTCCATAATCGTAGCAAATGTTCTCCCTTCTGGTCCACGAAATGAATGACCGTAATATTTGTTTCCGAAATACATGAAATAAGGTGGTGAATACTCCGTTACTCCTTTCAGTTCATATCCATAGAGGTTACGAGTTTTGTCCGGAAATATTATGGAATCGTCTTTGCAAATAGAGTTCTCATTTAGTTGCAAAGGGTAAAGTTTTATACCCCTGAAAAAAGGATCTCGGAGCGGGTTATGCACTAATATAAAGACGTTGCTGCTTCCGATGTTCTCAATATTGAAATGTTCTCTGAACCACACAATAAGGACAACATTTAGAATTTTCTCTTTCCAGCTGTGTTGTAGCAGGGGAATAATATCGTAAGAAGTTGTGTTCTGTTCTTTTAGTAGAAAGAAGTGCTTTGTTTTCGATCCCCAAGGTGGCAAATTAGCTTTTTTACCAAACACACTAATGAACCGATGTGAATCTCCTACTAACCACATGTGAATATTTGACTGGTAGTCCACAGTACTGTTAATTGTATTTCCTGTCTTGTAGACAAGACTTCCTGATATTTCGTGATGACTTCTCTCCAGCAATACATCGTAAGAGTATTGCACGCTGTCGTCGACAATGGTCACAGTGGGTTGATTCGTCCTTGTCTCTTTGTGAAGCGCTGCAGACAAGCACTGAACAATGATTGGATCGAGGTCTTCATTCTGTTCAATGGTGTTGTTGAGAAGGCAATTGCTCTTGGATTCAAGAAAGATAGACACGAACAGAAACTGGAAAGCAGTTGCTGCGAAGCTCTTCATTACTCTTCTGTGCACCTGAAAAAATATATATATATTCATATGTAAAATTAACTTACATAAAAATGTAAATTCTACATGTTATGTGCCACAATCTAAATCTGAAAATACGTAATTCTGGGAATAATTGAATTAGATGAAATGTGACGAGAAGAAACAAAATATGCTTCATGCTTCCTATAGGGTCATTCCATATGAAATCAACAAGATCCTCACTCTTACATTTTATGATTCATTTGAAATTTGGCGTACTGGAAGGGTTGCCTTAGGTAGGAAAATATGCAAAGTTACAGATCCATACGTTTTGTATTTCCAAAATTACAGTGTTGCAAACTGTGCGATTTGGACAATTTTTTCCAACATCTTGTTAATTTTAAGTTGCAATATTTTAGCAATCCGGCCACCTATAGAACTGATTCGGACGGCGTTGGAAAGTTCTTGAATGACTCTTTCACACGAGATATAGCATCTTATGTCAAGCAAAAAAATTAAGGTGGTGTAAAGAAAATTTTGGCGGCCATTTTTTTGAAACAGGTCTCTTATTTTTTTTTTTTTTCGAAACATTATATATCATACCTAAATGTACAAAATTTTAAAATGGGACACCAATGGGATCCGGAGTTATGTTAGATTTAGGCTATGGCAGGGTACGTGATCGTAGTGTGGATCGAAATGTTAGATCAAATGTAATCCAATACTTACAAAACTTCAAGTTGAAGAGAAGCAGTACGAATATGGAAAGCACTTTTTTTTATTTGATTTTTTGTAATGTTCTAAATGCATTTTTAGAAGATGTACCAGTAAAGTACCAGAACTCCATTTCGAACAACTTGCGTAATTTCTATAAATAGACTTACATTTAATCAACAAGAAGCAACTACAATTGTGTGATTGTGATGGTAACAATACAGCATGCCACTAAATAACTCGTGAAGATCAATCTACAAGTATCTTGAAGAAACTAGATCAAGGAGGCAATTACATCTTCCCGAAGAGGAATTCGCTAATGACAAGGTTTCAATTTATTTTAAAAAGAAATGAACCGACAAATGTTAAACTGAATGCTCGAAGATAATCTTAAAAGGGACATTCGTTTAGCCTCTTCATCATCATGACATATTGTAATACTAATGGTTAGTTCACACTGGCAATAGGTTAAATAATAGAAGTAGAACCGGGTTCGATTTCCGGCGGAGTCTTATTGCACAGTTGTTCGGATTGAAATTTAAACTGTAGGTCAAGTTACGATTAACCTACCTGAGCATGAAGTAGACTTAAAAAAGTCATCTGATAATCAAGTGAGGTTAGGTCCTAGTATTCCCAATGGGGGCATTGCCATTGACGTAAAACAAACTTTGACAAATTTTTACTTTTTGTTATGCTCATTTTGATGGTACGAATCCTCGAAAAGAGGATTGTATATGTGTGCTAAGCCTTCATTCTTATTCTTGGATTGTCTGGAAAAGGTTAATACTGTAGGAAGCTATTAAAGGATTCTATGTTGTGCTACTCGAACGACACCACTTTTCATAATACTTGGCCGTCCCTTTTGGGAGGGGCACGTTCCCCTGTGCCCCTTTAGCTGAATCCGCCAATCGAATTAACATAAAGAGCATACGCTTTGTAAGAAACAGCAGGTGTAATAGTGGGCATCAATCTAAACATGTACTACCTGGTGAGGATGTAACTTACGATACTAATTCTTACGATCAGTGTGTACTTATGGACTGGAGTATTCTAATAATTTTAATACACAATATATTGCTCATAGAGTGCTAATTTCATTGAATTTGCAAAATTTTGAAGCATTAGATTTTCAGACTAGACATAAAGCGATTATTCTCAGTAATTCAGAATGGACAGCAGCTATTCAAGAACATATTTTTGCAACCAGAATATAGCAATTTGAAACATTAAACACTCAAATAATTCTTAATAATAATATTCCTAATCGTTCTCTCTACTTTTTATCTTAGAGACAAGTAGTACATAACAATTCAGATAATAAGTTATATTTGGCTACTAATTTATAGTAGTGGTCGCGGTGGCTCAGTCGGTAACGCGTCTGACTACCATGCTAAAGGTCCCGGGTTCGATCCCCGGCCGGTTCAAATCCGGGAACTTTTCTAACGTTGGAAGCGGCCCCGGCGCACACCCAGGGTCGATTAACTTGGGTACCTGGGGGAAACCCTGGGGGGTAAAGGCGGTCAGGGGCGTGATGCTGATCACATCACTCCCATTCACGAGCGGATCAAGAAAGTGTGGGGCGTTACCCCCACACCCTATACGCCTTCATGGTGTGGTGCTATGCACAGGGGAGCACTTTACCTTTTTTTACCTTTTACTAATTTTATAGTATATAATTGTAGAAAGACTTGACTTTTTTTTACTTTAGTGGATTAAGGAAACTGATGTACCTGTTCCAGTTATGTGTGGTAGTATTTGTCTATATTTCTACAATAGATACAGGAAGTCACATAAATGTGTTATATATTGATATTTGGCATTAATTTGTAATGTAAACCCGACAAAGTAGATATAAAAAATGTGATTTTTCTGGATCAAAAAGATGTGAAATGCAGGGTCAAAGATGATTTCCTTTCATATTTCTGAGAAATATATATGTTCCCGTTAAATTGCTAGTTCGCAAGGAGCTGTATGCAGAACTAATTTTAGAAGTCACATTCTTATGGAGATATGAAGCAATTTCGGACCTCAGAGAAACAAACAAAATCTAGAACTTTTTATACGAAATGAAAAAGTAGTTTGTGGTGATTACAATGGAGTATTGTAAACATTAATTTCGACTTTAAAATTATCTATATTTCATTAAATGATAAAATGGAATACACACCTTGTAAAAAAAAACAATCAAGTGATGAATATCCAATAATGAAATTTTGGATGTTTTGCAGAAGAACCAACTGTCCGAGCTCTTAATTAAATATCACATTCAATTTTCATATTAGACACGGCATGAGAATGTGGAACCATTGGAATTCATTCAGGCATTCATCTTTCCGTCATATCCAATTCATACGTATAAAATATAAGACTTAGAGGAAGAATTAGAGACAGCAGAAATGGTTGATTATCTTTCAAATTATTTTCGCCTTGCAGAATGTTTCTTTTATTTCTTTTTTTTTTTTCATTTTGTTCCAAAGGTCTAACCATTCTTATCATCGGAGGGAAGGAAGGAGTATAAATAAGTCACTGAATTTAACAAATTTACTTTTTTTCCCCTGCTACGTGGTTGACTTTTGTTAATTTGTGCCGGCAACTGCAGCTTCGATTCCCAGAAAAAACACTGACGTGCTTTAATTAGTTCGATATTTCAATAACTGCGTGCGTAACATAACGCCCGGAATGATGGGAGGAGGGGAGGACAGTGGGACGAATTTTGTGCAGCAGGTGGCAGGGTAGGCAAGAACGACACCAGCTTACTACGCATTTCACATTCCTTTTCATGCATGTGTTGTTGAAATCCGTACATTGTTACTGGCCCTGTACAGCTAATTTAGCAATTCCATGGTTTTCGGTCTTGGTTATGAAGCACTACTTACATTATTGTGGACGCAACTTCTGAGTGTCCTCTCTGTTCATGAAAGATGGGGGTCATAATGGATTATTGAAAGTAGGCAGCATTCACTTTCACATTTCTGTCCACCTTACGTATCGCAAATCCCGTGACAACCATGAAGCCTCTTGGAAAAGCGTCGCGGCAGTAGCGAACAAAGTTGCTGCGCCCCTTACCATGTGTTACGGTACGCAATCGACCGAATGTGACCACTGCCAGTGAGACAAATGTACTCAGTCTTCCATTTGGACTCAGCCAGGTACCTTTCATAGAGTTTTCTGCAGTTGATTCTGCATTCTGTAAACTTAATCCTACACTAAACTTGATTCATTAAGTTTGAAAATTAATATCTTGGTTGTGTGCATATTTTCTACACTTTTGAGAAGATGCTGCAGATTATTTCTTAAATTTTTAGTGTCAGACATCTTCTTACATACAATCCCTAGTTGCAGAAGTTCTTATGATTTGATATGCCGGCCTGCGTCCATGGCCGAACGGCCGTAGTAGCATGCTAAGAAGTCAGAGGTTCGAGGTTCCACCACACTGGTGTGCGCAGAGTGGGGCTAATCGGGCAACAGCCCCTTCAGAAATTTTGAGAAATTGAACATTTTCAAATGAAAGCAGAGAGAAACCAAATTTGTGACTTATATCCCGAAACAACAGACCCCCGACTACATTTGTTTTTGTTTTTGAATAACCTTTAAAACGAAGGTTAAAATATGGTAATTACGATATATATTATAGTGTATCCCTGCCCAGAACGCATCTATATAACATACACCTTTGCAATTCCAGCCCTCTCCGAAAATAATTTTGCGTACGCCATTGTTCCAACATCATTAGGTGAGGGAAAATAACAAAACAGAACAAAGGAAGAAATAAAGACTTGATAATGACCTCGATGGCCAAGTGTACCTCACCGACCAGGAAGAAATTTATGTTCGACCCACAGTTGAGGCACTCTGCGCAATAGCCTAGATCCCACTTTGGACTCTAGGTCCAGTTCGGGTTAGCCTATCGGAGCATAAAATGGATTTAAAACAGACATAATTATGAATCAAAGAGCATTAATATCCATTTAAGGATGATAGAGATTTACAAGTAGCAAACATATTTAATCATGTAGAAATATGTCTAACAGGTTAGTGTGTTACGACTTGAAGAAGGGTCAATGTATAGCTCAGACAGAACACGCCTTTTTTTTCTGAATTTTGACAAGTCACTGCATGACTATTTGAATATATTGAATGTTGAGTTGAATATTAAGGATCATGTAATTTGTAACAAGATCTCGGTAGTTCCAATGTTTTTTCTAATATTCATACTCGTATTCTATGTTAAGCATAGTAACCGTTGATACTCCAATAAAGACAAATTCACATGGAGGAAATACTCATCTTGTTGAATTCTTCGACTGATTAATTTGGTTTATTTTACTTCCCTTTTTCTACCACCTTTCGCTAATCGCGAAGATTAGGATGAGTGATGATATGACGAAATTACTGAAAGAACACTCACAAAGAACATTACACCCAGGCCGAGATTTGAACCCTGGACCTCAGTAGCACGATGGGGATAACAATTTCTCCACGAAGGTAGGCTCGCATGGTTTTGCCGCCGTAATTCACACCGTAACAGAATAACCTAATGACCATGAGTTTAACCATTGCGTCAAAATGCAGAAAATATTGTGTATTAGTGCCACAATCTTACTGTATGTTCTAGTTTATGTTCTTACTTATTATTTGAATGTCTATTCAAATATATCTTACCGTATATTTCTAATCAGCAGTATGGGATTTGTATACATATTTCTTCTAACACAGATTCTTCTTTGTGTGGAGCTTGAAACAAAACTAGGTATATACTCATAACGAACTTAGCACTAAATGTTTTCTAATCTATATTTCCGAATTGATTCTTGTTTTTCGGTATACCAAAGGTAACAAGCAATTGTTGCACGCAACGTCTCACAGCTTAATATTTAATATATCAACCGTATCTGTTGGAGCTTTATTGCAGAAATTTTAGTAATATTTCACAATCGTAAACATGCGTCTAAAAGTCGATAAGAATTATGTCCACCAATATTTATTTTGGAACAGCATCGTCAACGTATGGGAACTACAATGATTATGACACTGTATCTATCATTTGATAGAGTGCGCCTACTTATTTAAAGACAAAAATGTATCCTCCATGAATGTAACGGAGGTGAACAAAGCGAGTCTTTGCAGAAACCCACACTAATAAATAATGAGATACAGTGTTATAATCACTATAGTTATCATATGGAGGGATAACATTGAGATGGGACTAAAGGAAATCTGTAAGAATGGAAAAGATTGGATTGATCTTGACCCGGGTAGGTATAGATGGAAGGCTTGTGTTGCTGCAGCCATAAACTTTCGTGTTTAACACTAGAACGGCGGGAGAAGTCAAAATTACCTCTACCTTCACCGTTTCCTCGTTTTTCTTATTATTTCCTCGAAATTTTGTGTTTTTTCATAATTCTTTGTCCTTCTTAAGATGGTATATTAAAATCTACAAAATATATTTTTTTTCTGTGAAACTTAATGTTATAGCCCTAGAACAGCGGGAGGGGACAATTTGACTCCTGTAAAGCTTCATTTATGCGTGCTGCAATATCAGCGTTAGGTTGCCGTTCCTGTGCCATCCTGTCTTTAGCATGTTCCAACTTGTCGCAGTTTACATGTCGTCATGTAGGTAGTGTTCTTCGACCGGAAAGGACGTCTCCGAACATGTCGCGACATGTAGCAGTTTCTCTTGGTGAAATTTTGCGTATTCTGGACTGTTCAGTTGTTGATTATTATAATTTTTATTTGTAATAAATGTACAGTATCACGAATCGCCTAAACACTTTGATTATAATACATAAAGCACAGAAAATTATATAAATTAAAGATATGTTCTCATTCTAAAATAATTAGAATTTTTAAATGCATTTCTTATGAGAGGTCAAAATGACTCCTTCCCGCTGTTCAAGGGGGTATCAGATCCTTCGCCGTTCTATAGTGTTGAGAAGGATAGAGAGCTAGTTAGTTAGTTATAGTTATCGCACGTCACAGATGCTATTCCCAAAGAAACATTGGTCAGCATAATTGTTATCTACTTTAGAGAAAAATAATATCAGCACGTTTGCATTGTTCTAGAAATAACAACAAATGCCTTTTAATGACTGACTTAAGGAAACAATCATTCAAAATCCTATTTTTCCCCGCTAAGCTATATCTGACGGACCTGCTGATCGAGTCGGCTTTTATTGCGTTGAATATTGTTTGGTAGGATTATCAGTTCACCAACTTTTGTTTTTATCGCTCTTGTACTTTCCAATATGCCGATAGTTGGCACGGATGGACGGACGGGACCATCAGTTTTTGTAAATCTGTACCTTAAAACTTCAATTATCTCCTGAAATGTCGGGGCTAATCGTCAATACGCCACTGTTGTTAACTGCTCCGATTCTGGGAAATATTGAAACACTTGAGATCAATAATCATATGCAAACACGCATGTTCGTATGCCTGACTCCTATATTGCATTACCGAGTAGGTGAGTGAATATTTCATTTTGTTTATTACGGAAGGCAATCAACTGATATCCATGTGGACAGACGCTTTTGAGTATTGATTTAATTCTACTTTATCCACAGATAGGCTAATCAAACTGGATATACAGTTTAGAAGGTTACTGCTCTGTCCCTACGCTTTTATCCAGATTATCTATACGAGCTACGCCATACAGTACGAACTAAATGGTCGTTATTGACAACATGTACAGATTATAAATATAATGTGTTTCTAAACTCCATAGTCAGTAGTTATAATGATTTCCATCAAACCTAAAGATCAATTGTATTTTAATAATTCATCAGGCATATTTTAATGTATTAATTATGTATACTTTAATGTATTTATCATTTATATTCTATTGTACCTCTTAATGTACTCGTATTTGGTATTTACTTTTTACAGTCACATTTTTATCATTCATTCTAGTATTATAAATGTGGCCGCGGTGGCTCAATCGGTAACTACTGACTACCATGCTAAAGGTCCCGATTTGGTTCGATCCCCGGCCGGTTCAAATCCGGGAACTTTTCTAACGTTGGAAGCGGCCCCAGCGCCCACCCAGCGTCGAATGACATGGGTACCTGGGGGATGCCCTAGGGGGTAAAGGCGGTCAGGGGCGTGATGCTGATCACATCACCCCCACTCACGACCGGATCAAGAAAGTGTGGGGCGTTACTCCCACACCCCCTATACGCATTCATAGCGTGATGCTAAGCACAGGGGAGCACTTTACCTTTATTCTTGTATTATACATTTGGAACTTTTATATATTTACATGTACACGTACTGCTGTACTAAGGCCAGCTACCTGTTTTTCAGCAGGATAATACTAGCATAAATAAATAAATTTGTAAAATTGTCGCTGACAGGTTCAAAAAACGTCGTACCATCTAGTGTGCTGTAGACAAACTGTGTGATCAATCAAGACAATGGCCATCTTTTGGATTGTGACAAAACTGATGACGCCCTACTTTAATGCAAGATCATTAGACAGCACCATTCATATGTATATTCTGATACACACATCCCTGTTCGCACTGTACTGTTTCCATGGCATGTTTCAATATGTTATCCAACAGAGAAGAATAAATGTTAAAAAAAAAAAAGTCTCACTTTCATTTGGGTAACTCTTGTACCCGTAAAACATCATTGCTAAAACCGCTCACAAACTTTCAATATGAAAATTCTTTGACATAAACTATTAATTACCTTATATATTTAAGTATGTGTAATAGGCAAGGTGTTACAGTGGTAATCGTGATATTGTGCCTCATGGTTACATACGTACAATGGGATACAAATTGCTTGACAAATTGTCCATGACTATTTTCATTCATTTTTTGCTTTCATCTTAGTCTAAGACATAGATTTTCAAGTGTGCTGGTGCAGAAGCTATTGAAATCTTGTCTGGCGTTTCGTTTCAATTCTTTAAACTCTCCGTGGGTAAAACAAGGAACATGAACATCGTGATGGATAATTTGCTTGGTATTACTTATGCATCCCACTGCACAGGATAAAAAAAATCCATTCATATGCGATGGTTCGTAGCGTAAAACAACATATGAAAGAGAAAAACGGAAATACGTTATTTGGATTGAGTCTGTGGTTACAGATGTGATTGTGTAAGTGATTTGTTGCAAGGATAATTTTGTGTTCTAAGTTAGAATTTGAGACTTTATAGTTTATTGTTTGAATATTAGTGTCGTTCTAAATATATGTGCGACAATGTGAACATTAATTCATGAAAAAATCTAAAGGCCGTAAAGCCAAATTTGCTGGTACAAAACCAGCTGAATCCAACATGGACACGGACATTAGTGCCATGGAACCAGTGATGTGCCGTAGACTATAAGTTTACGTCTACATGCGTTGTCTACACGTAATCTACGCGTAGATTACATTGGGTTGTAGTTTACATAGACTACGTAGACAATCTAAGGTGCATTAAAATTCATTTTCAAGGGTTTCATGAAATGAAAGTGACATTTTCAACTATATTGGTTCCTAACGAAATGAAAAGAATCCTATTTACTACAAAATTTCGCTTTTCTTCTATTATCAACTATAGAAGAAGATAAATAGAATGCAAAAAACAACAACAGATGGCAGTCGTGAGGCAAGAGTGGTTTTTTCCCCATAAAACACTAGAATATTTTCTATATTAGGTTTCTTCCTAGGTGAGAAATTGTTCGAATTTGAAAGAAAGAGTATGAAAAGTTCTCCACACACATCAGCAACTGATACGCAGTATAATTTTGTTTTATTTCTACGGCGCTCTTTACTAAGTAATCACCTTTCGCCATGTTGTTTACAAAGATTACGTAATCTACGTGTATAACATAGCCCACGTGTAGAATGTAGACTATCGTTGTTTACGCGTAGACGCACATCGTTGCATGGAACTTTCCAGCAACGTGGAAATCATAACTTCTGTAGAAGAAGTTAATAAGTTGAATTCTCAGTGTAATAATATAGATTACTCCCAACAAATTAGTAAATCCAGTTCCAAAAAAGTTTATGAGCAACAGGTATTGAAGTACAGAAGTAATCATTCAGGTCCGTATGAAATATTCGTGAAATCTAAACATCAGGATGCCTCAGGTGGAAATGGCAAAGGAAACATTGGTCAACTTCACATTTTAAAATTAGGCCAAATAGTCAGCAAAGAAAATATTAGAGGTTTGAAAGAGATAGATAGCCTTGGGAAAAATCTAGCTAGACTTACATTTACGACATCTAATTATGCAAATTATTTCCTTTCGAATCCATTACTGTTACAGAATAATTGGGAAGGTTTCGTTCCATCACACCGAGTACGAAGAATGGGAATTATGAAAGATGTACATCAGTCAATAAGTGAAAATGAAATTTTGCAAAATATAAATTCATCAACAGCCAAAGTAATAAAGGTAAAACGCATTGTGAAGTATAAGTACGAGGAGGGTACTCGCGTTGCTGTTCCAACTCGAACGGTAATTGTAACATTCGACTCGCAATCCTTACCACAATATGTCACACTGTTTTACAAAAAGTTTGATATTGATAGGTACATTCCCTTGATTAAACAGTGCACTAATTGTTTTTATTATGGGCACTTCAGGGCTAATTGCAAAAGTAAATTAAAATGCAAACGCTGTGGTGAGAATCACGAATCGTCCTCTTGCACAAATAAGATCAAGTGTTTCCATTGTAATCAGGAGCACACTGCAATTGACAAAAACTGTCCTGAAAAACAACGCCAAAAGGAAATAATCAAAATTATGACAGTTCAGAATGTTACGTTTAACGAAGCTATGAAGAAAGTCCCAAAAATTAACTATATGTATGGATATGAAGAGATATCTACTGGCCATGTTCAGGAAATAGAAAATACAGTAATGCCATTTACATATGCTTCGATATCTAACAATTCGAGTAGCACCTCATATCATAATAATATAATACAAGATCAATACAGTGTATCTAATAAAAGGCCATTGTACAGTTCAAAGAAAGCTGGAAAATATTTGGAAGAGACTGAGTCTTCTCAAGGAAAACGCCAGAAATCTTCTCAAACATTGAAACCATTTGGACAAAATGAATATAAAAAGAGAATGACAAGCCCTGATTATTCTTTGTCAGGATCTCGAAAAGACAATGCTCCGGATTTGTCGACAACATGCCAACAAAATAAATTATTTGTTCTTGCAGAGGCGGCTCAAGCTATCCAGCCAAATCGGGCACAAGAACAAAATTCTACAAAATTCCTAAATAATTTTTCATTATTTATAGAACAATTATGTAGCCTAGCAGGGACTTCGACATTGAACGTTAACCAGGACTGGACTTGCATTGCTACAAGTATTTTGCAATACTTATTTCAACAACCAGCATGCCAGACAAAGTCTTGAAAATGTTACAATGGAATATACGAAGTTTAATTCCTAATAGACATAATTTACAACATATTTTATCTTATTTTTCTGCAGATATCCTTCTTATACAAGAAACGTGGTTGAAAACTGACTCAACATTGAAGTTTAAAGGTTACAATTGGATAAGAGATGATCGTTTAGATGGATACGGTGGTTCAGCTATAGGTGTTAAAAGAAATAGACAGTATGACATTATTTTGTTTCAAAATATAAACAGTCAAATTCAGATTACAGGTGTTCGGATTGCTGATACGTCTTATGTATCAATTTACTGCCCTCCCACAGTGCACCTCCCTGTTACAGTGTGGCAGAATATCGTTGGGCAGCTTCCACCAAACACTTCATTTGTGCTGGCAGGGGACATTAATGCACACCACCCTATGTGGGGCTGTTCTCTAACTGATCGATCAGGTAAGGATTTGTATAATTACTTGCAAGATTCCTCAGCTGTATTACTCAACGACGGGACACCTACAATAATCTCAAGACCTAATGAACAGCCGAGTGCTCCAGACATAACCATTACCTCAAATGATATAGCTTCAAAAATCCACTGGAGTGTATTAGAGAAGTGTTACAACAGTAATCACATGCCAATTATGATAACCTTTCAACATAATAAAAATAAAACGTGGTTTACTATGTGCTCTGAACAAAACAATAGTCAATATATATCAAGGAGGGTTGAATGGCAGAGATTCTCCGGAAATGTAAACAATGCAATAAAGAATAAATTGTTGAAACAAGAAGTATCGTATGACACATTGGTGTCTCTCATTCGACAAGAACAAATAAATGCAACAGTATCTAATTTTGGATCTAGAAGAAAAGTGACTCCGTGGTGGACAACGGATTGCCAGAAATGGGTAAACGAACGACAAAAAGCATACATAAATTATAAGGAGAATCCTACTATCAATCATTTTATTAGATATAAAGAAATTGCAGCCCTAAAGAAATCAAAATCATACTTTTGGAAGTCATTTTGCTCTACATTAACTAAAGATTCTTCTATTTCAGTGACTTGGAAAATAATAAGAAGTATGTCCAATAATAATACTTGTCATTATTTTGGAGGAGATATCAATTCAGCCTGGATAAAATAATTTCACCGCAAGTTGACACCAGATACGGTTGAAACTAATCTTTGTCAATTGTTAAACTCTATGAAATATCCAGAAACATCCACGTTAGAATCGCTATTCACTATGGATGAATTAGAATATGTTGTTCATAAACGAAAGAAAACATCTCCGGGTTTAGACGGTATTACATACGAACGTATTCAACACTGGCCTTTGAATGGATATGAAATTTTACTAAATACATACAATTCAATATGGAATAGTGGAGAAATTCCATCACAGTGGAAAGAAGTGGTGATAATACCCATATTAAAACCAGGTAAACAATCAGGAATACATACGCACTATAGACCTATTGCAATGTCATCATGCCTTGCTAAATTATATGAACATTTAATACTGAACAGACTCACGTGGTGGGTCGAATATAATCAGAAATTACCGAAACATCAGATGGGATTTAGGAAAGGAACTGGAACAGTAGATGTATTAGCGACACTAATTTTAGATATATGGCTATCTTTCATACGGCGAGAATTTTGTATCGTAGTTTTTCTCGATCTAAGTAGCGCCTATGATTCTGTCCTTCCAAATATACTGTTACAAAAATTGGAGAAAATGAACGTTCCACGTAATTTTATAAAAAGTATTCTTGGATTATTATTGGCACGTAAGTTGTACATTCGATATGGAGGACAGTTATCCACCGCACGCTATACACATAAAGGTCTACCACAAGGCGCAGTGCTGAGTCCCATGCTATTTAATATGTACACGGCAGATTTAGGCTCAAAAATTCTTCAACACACTCGTCTATTACAATACGCAGATGATATTGTTATATACACTAGTAGTAAAAATATTCAAGAAGGGGCTCAAAAAATTCAAAAATCTCTGGATGAATTATCATCATGGTGTGATATCAATGGAATTGAAGTAAATCCAGACACGTCTTCGGTGGTAGTTTTTAATAAGAAGAGATCTCATTCATGCATATCAATAAATATAAACGGAAAAACTATTAGTCAACAAAGAAGTCATAAATTTTTGGGAATTTTATTAGATGAAAAACTTAAATGGAAGTCACAAGTAGAACTGGCACAATGTATGGGATCTCAAGTGTTTAACATAATAAAAATGTTGACAGTTAAGAAAAAGTGGGGTGCTGATCCTAAATTATTACATCAGATCCATAAACAGATGCTAAACTCAAGACTAGAGTATGGTTCCTTTATGTACAATGATAATTTAAGTTGGGCTTTTAACACGCTATCTTCTATCCAATATAGCAGTTTATCCAGGATTTATGGCCTTTGGAAAGGAACTCCAAAACAAGCAACTTTCGTAGAAGTGGGAGATCCACCATACAAACTTAGAGTTAAATATCTTGCGAGCAAATTTTTACTTAAGAAAATTGCCAACACGACATCTCCGATCATACCAAAACTTCAATTGTTAGACTCTTTGATGCTCAACAGACGTACAGCAAAATATAAATCCAGATTACCTATACTATATTATGCTTATAAGGACATTAATAAATTTCAAGCTAATATTATTCGTTTACCTAATGCACCATGCTTCATGACAGACTACTTTAATATGATATCTCCCATGAGGATTCATTTTCCTGCCTACCCAAGTAGAGTTTTCAGGAAGACAATCCCTACAATTTCAAATAATATATATCAAGACTACCTACATACATTCAAAATTACAATGTGAATATCACATATATACAGATGCTTCAAAATCAACGTCTGGAAAAACAGGAGCAGCATTTTACTGTGATAATTCTGCAGAATTCAAAATTTTTCCTTTGCCATCGTATCTGTCAATTTACACTGCAGAAGCTTTTGCAATACGACAGGCATTGCTTTATGTACAAAAGAAGAAGTTAAATTCAGTTCTAATTGCAACCGATTCAGCCTCTGTGCTAAATTCTTTACAGTTTGCATCATGGTCATGTCATACGGAATGGTACATTGTTAACATAAGAATACTCACACTGAAATTAACGAGATTGGGATATGACATCAACTTTATTTGGACACCTGGACATTCTTTAATAGAAGGGAATAATATAGCAGATACTTTGGCAAAATATGCAGCGAATCAAACAATCCAACGGCCGCTTTCAATAAAGATTCCGTCCGTAGTTTTGGAATCACACACTAGAAAACTACTATTTACTGACTGGCAAAACTTGTGGACAAATACTGGCACTCAATGCGGTAAGGCCTACTATTCTATACAAGAAAGAATTCCAAAGGAATGTTGGTTTAAACAGATTCAACTCTCCCGGAGTTCCCTCACAACTATAATGCGCTGCAGGTTAAATCACACTATCGCCGCAGCTCATCTGTACAAGAAGAATTTAGTGACTTCACCAGTTTGTTTGTGCAATGAATATACTGCAACTCCAAACCACATTATATTTATATGCAAACTTTATGAAACTTACAGAGAACCATTTTTACAGGAATTGTACAGGAGTGTACATCAAGCGCCACTGACACTGCCTTGTTTACTGACTTCACCTTCATCCTCGGTAATCTATATTCTTACAAAATATCTTAATAAGTCTAATATAATTCTGTAAAAGTGTAATGAAATTTGGAAACTATTTATTATGAAAGGAATAATTGTGAGTAAATATTATGTGCATACATGTATATAATACCAATTGATAAATTGTTAACTGGTGCATGGATTTTGTCCACAACCAATAAATATTTTATATATAAAAAAAAACAACGTTGCTAATGAAAGTTGTTTATGGCATCTGCTGTAGAAGCGCCATTTGAAAAGATATATTCAGTTAATCTCCAGTCACAAAGAATGCAGAGTATCTTGTTTACCGGAAATAGCCGGTAATGTTATAGGGTTTTTACTTTTCACAAACAGCAATTCAAGATGTTTCTGGAAAGGAAGAGGATGAAAAAATAGAAGTCATGTTCAAGGAAACTAAATTTATGGTTTTATTGATAATATGTAAAGATAAGGCAGTAAATAAGTCTATAACACACAATATACGCTGACAAAAGATTTCCAATAAATTACAACAGTTTTTTTCTTTTAAAAAATAAAGTAAATATTTATATAAATTATGCTATATTTAACATCAATTACTTCTGAATTACGTTATAAAATTTAAATTGCCTAAATAACCAAAGTTTTCGAAAGTAAGTAAGTGACATATATAGGATTAAGTATTACAAATTAATATCTATGAAGTAACTTCTATGTTGAGGCGTTTAATAAACATAAGACATAAACAGTTCATTCATAAGTTCATCTTGAATTGGTCAGTGTTAATAAAAAAAAATCTTTATTATGATAAGAAAATGTGCACAGCTATTAAACTACTCCAAAAACTATCTTCTATATAAACACGCTTCCAAAAGTTAAGCACGCGATGGTAAAATCAACAAAAATGGGAAAGTGAAGCTTTGATTAACACAAAATTGCACATAAAGGTAGCAAATGTGTTTATGCATTAATGAAAACAAGAATGCTATACAAAGATGAAAAAAAAAACTTTTCGTAAGTTATATGTGTCATTAACATAATGATGTTTAAAGGCAAACAAACCAAACACAACTTACAGTAATATGGTATGTGACCAAAACAAAAGTTACATTAATCACGTCAAAATACAGAGAAATAAGCTTGTGGTAATATTACATTTGATGAATTATTAATAATTCGAAAGTTGAACTAGGGACATCAATAACTGAAGAGATTCTTGGGATTCTTGGCAGGAGTCCTCGCTGCGAACTATGAATGCTGCTCCAAGCTATTTTCACATGTATTTTAGACATTGCGAACAGTTTCGACACGAGCATTGCCTTTACCATTTGACTACACCTTCGTATTTTCCACCTTATCATCATTACTGCACATCGTCGCTATTAATCTAAGACGACATAATGCAGAAAAATACAAAATTCAAAATCTTGCAGTGGAAAAGGAAACATACCCCTGCATGTTGCATATGAGGGCGCAGTGGCTCACCCAATATATTCAAAAGGGAGGTGTTACGTATACTTTTTTTCAGTCCTCAATTTGCCCCTTTCCTCCTGCCATTGATGTTCTTTTCTTAGGAATACTGGGCTAAGGGGGGGGGGGGGGGAGGCTATGATCACCACCACCAACCCCCATGGGCACGCCACAGTGAAGGGCAGGGTGTGTATTTAGGTTTCCAGTTCCACACAAGGCGTGTTCCATAAGCTGTTATGAAACGCACGAATCGGAAAATACCTGGCCTGGTGATACAATCATTTTACCTTCGCTCGCTAGGCGAAAGTGTCAGTCCTAGCATTTTGTTTATAGAAAGTTTCCACATGGCATCCAATGCAAGGCATATCCTTCTGGCAGAAATAAACTCTACTGCAGACAGTCTCATGTTTATTTTACGCACATTTAATAATATATAAATAACATTCATTTTGTGCTTCCTGCTTTACAAAGTTATCTCATCAAATTATATTGCTTTTTGTCCAACCAGCGCAGTTTAAAGCCATGATATGCGCACATTGTCTCAGACTGGCAGAAGATTGTCACTGAGCGTACCTACCGCTTGCGTTTCGTACCAAAACGAACTTATCGCACAGCACAAAAATCCAATGAATACCACAACTAACCTCACAATCTTCACGCCATGACTTACGGAAAGCCCAATGGACAGAACTCATTCAACACCTTAAACTCGTGCGACTTCCGAAACGCGCCCACAGTTTAAATCTCGAGCATTTGTGGAGGTGATGTGATCAGCACCACCCTCATGCCGCCTTTACACAATTTATTAGAAGCTGGGTGAACCCAGAGCCGCTCTATGCACGGTCTTTGCTGGAATAACACCCAGCTCTGAAGTCGAGTCAGATCTGTCGTAACAGTAAGCCACGAAGTTGTAACATTTTTTTTCAAATTGATTGATTAATTTGCTTTATTTTACTTCGCTTCTTGTGCCACATTTAGCTAATTTGTGAAGATGGGGATGAGTAATGATATGATGGAATTGATGAATGAACACTCACAATCATCCATGCCCAGGCCGGGATTCCAACCCCTACCACAATAGTCTGACAATGGACCATAAATTAATCCAGATATTGCAAATCCTACTAAATTTGGCGTCTGGCGTCGTAGCGCGATATGCTAACCACTCCGCCACGGGGCCAGACATTTTTTCACAAAGTCTGACGTTGCCTTTAAATCGAAACCAATCACACTCATGTTAATAAACACTATTCCGTACAACTTCTAAAGGGAATGACTAGAAGATGTTACAAACAGTTGATTTACCAACCATCATTTATGTTCTGCAGTCGTTATTCCTAACAAACATTTCCGCTGCCAACATACATCGCCTTCATTACTTGCTGTCCGTGTTCTCAAGGGTTGTACCTATGAACTACAGCCACTGGGCAGTAGTCCAACTTACCCTATGTTACAATTGAATTATGTAAGTAAGTACATTATTAAAGCATTGGATTATATATACTGTACAATTCTGTCCCATGAAAAACTGTGGATAATGTATATCACATTTCTCCCTGATTTTTGTGCGCGTGTGTTATGTATGTAAGTATAGGATATGCAGGACTCAAAATGGAAATTTTCACGAAACGGAAAGGTTTATTTTCGTTACAATTGTGTTGTGTCTTTTTGTCTCTAGTTACTAGAGCGACGAGATAACAACTAGTGAAATGTTTTACTCCATGAAATTTGATGATCGTTCATATTAAAATGTTTGCATTTTTTTTGTTTGTTTCAGTTGGTGTTTTAAGTCCAATTTATGTACAGTAAGGCTAATCGGGACTGGATCTACAGTTTAAAGTGGGATCAGAACCACTATGTGCCTCCACCGGATATCGAACCCAGGACTCCTTGAAAAGTATGAAATACATTTGACACGAGTCTGCTGATATTTTCTGTCCTATTTAAAATTTAAAGAGACGGAAATCACGGATGATAATTAGTTTAGCCAACCAGGAAAAAAAAAATGAATTAAGTGTTCGTATCCTCAATACTCTGTCTTAATATTACGTATTGAAAATTAATTTGTGCAACTGATAGATATTTCCAAGTCGTTATCTTGCTTATGATCAGAGAATGGATTTATTGTTTGACTGACTTGTTTCAGAACGAGTCACGACAAATAATAGTAATTAACAACATAAACAAGTTCCCTCGCGGCAACAGTGCGTCTCCATGTAAAGGGGAATCTTACATGAATGCTATAATATGTAGTGTACTATTTAACAATTTACTTCACAATGAAAAAAAATGTAGTGAAATGTCTAAAAAATTAAAGAACTGGAACGGCCGGTTTCCATTCCTGACGAAACGGAACAGGAAAGTTGCAGATATTCACAAATCAGAATGCCGCTCCGGTCCATTTTGAGCCCTGTTAATATGTATGTGGAGGTGTGCGTTTCTTTGGCGTCAGAAGCTATTTATACAATATTCAGCAGCATCCTCTTTTCTTGCACTTGCGTGATATCTTCTTGCACTGTTGTAATATAACTTCAACAATGAAGCAAACAATACAACACAGTATCTCAATTCCACATACGTAAAACAACGGGAACATGTGGTTGAGAGAGAGACTAACTACATCAGTTTCAATACCACCTTCACTGTATTTTCTGCAATGTTCTTCCCTAAGGAAATCAAAATACCACTTGTCTCTCAAGCCACTCTCCAAAACTCTGCTAATAATGTCATTCATTCTGTTCTTATATGGGGAGCCCTTTTGGATAGGGTACGCCCTAAATAGCACTACAACAGGCTCTTTGATGAGATGTAGCTTTTGTTCGGGATTTTTCAATTTGAGGAAGGAGACGTACTCAAATCTTTGGAATGGGTCAAAAAGGGCCCAGGTGCGGTTAATTCCAACCCTATATAGGTTTGCACCTACTTTAGGTATCCACTGGTATCTCCTGTAAATTGCTTCGACTGCTGCATGAGATGAGTTGGCGAAAATGTCTCTGAATCCCCAGTACCCGCCTATCTTCAAATCAGAATAACCAATGTCCTCTAAGGAATCTAGGTCTTTGTCGTACTGGGGAAGAGTGATAAATTTAACCAAGGAACCTTGATACATTGCAACTATTACAAGGGAAAAGTAGGCATACAGGAAAAATATGAATCTGATAGTTGACGACGTTGGAAATGTAGCGGAGTTTCCGAGGAATATAGCGGAAGCATCAAGAACATGAGAAATATTTGAAGAAGGCACCCCTTTCAGTACCCACCACAAGACATGAAAGGATAACACAGTGACGAAAATTAATGACCAGGCTTCTCTTTCAAAGGCTAACAAGAAACACATCCACTGAGGCACTTGTTGTGCTTTTGGCACAACGAAAACCAATGGCATGGAACTGATATATTTTGTGTAGTCTACAACCTTTATAGCTTGGTGTTCAATCTCTTTTGGAGACATTGAGACATCGCAACCTTCATGAGTAATCCCGCCAATAGAAAAATCTAGTGCAACATTACTAATGCCTTGAATGTGAATTGCATACTTGCTATCAACAGAGAAGTTCATTTTGTCCATAATCGTAGCAAATGTTCTCCCTTCTGGTCCACGAAATGAATGACCGTAATATTTGTTTCCGAAATACATGAAATAAGGTGGTGAATACTCCGTTACTCCTTTCAGTTCATATCCATAGAGGTTACGAGTTTTGTCCGGAAATATTATGGAATCGTCTTTGCAAATAGAGTTCTCAATTAGTTGCAAAGGGTAAAGTTTTATACCCCTGAAAAAAGGATCTCGGAGCGGGTTATGCACTAATATAAAGACGTTGCTGCTTCCGATGTTCTCAATATTGAAATGTTCTCTGAACCACACAATAAGGACAACATTTAGAATTTTCTCTTTCCAGCTGTGTTGTAGCAGGGGAATAATATCGTAAGAAGTTGTGTTCTGTTCTTTTAGTAGAAAGAAGTGCTTTGTTTTCGATCCCCAAGGTGGCAAATTAGCTTTTTTACCAAACACACTAATGAACCGATGTGAATCTCCTACTAACCACATGTGAATATTTGACTGGTAGTCCACAGTACTGTTAATTGTATTTCCTGTCTTGTAGACAAGACTTCCTGATAGTTCGTGATGACTTCTCTCCAGCAATACATCGTAAGAGTATTGCACGCTGTCGTCGACAATGGTTACAGTGGGTTGGTTCGTCCTTGTCTCTTTGTGAAGCGCTGCAGACAAGCACTGAACAATGATTGGATCGAGGTCTTCATTCTGTTCAATGTTGTTGTTGAGAAGGCAATTGCTCTTGGATTCAAGAAAGATAGACACGAACAGAAATTGGAAAGCAGTTGCTGCGAAGCTCTTCATTACTCTTCTGTGCACCTGAAATATATATATATATATATATATATATATATATATATATATATATATATATATATATTCATATATAAAATTAACTTACATAAAAATGTAAATTGTACATGTTATGTGCCACAATATAAATCTGAAAATACGTAATTCTGGGAATAATTCAATTAGATGAAATGTGACGAGAAGAAACAAAATATGTTTCATGCTTCCTATAGGGTCATTCCATGTGAAATCAACAAGATCCCCACTCTTACATTTTATGATTCATTTGAAATTTGGCATACTGGAAGGGGTTGCCTTAGGTAAGAAAATATGCAAAGTTGCAGATCCATACGTTTTGTATTTCCAAAATTACAGTGTTGCAAACTGTGCGATTTGGACCATTTTTTCCAACATCTTGTTATTTTTAAATTGCAATATTTTAGCAATCCGGCCACCTACAGAACTGATTCGGACGGCGTTGGAAAGTTTTTGAATGTCTCTTTCACACGAGATATAGCATCTTATGTCAAGCAAAAACAAATTCAGGTGGTGAAAGAAAATTTTGGCGGCCATTTTTTTTAAACAGGTCTCTTATTTTTTTTCGAAACATTATTTTAAAATGGGACACGAATGGGATCCGGAGTTATGTTAGATTTTAGGCTATGGCAGGGTAGGTGATCGTAGTGTTGATCGAAATGTTAGATCAAATGTAATCCAATACTTACAAAACTTCAAGTTGAAGAGAAGCAGTACGAATATGGAAAGCACTTTTTTTATTTGATTTTTTGTAATGTTGTAAATGCATTTTCAGAAGATGTACCAGTAAAGTACGAGAACTCCATTTCGAGTAACTTGCGTAATTTCTATAAATAGACTTACATTTAATCAACAAGAAGCAACTACAATTGTCTGATTGTGATGGTAACAATACAGCATGCCAATAAATAACTCGTGAAGATCAATCTACAAGTATCTTGAAGAAACTAGATCAAGGAGGCAATTACATCTTCCCGAAGAGGAATTCGCTAATGACAAGGTTTCAATTTATTTAAAAAAGAAATGAACCGACAAATGTTAAACTGAATGCTCGAAGAAAACTTTAAAAGGGACAATCGTTTAGCCTCTTCATCATCATGACATATTGTAATACTAATGGTTAGTTCACACTGGCAATAGGTTAAATAATAGAAGTAGAACCGGGTTCAATTTCCGGCGGAGTCTTATTGCACAGTTGTTCGGATTGAAATTTAAACTGTAGATCAAGTCACGATTAACCTACCTGAGCATGAAGTAAACCTAAAAAAGTCATCTGATAATCAAGTGGTGTTAGGTCCTAGTATTCCCAATGGGGGCATTGCCATTGACGTAAAACAAACTTTGACAAATTTTTACTTTTTGTTATGCTCATTTTGATGGTACGAATCCTCGAAAAGAGGATTGTTGATTGATTGATTTAGTTTATTTTACTTCGCGTTTTGTGCCTCTTGGCTAATTTGCGAAGATGGGGATGAGTGATGAAATGATGAAATTGATGAATGGACATTCACAAACAACCAAGCCCGACCGGGATTCGAACCCGGGACCCTTGGCGTCGCAGCGCGATGTGCTAACCACTCGGCCACAGGGTCGGGCGAAAAGAGGATTGTATATGTGTGCTAAGCCTTCATTCTTATTCTTGGATTGTCTGGAAAAGGTTAATACTGTAGGATAGGAAGCTATTAAAGGATTCTATGTTGTGCTACTCGAACGACACCACTTTTCATAATACTTGACCGTCCCTTTTGGGAGGGGCCTGTTCCCCTGTGCCCATTTAGCTGAATCCGATTATTCTCAGTAATTCACAATGGACAGCAGCTATTCAAGAACATATTTTTGCAACCAAAATATAGCAATTTGAAACATTAAACACTCAAATAATGCGTAATAATAATATTCCTAATCGTTCTCTCTACTTTTTATCTTAGAGACAAGTAGTACATAACAATTCAGATAATAAATTATATTTGGCTACTAATTTATAGTAGTGGCCGCGTAACGCGTCTGACTACCATGCTAAAGGTCCCGGGTTCGATCCCCGGCCGGTTCAAATCCGGGAACTTTTCTAACGATGGAAGCGGCCCCGGCGCACACTCAGGGTCGAATAACTTGGGTACATGGGGGAAACCCTGGGGGGTAAAGGCGGTCAGGGGCGTGATGCTGATCACATCACTCCCATTCACGACCGGATCAAGAAAGTGTGGGGCGTTACCCCCACACCCCCTATACGTCTTCATGGCGTGGTGTTATGCACAGGGGAGTACTTTACTTTTTTTTACGTTTTACTAATTTTATAGTATATAATTGTAGAAAGACTTGACTTTTTTTTTACTTTGGTGGATTAAGGAAACTGATGTACCTGTTCCAGTTATGTGTGGTAGTATTTGTCTATATTTCTACAATAGATACAGGAAGTTACATAAATGTGTTATATATCGATATTTGGGATTAATTTGTAATGTAAAGCCGACAAAGTAGATATAAAAAATGTGATTTTTCTGGATCAAAAAGATGTGAAATGCAGGGTCAAAGATGATTTCCTTTCATATTTCTGAGAAATATATATGTTCCCGTTAAATTGCTAGTTCGCAAGGAGCTGTATGCAGAACTAATTTTAGAAGTCACATTCTTATGGAGATATGAAGCAATTTCGGACCTCAGAGAAACAAACAAAATCTAGAACTTTTTATACGAAATGAAAAAGTAGTTTGTGGTGATTACAATGGAGTATTGTAAACATTAATTTCGACTTTAAAATTAGCTATATTTCATTAAATGATAAAATGGAATACATACCTTTTAAAAAAACAATCAAGTGATGGATTTCCAATAATGAAATTTTGGATGTTTTGCAGAAGAACCAACTGTCCGAGCTCTTAATTAAATATCACATTCAATTTTCATATTAGACACGGCATGAGAATGTGGAACCATTGGAATTCATTCAGGCATTCATCTTTCCGTCATATCCAATTCATACGTATAAAAGATAAGATTTAGAGGAAGAATTAGAGACAGCAGAAATGGTTGATTATCTTTCAAATTACTTTCGCCTTGCAGAATGTTTCTTTTATTTTTATTTTTTTTTTCATTTTGTTCCAAAGGTCCAACCATTCTTATCATCGGAGGGAAGGAAGGAGTATAAATAAGTCACCGAATTTAACAAATTTACTTTTTTTCCCCTGCTAGGTGGTTGACTTTTGTTAATTTGTGCCGGCAAATGCAGCTTCGATTCCAAGAAAAAAACACTGACGTGCTTTAATGAGTTCGATATTTCAATAACTGCGTGCGTAACATAACGCCCGGAATGATGGGACGAGGGGAGGACAGTGGGACGAATTTTGTGCAGCGGGTGGCAGGGTAGGCAAGAACAACACCAGCTTACTACGCATTTCATATTCCTTTTCATGCATGTGTTGTTGAAATCCGTACATTGTTACTGGCCCTGTACAGCTAATTTAGCAATTCCATGGTTTTCGGTCTTGGTTATAGTAGTATAAAATACAATATTATAAACTCAAGAAAGTATGAACCCCCCTGAAGCAGATTTGGCTACACTTAAAACAAGCTCAACATGCCCATATGAGTTTTTTGCTCAAGTGTGGAACCCTGTCTAATCCAAGATTTTTGTAAAAAAGCCCTCATGGATTCCATGAGAAAGTATGACCCCCCTCAGATTGATGTGCCTATACTTACAAAAGGCACTTTTGTGAGATTGTTGTCCATAAACTTGTCAAAAATATGCCCCTCTTGATATTTTTTTTGGCCACACTTAAAACTAGGCCAAAAAAACTCATATGGGCCACCCACACCCACACACCAAATTAGAATAAACAAAATTCAACAAGACAGGATGCAATATTACAGGTTAGAACCAGTCCAAACAAAATTCAACAAGACAGGACAAGAATAGACAAGATTCAACAAGACAGGACAAGAATAAACAAAATTCAACAAGACAGGACACAATATTACAGGTTAGAACCAGTCCAAACAAAATTCAACAAGACAGGACAAGAATAGACAAAATTCAACAAGACAGGACACAATATTACAGGTTAGAACCAATCCAAACAAAATTCAACAAGACAGGACACAATATTACAGGTTAGAACCAGTCCAAACAAAATTCAACAAGACAGGACACAATATTACAGGTTAGAACCAGTCCAAACAAAATTCAACAAGACAGGACAAGAATAGACAAGATTCAACAAGACAGGACAAGAATAAACAAGATTCAACAAGACAGGACACAATATTACAGGTTAGGACCAGTCCAAACAAAATTCAACAAGACAGGACAAGAATAAACAAGATTCAACAAGACAGGTCACAATATTACAGGTTAGGACCAGTCCAAACAAAATTCAACAAGACAGGACAAGAATAAACAAGATTGGACAATTAATAAACAGAAATTTTGAAAGCAAGGTTTTGATTGGTCCGACAAAACTATAAAAGCCAGGGCACAGTGCAGATTCTTCACCATTGCTGGATCGGCAGTGGAACCCACAAGTGGGGGGCAGAACCTGAACAGGCTCCACCAAAGTATAGGAGAATTGAAGCATATAATTTGGCGGAATAACCCAAGTAAGGTCATAGAAACAATATACATTGATACAATAAAAGCCAAATTTTTGGCAAAAAGAGGGAAAGGGGGGGAAAAAGGGCCTGTGGCACGGCCAGTTCCACTGCACGGATCAATACTCGGAGCAGTTCCTCAGATTCCCGCCCCGAGGAGCTGCGGCACGGCCAGTTCCTCTGCACGGATCAATACTCGGGGCAGTTTCTCAGATTCCTGCGCCGTGGAGTTGTGGGATCAATATTCCCCGCCCGGGCAGTTCTATTCTCGCGCCGCGGAGTTGTGGGATCAATATTCGGGGCAGTTTCTCAGATTCTCGCCCCGCGGAGCTGTGGGATTAATATTCCCCGCCCGGGCAGTTTTATTCCCGCCAAAGTGGTTCCTAAATACAAAACTCAAGAACTAATTGACATAGAGCTATGCAGTTTTTTTGTCTGCACTGAACCCAACTGATTAAGCATAGAGTTTTGATTTAAACCCCAAGAAATTTTATATAAATACCAAAGCCAAAAAATATTAACACACACACACACACACATATATATACACACACACACACAAAGCACAGTGCTGAACCCAACTGATATTTTTATCCAGCATAGAATTTTGAATTGAAGCCCAGGAAATTGTATATAATAAACAACAACAAAAATGCCAAGTCAAAAATATTGTAATCAATGCAATAAGAATATATCCAGCCCCAATTGGGCCAAGCACCAAAAGATTTGTGACCCAGACAAATGCAGAACTCCCACAAAAATATGCCCCAAATGCCATAGAAAATATAACATGCAATACTTCACATATACACATAAAAATACTTGCTCTGCACAGTCATCAACATTGCCCCCACAACCATCCACATCTGGTCTGAAAAGGAAGCATGAAGCACCTGTTAATGCTGGACCTGCAAAGCAGCTATGCTATGCACCTATCCATAGCAGTTTTAATGCCCAACTTAGGGATTATCGGTTTGTATCAGAGCCAAGATGTGGCATTGAGAATTTTTTGAACAATATAAATCCTGATGTGCAGGCAATTCTAAATGCACAAAATGGCTCTTATAAGCTCTCCCTCAAATTGTTTACACAATATAAGAAACCAAATGGCACAAAATTTACACAGCCCCACATAACAGCAACTGTACCGGTATATTCAAATGCAAATTCGGACAAAATAATAAGCAGGTTGATAGATCAATTGAATATTAAACACTCTGAATTTGCGGCAAAAGAGTCTGGATGGAGCCTATGCGGCTCTCCACACAAGTTATATGTTAATATTTCTGAATTCTGCCCATTACAAGGATCTACATATCTGCCATTACCTGACAATATTAAAAACAAAAGAGCCGTGGTTAATATTGAAAATACCGACCAGAAATGCTTTTTGTGGTGTATATTAGCTGCTTTGTTTCCAGTTTCAAGGAATCCTCAGAGAATAAGTTATTACAAACAACATGAACATCTTTTTGACGATGCAATGGAGGGTTTGGAATATCCAATGTCTGTTCAGAATATTGATAAATTTGAAAAAAAGGCCAGGCATATCAATGGCAAACAATTATCTATTAATGTATTTATTTGTTCCACTGGCAATTGCCCGATAGAACCTCTCAGAATCAGTATATTTGATGATGAATCTGCTATTCCGATTGATCTGCTCTTAATTGAAGGGGATGGCACATATCATTACACTCTGATACATAATCTTGAAGCTTTAGTGAGAACACAACTAGACAAATCCAATACAATATTCAAGTTGTGCAGAAGATGTTTATGTGTATTTGATGGTCAAAAAATAGTAAAGGGGGTTCGGGAAGTAAATGCAGAAATTGCAAAAAACAAGTTAATTGAGCATCTGAAATATTGTGGCAATCATAAACCTGTTCATATGGTGATGCCAATGCCAAGTGAGAATTGCAAATTCAAAAAGTTTGAAGCCTTGTTGGAACACCCAGCATATATTGTCTGTGATTTTGAATCAATCCTCAAATCTCTTGCATCCTGCAATCCAGATCCTGAAGAATCTTCAATTACACCATACCAGCTACATGAACCTTCCAGCTTTTGTTATGTAGTTGTACAGGATGGTGTTGTTACCAAAAAAGATTCAAACATGGGGCCAGATGCCATCAAAATATTTGCACATAGAATAGAAAATGAGTGCCGTGACATAGCATCTAACATCTTATTAAAATCAAAACCCATGTTGCCTTTAACAGAGAAACAGATTGAAGATTTCAACAATGCAGAAAAATGCCCGGTATGTGATTCTGAATTTTGAGATACAAATATCAAGGTGAAACACCATTCTCATACAGATGGTAAATTCTTAATGGCCCTGTGTAATAGCTGTAATATTAAGATCAAGAGACCAAAATTTGTCCCCATATTTTGCCATGGAGCATCCAATTATGATTTCCATCATCTGATCAGATATGAGGGGTTTGAGAAGCAGAATTTAAATATTTTAGCTGAAAATGATGAGAAATATATTGCTATTAGCAAAATAATTAAAGTTAATGGTGCTCCTATTCACATAAGATTTCTTGATTCTTACAGAATTTTATCTGCTAGCCTGGCCACACTGGCCACTCAATTATCTGATGATCAATTCAAAATCACACGTGCTTTGTTTCCAAATCAGGACCTGAAATTAATTAGGCGGAAGGGTGTATATCCATATGATTATGTTACAGATTTTTCTAAATTTGATGAATGTTCTTTGCCACCACAACAAGAGTTTTACAGCAAAATCAGAGGATCTGGAATCACTGATGAAGATTATCACCATGCCCAATTGATGTGGAACAATTTAAAATGCCAGACATTTGGTGATTATCACATGGCATATTTAAAACTTGATGTGACCCTCTTAGCTGATATACTGCAGGCATTCAGAAAATCATCAATGTAAAATTATAGACTGGACCCAGTGTATTTTTTCAGTGCCCCAGGCCTAGCATGGGAGGCAATGTTTTTAAACACTAACATACAATTGGATCTTATCCAAGATCAAGATATGTATCTGTTCATGGAGCAATGTATAAGAGGGGGGATGGTGCAATGTTCTCAGAGATATGCCAGAGCAAATAACAAATATATGCGTGATTATAATCCAGAATTGCCATCAAATTATATAGTGTATGTAGATGCCAACAGCCTCTATGGTCACGCTATGATGGATAAACTGCCATATGCAGGGCTTGAATGGGTTGAAGATTTCAATATTGAGGATCTTCAGAACTATGATGACCGTGAATATGGCCTCTTCTTAGAGGTTGATCTGATAATTCCAGATCATTTACATAACAAATTTTCTAATCTGCCCCCAATTCCTGAGGTTCAGTGCTCACCTGGCTCTAAACAGAAGAAGCTCATGATGACACTGGAGTCAAAACAAGGCTATGTCATATATTACAAAAACCTCCAGTTCCTGATGAAACATGGTGTTCAAGTGACCAAACTTGGCAAAGTTTTGAGGTTCAGGCACTTAAGATGGTTGAAACCATACATTGATACAAATACAGAGCTTCGAACATCTGCAAAGAGCCAATTTGATAAGGGCTTGTTTAAATTGATGGTTAATTCTGTGTATGGCAAAACAATTGAAAATGTCAGAAAACATACCGATGTTAAAATAATTACTGACCCCAGCCTGAGCAAAAAATTGGTTGCAAAGCCTAATTTCAATTATAGAAGAATTTATGATGAAAATATGGCACTTTTCAACATGAAAAAAACAAAAATTAAGTTTGATAAACCTATTTATGTAGGGGCTGCAATATTGGAATTGGCCAAATTACATATGTTAATATTGTATTATGATGTCTTGAAACCTTTTTATGGTGATAGAGTAAAATTGATGTACATGGACACGGATAGTTTTATTCTTGATATTAAAACAGAAGATGTTTATAAAGATATGGCACAGCCTGAATTGTTTAAATATTTTGATACCAGTGAATTGCCAGGCCATTTGAATATTCAACCCCACAACAAAAAAGTGCCCGGCAAGTTAAAAGATGAGACACTTGGTGATGTTATTGTGGAATTTGCTGGGTTAAGTGCCAAGATGTACAGTTTTAAAACATGTAGTGGTGTTGCTGCTAAAAAGGCCAAGGGTATTGGCAAAGTAGCTGAGGAAAAAGAGCTCCAATTTGAAGATTATAAAAATTGCCTCAAATCCCAGAGTTTAATCAGAACATCAGAATCCAGAATTCAGAGTGTGGATCACTTATTGACTTCAAATGTTGTAAGAAAAGTGGCTCTGGACCCACATGATGATAAGAGATGTATTTTATTATGTGGCATTCATACTTTACCATGGGGTCATTGTGATTTGAAAAGTGGGAATCAATGCCCAATTACAGAGCATGATTTGAAATAAATAAACATGCCTATGAACTTATTTGGGTTCAAAAAACGGGGTATTATGGACCTGCCGACACCACAACCCTCTTCTGATATAATATCTAAACTGAGTGGCTTGTTAATTATTCATCTGAACAGCATATTTACAGATGTTGATGATGAAACAGGCAAAATATTGTACATATTTAACAATAATTTAAATCATTACCAATTACCTGTAGGTGGACAATTACAATTTATTACAACTCCTGAGGGTGATGTTAAAATTTCAGTAGGGAAAAATATTTACAGAATTAAGCACTCAAACATGGTTTCTGGCACTGTTTATACTGTTTCTGCTGGTGACTGCTTATATATTGAGGTCCCTGGATCTTATGACAAGCTTATACCTTTATTTATAGAATTAAGAATCAGATACTCAATAATAAATAACCACTAAACAAAATGCCTAATGATATTTTTGGCCATACAAGACATGAAGATCACAGTGATGAGATTTTGATGCTTGATGTCAGAGTCAAGAAATTAAGAAGTGATTTACAAGCTTTACAAACAACACTCAATGCCAGTCTTCAATTAGAAATTACAAATTTACAATCACAATGCATGGACCCTCTTCTTAAAATTGATTCTGAACTCAAATTGTTGCTTCAGAAATATACTGACCTGGCCACATTGGATAATTTTCAAAGTTTAGAAGAGGCTGTAGCAGCTCTTCAAGCCAAATTTAAGACCCAGGCCACCAACTCTGAGCAATTGAAACAACAATTGGAAGAGCAGATAAATAATGTCCAGGCACAGCTCCAAACAATTGTCAAAAGCATAAAATCACAAGAAGATTTTGATCTCGTGATTTCCACTCTAAAAGAACAGATTCAGTCACTCCACATACCTAATCTGGACCCTCTGAACAATGCCATAGCCGAGGTTAAAGAAAAAATTGAGACACTTGAAAATTTTATGAACAACTTGCCATCTTCTGATGCTTTGAATGCAATAACTCGGAGTGTAGCAAATATTAAGCTGCAACTTGAAACATATGAAGATTTTGGAAAAATTCAAAGTTCCATAACCTATCTTGAAGGTACAATAGCAGCAGTGCAAAGTGATTTGGCAAATGTACTTGAATCCCGATTGCCTGGGATTGTAGATACTCTTGTTAGTGTCCAGCACCAAATCACAAAGCTTGAAAACCTCAACACTGAATCTGAACTATCTCATTTTCATCACTTGATAGATGATATCCAAACAAAGCTTGAAATTTTACAACAATCAACACCCTCTCAGGCAGATATAGCCCTGCTCCAAAATGCTATGCAAAATGTGGCTGATGCTTCTGAATTAAATGATGTGAAATTGGCACTTGAATCTTTGCAAAATACAGTATCAAATCTGCCTACATCACAGGAACTTAAAAATATTAAGAGAGCAGTGAATAGGATATTGAAATCAGAAGATATCAAGAATATCCAAGCAGAGATCAAACATCTCACACAGACAGTGGCCACTCTTCCAACCAATCAACATATTAATGAATTGCATGCCCTGTTTGAGGATATCAGAAGACAGGTCCATGATCTTACAGCTCAAAATTCAAAATTGGCAATTGTTGAAAATTTGCAACAAATTGTAGCTAATATCAAGCAACAGCTAGGAACCATGGAATCCAATCAACAAATGCTCTCTCTGTTTTTGCCACCCAGCTACAAGAAATTGTGCAACAATACAAGAGACTTGCTGTGGACATAAAAATAAAGCCAGGCCATGATGATGTTGTTAGGACCATCAATGAGCACCTTGAATCTGTAACAAGCAGATTGCTCACAGCAGAAAAAGAAATAACAGGCATAATTGAAAATCCTAAACATACAGTAATTCTTGAATTGTACAGCATCCCCAACAAAGAATATGATTCTCCATTTACACCGGGTGGCAAAATATATATGCTGTCCCCTGCACAATTTTATTACCAATTTTTTGTTGGGGGCACATTGAGACCAATCAAGATCAAATATTGGCTTCAACCACAGGCACACCACTACCCCACCTTATCAATAACAAATGCTAACAACAAAGTGAAAATCACTAGTGTAGAATTGGAGGATTTTACAGATCCCAATACATTAGAAACAGCATATGTTGAAGATGATGGCTCTTTGGAATTTAAAATACAAATTGGAGACAAATTATATTTAGAAAATCCTGCAGTTTCAGCTGCTGAACACCCCATAGTTGCAATATTCTTGTTTACATATTATGTCTAGACAAATTATTGTTGATGAATTACACAGACAAGCCAGACATAATTATAAGAGACTGCCAGTAGTTACAAAAGGCATAGATGATTTATGGCAAAGCGACTTGATTGAAATGGCAAGTGGGCAGTTGAAAAACTTAGACAAAATCAACAAGGGCTACAAGTATCTACTCACTGTAATAGACACATTTTCAAAATTTGCCTGGGCTGTGCCACTCAAATCCAAGACTGGAAAATGTGTTACAGAAGCCTTCAGGACAATCATCAATCAGAGTGGAAGATCCCCGCGCTATTTGCAAACAGATAATGGCAAAGAATTTTATAATTCAGTGTTTCAACAATTTATTAAAAGCCAGGCAATACAACATTATTCGAGTTACAGTGACCTTAAGGCCTCAATTGTAGAGAGATTCAACAGAACCTTAAAAAATCTTATGTATAAACAATTTACCCTCCAAGGTAATTATAAATGGATTAATATTCTTCCAGAACTTCTACAAAAATATAACAACTCGGTCCATTCCACAATCAACATGAAACTCTCTGAAGTAACTTCATCTGATGAGCAAAAATTGATCAGCACTGTTTATTATCCTAGATACCAGCCAACAAGAAGAAAGGCCAAATACAAGATTGGTGATCAAGTAAGAATAAGCAAATATAAGCACTTATTCAAGAGAGGCTTTACAAGAAACTGGAGCACTGAATTATTTACAGTGGTTCAGGTTAAACCCGGGACCCTTAACACATATATAATAAAGGATCACCGAGGAGAAATTCTCAAAGGCAGGTTTTATGAACAAGAGCTCAGCAAAACTAAACAGCCTGACACATATCTCATAGAAAAAATTATCCGCAGAAAAGACAACAAGTTACTTGTCAAATGGCTAGGACTTCCAGAACACAGCTGGATCGATGCAAACAAAATAATAATATGAACACCTGGGATGTTATAAAAAGGCTGCCAGAACCTGAACAACAGAATAAGAGAAATGGCAAATTGTTACCTGATAATATTAGGTGTCTTATTGTTGGGCCATCTGCTTGTGGTAAAACTACACTAATGGTTGATAATTTTTTATTGGCACCCAACTGGTTAGACTGGAAAAACAGGCACTTGTATATCTTCTCTAAGAGCTTGGAACAATTAAAATATCAGCAGCTGATGAAGCTATATGATAGATTGGATATTGCCACTTTTGAACCAGATGTTAAGCCACTCCATGAATGTCTCGATAATTCTGTTGTTGTGTTTGATGACATTATACTGGATAATCAAAACAAGGTTAGAAATTTCTTTACACAGGGCCGGCACAAAAACATTGATTGCTTCTACCTGGCACAGACTTTTTCAAAAATACCCAAGCAGCTGATCCGGGACAACAGCAATTTTATATGTGTGTTTCATCAAGACCATACCAACCTCAAACACATACATGATGAATATGTAGGTGGGGACTTGAGCTACAATGATTTTTCTAAATTTTGCAGCAAGTGCTGGAACCAGGACAGTTATGGGTTTGTCACAATTGATATGACAAGAACACCCAATAGTGGCAAATACAGAAATAAAATCAACAATTTTTTAGATATTGAAACATAAATAAATAACCATGAAAAGGCCAATCATTGATGATCTTAAGTTAAGAGATTATCTTGTAAAAAGATTTAAGGGATGGAAATCAGAGAACCGAGGAATTTATGAAAAACACAAACAAACAGAACAGCCTGTAATTGATGCTATTAATAATTTAGGTAAGAATATCAAAACTGTTACAGAGCAAAATCAAAACTTGATCACAGAGCTTGTACCTGTAGCTGCAAGGAACATATTAGATTATCCAATGACCCCACTTTCCAGTATTCATACACCTAGTCCTATTGCTCCTAGAAGAATTGAAGCCAGTCAGGATCCTATTGAATTGGGTCTTCTTGCTCAAAAATATTTAACCACACCTAAAGACAATAAAGATGAGGTGTTTGGCTTATATGCTGACACAGAGCTTGATGGCAGCATCATACATAGAATTGGCAATTTCAGAGTAACATTTATGGGAGATGATATAATTGTATATTCAGAATCTCGACTTGGAGAAAAAGGTGCTTTTGTTAAGTACTCCGGAACACCTGGATTGTGGGAACTCATGACCAGGAAGAGACCTGGCAGCTATACAGATCAAGATTATGAGGATTACAAAGAAATATTAATAAAATCAGATGCTCTATACCAGAACAATGATCCCACACAAAAAAGAGTCAAGTCTAGCAGTGGGGCAAAATACAACAATTTAATCAAGCCCATATGGTCACAGATCAAGACTGGCAGTGGAATCAAACAATACAACACCCTGCCTAAAGAATTTGTGTGGGTTGATGATGTCAGGAAACTTGTAGATAGGTTATTGGTGATAGCTGGGGAGGAAAATGCTGGGAACCACAATTTTTACAATGAAAAGGTTGGAATTATGGACATGATAAGCACAAAATTGTCTAATTTTATAGTGAATGACACTAAGGGGATTGGATATCTCATAAAAATTATTAATACTCTACCCCCCAAATTTTGGAATATTTCTGAGGGTCGGGGCCTTGTTAATGACATTATAAACAAGCTGCCATTTGAATTACATATTCCAGGCTATCAGTATTGTGGTCCAGGCACAAAATTGGACCATAGATTAAACAGAGGGGATCCTGGTGTTAATCCCCTAGATGCTGCTTGTAGAGACCATGATATTGCATACAACACACATTCTGATCTTGATAAGAGACATGTTGCAGATAAGAAATTAGAAGAGGCTGCATTTGGCAGATTTGTAAGCAAAGATGCTTCTTTGAGTGAAAAAATAGCAGCATTGGGAACCACCATAGCTATGAGCACCAAACAAAAACTGGGGTGGGGGTTGTGAATATGTATATAATAAACCTACAATGAAGGCCAAGGGTGTTATGTATCAAATACCTTATGCAGGTCTCAAATCTCTTAAAACTATTGACAGTCTTTTGACCAAAAAGCAGCGCAAGAAAAAAAATTCTTGTATTGCAAAGGGGCATGGTATGAAATTGTTACTTAGTACCCCCCCAATTAAAAAAATTACATCAATCAAGAAAAAAATCACATGTGGGGGGGATTCATATTTACCATCCCTGCTATCTTAGCTGCTCTCGGGGCTGTGGGGAGCTTGGCCGGGGGATCAGCTGCCATAGCAAAAACAGTAATAGATGCCAAGAAAAATAGGGCAGAATTAGATGAGCAGAAGCGCCATAACCTGGCCATTGAGAAACAAGGCAAAGGTGTTAAGAGAGCCATGAATAAGTTTAAAAAAAAACAAGAGCCGCTTACAAACCAAGATATTGAAGCTTTAATCAAGCCACTGGGCATCAAACATTTTAGAGGTGTGTACATGTCTGATTCTTTACCGGAACAACCACTCAACAAAGAGTGTGGCATTGTTAATTTGGATAAGTACAAAAATCAGGGCACTCACTGGATTTGTTATCTTAAATATTTAAAAGATGAGGCATTTGTATTTGATTCATTTGGAGGTGTTCCACCTGAAAATTTAATAAAATATCTAAAATCACCTAATCTTTATTACAATAATGCCCGTGCTCAAAACTTCAAAGATGTTAATTGCGGACATTTGTGTTTATCTGTTCTTAGATATATGTCTCAAATAAATAAACCATCAATTGAAGATTTTCAAAAGGCCTTGTGGTATCTGAAACATCATGGGGGTATTCCATCTCACCAGCCAAAATTCAATATTGAAACTCAAATTGCATGATGACATAGTGTATCCCAAAACAATAGCTCTCAGGGCATTTTACGGCATGTACTTAATCCCTAATATTACACACCACAACAACACAATTGCAGTTGGGGATGAAAAAATTGTCATCACTCCAGGGCAATTTAATCTGTCCACTCTAAATGCTCAATTACCCAGAGGTATAGTGTTAAGTCAAAATTCTGTCACTCACAGAGTAGAGATTGTATCTGCTACAGAAACAGTGGATCTGGGTACTATAGGAGAGCTGTTAGGCTTTGAGAACAACACAAAACTTGAAGCAGGCATCAAACACACTGCTATGAATATACCTAAATTCTTAGCCATAGAGACTCTGAATATTCACTGTAATGTGGCTGAGGGTATGATCACCAAATCAAATGGCATAGGCACTCACAAACAAACAGGCATCATTGCAACATTTAAACCTAATTCTGAATTTATGGAGCCCATCATCTGCAATCCATCCCCAACATTATATTTTCCTGTGTGTCATAATAGAATAGATAATATTGAATTGATGGTCACTAATGAAAAAGAAGAATTAGTTGATTTTGCTGGAGCCACAACAACTGCAATCATAGAGATTAACCTTTAAATAAAAATACATACAAGAAAAAAATGGAAAATATTGAGAGTTATAAGCTACAATCATTCCCCCCAAACAGGAGGACATTTGCAAATTTAAATCAACCCAACACAGAGATTGAGGTTGATCTTGATGTAGGGGATGGATTTATACACCCCCACAGAGCAGATCTATACATCAAATTTGATGTTGTAAAGCTCGATGGTACAGATTATCCGGCAAATTCAAATATAAGACTTGTAGATAATTTTGTGCCGCATCTATTCTCTGAAATTGAGGTCAGAAAGCATGGCGTTGTTATAAACAGAGTGGATTATCCCGGCATTACCTCCACAGCTTTGGCCACATTAAAATTATCCAAAACCGAGGCTTCATACTACAAAATCGGTGGATTTGAGGCTGGTGATAAGATATTATCTAAAAACCACACAGTGCTGTTCCCCATGCGCCTGTTGCCAGGATTCTTCTCAGATTACAAAGATATTATGTGGAAGGGTGGGTTAAGAATCACATTTAGAAGAGCTGCAAATGATAATAATGCTTTGATGAGGTACAGTGCAATAAACTCTACAGGGGAAGCTCTGCCCAATACCCTACCAGATGCAGGCAAATGCATTATTCAGACTATGGAGTTAAGAATCCCTGTTGTTGAGTATGAAGCCAGTTATGCTCTTAAATACAAAGCTGATATAATAAAAAATCCACAGATTCCCCTACAATTTTATACATATCAATGTGTACAGAAGCCCGCATCTGGTACATATTATGAGTTTGATGCTACAAATTCATTCTCCAGTATTCAATATGACATGCCTGATTTTGTAGTGGTATTGTTTCAGACTGGGAGACACAACAATCAGGAAAAAAATTCAAGTAAATTTGATAGCTGCAACATCAAGAACATATATCTTAAAAATGGCAGAAATGAGGTCTTTCCCAGAGAAAATTACAATTTAGACATGTCCAAGAATGATTTCCTCAAATTATATGAGGCCTTTTCGGCTTTCAAGAGGGTCACTACTGGCAATACTGACATGTATTACACACCAGATGAATTCAAAGCACAGAGACCCATGTTTGTAATCAACACTTCAAAAAGAAAACAGGTTGTGGTGAATGACAGGACAAATATTAAAATTATCTGTGAATTCCATGAGGCATTACCTGATGACACTATATGTAGTGTTATTCTCATAGGTGAAAAATCATATGTTTATGATGTAAGAAATGAGAGAGTCACAGAGCAATTCTAGAGGGTCTCTGCATATTACATTGTTTTAATATTAGATAAACAAATTGAAGCTGGTATCCAATTAAACTTAAACTGGAAGTAAATATGTGTGTGTGTGGGTAAGGGTGGCTTAGTTTTAAGTGTGGGCAAAAAAAATATCAAGTGGGGCATATTTTTGACAAGTTTATGGACAACAATCTCACAAAAGTGCCTTTTGTAAGTATAGGCACATCAATCTGAGGGGGGTCATACTTTCTCATGGAATCCATGAGGGCTTTTTTACAAAAATCTTGGATTAGACAGGGTTCCACACTTGAGCAAAAAACTCATATGGGCATGTTGAGCTTGTTTTAAGTGTAGCCAAATCTGCTTCAGGGGGGTTCATACTTTCTTGAGTTTATAATATTGTATTTACTACTACTGGTTATGAAGCACTACTTACATTATTCAGAAGATGGATCGGGATATATGCGAACGACTTTCAAGGTGTACTAAGCTCACGAAATGCCATGCCGCCACCACTGGCTGTCTTCGATCGGACCATCAGCATTGTGGACTATAAGTTTCCATTGTAGTAAGCTACGTTGGCTTTGCAAAGACCGGGTAGTGTGCGTAGACAGCGATGTTTCAGGCGTCGCTTCAATAGTCCGAATGCTTAGAAATCCATAAAACTGGCATCATCGTTTTTCATCAAAATGTCCTGAAATGGTATAACACGGATTCCTGTTCCCCGTTCCATCTCCTAATAAAAGCAGAGTGGTGCTCGGGCGGAATGGTGAGGCGTTGTCGACATGACGCAACTTCTGAGTGTCCTCTCTGTACAAATGAGGCATGTTTGTATGAAAGATGGGGGTCATAATGGATTATTGAAAGTAGGCAGCATTCACTTTCACATTTCTGTCCACCTTACGTATCGCAAATCCCGTGACAACCATGAAGCCTCTTGGAAAAGCGTCGCGGCAGTAGCGAACAAAGTTGCTGCGCCCCTTACCATGTGTTACGGTACGCAATCGACCGAATGTGACCACTGCCAGTGAGACAAATGTACTCAGTCTTCCATTTGGACTCAGCCAGGTACCTTTCATAGAGTTTTCTGCAGTTGATTCTGCATTCTGTAAACTTAATCCTACACTAAACTTGATTCATTAAGTTTGAAAATTAATATCTTGGTTGTGTGCATATTTTCTACACTTTTGAGAAGATGCTGCAGATTATTTCTTAAATTTTTAGTGTCAGACATCTTCTTACATACAATCCCTAGTTGCAGAAGTTCTTATGATTTGATATGCCGGCCTGCGTCCATGGCCGAACGGCCGTAGTAGCATGCTAAGAAGTCAGAGGTTCGAGGTTCCAACACACTGGTGTGCGTAGAGTGGGGCTAATCGGGCAACAGCCCCTTCAGAAATTTTGAGAAATTGAACATTTTCAAATGAAAGCAGCGAGAAACCAAATTGGTGACTTATATCCCGAAACAACAGACCCCCGACTACATTTGTTTTTGTTTTTGAATAACCTTTAAGACGAAGGTTAAAATATGGTAATTACGATATATATTATAGTGTATCCCTGCCAAGACTATTAGAAGGAAGGCTGGGGCCATACCTGATCACGTGGTCCTTGACGTCAGGCGTGACGTCACGGGCGGACAGATCGCTCCGCGCCACGGTTTCGCAGCGGAATCAATGCAGAAATTATGAACAAAAAAGAGCCGTCATTATGCCCAGAAGCTAGCTGGGACTGAATATACAGGTTCACTTAGGATCCGAGATAATGTATGTCTTCAGAATTGGATTATACAGCTATTAACATATGTATTGAATCGGTAGTTTTTAGGTCGTCACATTTCTCTCTGAAACCTAAAGTTTTATGTAAAATTGAAGTTAATATGCCTGGTCATGCGTTTTGTTAAATAAAGGCAGAAAGCCAAAATTATGGATAAGTTGAATATGTAAAAGAAAACAACCTCATCTATTGCTCTCTTTTAGGAGTGAGAGAGGAGCTGTTTTCACTTAACTTCTTCAAATTTGGTAACTTTGCTTCGACTATTGATATTTATTTCATCATTAATTTTCCTTATTCAGATTACAGTTGTGAGTCTTATGAATCTTTGAACTACACAGGGAGAAATGTGAGGAAGTTCCGTGTGTATTGTCACAAACACTTTAAACAACTTTCGACTGAACGATTATATATTTATATATATATATATATATATATATATATATATATATATATATATATATATATATATAATCAGTGGGATGTCGAACATGGGTGCCCACAGGCGGGTATGTGAAAGCTGGTTGCGTCCACTTAACTTTGGGGAGGGGGGGGGGCGATTGTGATGAAAATTTGACAGAATAAATAATAGAACAATGGAGGACGGAAGTTGAACTACGTTGTCATTTAAGTATCACTCGTATATAAATAGCAAGTTGTGTATTTCCAAGGGAATTATAACAGTTACTATGTAATATATAAATTATAAATTAAAATATTATTATTTTTTATTCTAATAATTGTAACCCAATTGAAGTGTATGGTAGTCTGATGTTGTGTAATGAGACTACTGGTATCGCAATCCACTAACAAGTCTCGTTAGATGCGATGTCTTCAGTTATATATTGTCACCCGCTGTTTTTATTTTTTCATCGGAGATTACGACACATCGCAACACCTCACTGAAGGCATTGTAAACTGCAGCACCCCACAACCCACCAGGGTGCGAAATAATTGAAAACTGGTGAGGGGGAGAAACATATGTGTGAATTATACGATGTACATATTTTTCAATGTTATTAAAAGTAAAAATAAATTACTCAATTAAAATAATTATTATGATTATTAATTAGAAATTAATTTGTTACTTTCATACATATCAGATAGTGTAAAGCAGTTAACTAATTCCATTACTAACCGGTTAAAGATGTTAATATATTATGGCAGTTGAAGTGGTTTTATTATGTGTAAGTTTTTGTTTAGCTTGTGCACTATGTTAATATAAATCAATTAGATTTCATAGTTATTATTGTTTTGCATTCTTGTTTTACTTTTATTGTGCGTATTGATGTAGATTTGTTAGTGATCTCTTGAGAGAGAAAGCATTCATCACTCACAGCCACACTAATTTGTGTGTGTTTTCGATATTATTCTTAGTAAGGTATATTTGAAATTAAAAGTAATTGCTTATCTTTTCTTTGTTATAACAAAAACTGTCCCCCCCCCGGGAAATTTTTGGTGGGGAGATTTTTGAGGCCAAGATTATTATTGGTGGGGGGAAATCCCCCCTCGTCCACTCCAGGATTTCGTACCCTGAACCCAACAATCCAGAAATACAAGAAAAAAGGAGCGAAAAGAACAAAATAGATCAGCCTTTCCACGTTTCTTTCCGTATGGGGTAAAGACTCAGCTGGGTTTTGTCCGTCCATGACGTCACACCCGCGGCAGTCGCGAAAAGAGGCGTGTCTGACCCCAGCCTTTCCTTCTAGTAGTCTTGTATCCCTGCCCAGAACGCATCTATATAACATACACCTTTGCAATTCCAGCCCTCTCCGCACGCCATTGTTCCAACATCATTAGGTGAGGGAAAATAACAAAACAGAATAAAGGATGAAATAAAGATTTGATAATGATCTCAATGGCCAAGTGTACCTCACCACCCAGGAAGAAATTTATGTTCGACCCACAGTTGAGGCACTCTGCACAATAGCGTAGACCCCACTTTGGACTCTGGGTCCAGTCCGGGTTAGCCTATCGGAGCATAAAATTAATTTGAAACAGACATAATTATGAATCAAAGAACATTAATATCCATTTAAGGAAGATAGAGATTTACAAGTAGCAAATGTATTTAATCATGTAGAAATACGTGTAACATGTTAGTGTGTTACGACTTGAAGAAGGGTCAATGTATACCTCAGACAGAACACGCCTTTTTTTCTGAATTTTGACAAGTCACTGGCCATGACTATTTGAATATATTGAATGTTGAGTTGAATATTAAGGATCATGTAATTTGTAACAAGATCTCGATAGTTCCAATGTTTTTTTTCTAATACTCACATTCTATGTTAAGCATAATACTCAAATAAAGACAATTCACATGGAGGAAATACTCATCTTGTTGAATTCTTCGACTGATTAATTTGGTTTATTTTACTTCCCTTTTTATGCCACCTTTCGCTAATCGCGAAGATTAGGATGAGTGATGATATGACGAAATTACTGAAAGGACACTCACAAAGAACATTACGCCCAGGCCGAGATTTGAACCCTGGACCTCGGTAGCACGATTGGATAACAATTTCTCCGCGAAGGTAGGTTTGCATGGTTTTGCCGCCGTAATTCACACCGTAACAGAATAACCTAATGACCATGAGTTTAACCATTGCGTCAAAATGCAGAAAATATTGTGTATTAGTGCCACAATCTTACTGTATGTTCTAGTTTATGTTTTTACATATTATTTGAATGTATATTCGAATATATCTTACCGTATATTTCTAATCACCAGTATGGGATGTGTATATATATTTCTTCTAACACAGATGCTATTTTGTGTGGAGCTTGAAACAAAACTAGGTATATACTCATAACGAACTAGCACTAAATGTTGTGTAATCTATATTTCCGAATTGATTCTTGTTTACCGGTATGCCAAAGGTAACAAGCAATTGTTGCACGCAACGTCTCACAGTTTAATATTTAATATATCAACCGTATCTGTTGGAGCCTTTTGTAGAAATTGTAATAATATTTCACAATAGTAAACATGCATCTAAAGTCGATAAGAATTATGTCCACCAACATTTATTTGGGAACAGCATCGTCGACGTATGGGAACTACAATGATTATAACACTGTATCTATCATTTGATAGAGTGCGCCTGTCACGGTATCCAGTGACATTTGAACAAACACCGTTCGATATTAATCATTTTAGTTTATTGATTCATATTATGTTTAAATGTAAAGTGAGAGGTTTGGTTTATTTTGTGGAAAAATGTGCATCCCAGCCAGACGTCGGGAGTTGGGAGACGGGTTTTCTGAGTGACAGCCGAACTGTCAATACGGCAAAGTCCACGGAGACAAAACAATAGTCACGTGAGAGTGAAGCGCGGAGATGCTCTCTCTACAAGATCTGGATAAAACTGTGTTGTGAACTCGAAGTCCTGCAGATTTATACCGGATTCAAAATTGTCCGTTGAAAACACGTTAGAGTGGCTTGGCTTGGGTTTCCGAAGAGATGGAAATGACCTCTGGTCCATTGTCTCGAAATGCGGTCACAAGGTACGTCATGGTTCTTGCTAGCTTGGGCTCCAGCTGATTATCCCGGTCATCCGTGAAAAATAGTTTCGGCCTCCCGCGGCGAAATCTCCGTTGGTCTCGACGAAAATAAGTCTTCCCTTTCTCCGTGACGACCCGTTTTGGTGCGAATATTTCAGTGATAAATTTATTAATATTTTAATTTTTCTAACGATGGAAGCGGCCCCGGCGCCCACCCAGCGTCGAATAACATGGGTACCTGGGGGAAACCCTGGGGGGTAAAGGCGGTCAGGGGCGTGATGCTGATCACATCACCATCACTCATGACCGGATCAAGAAAGTGTGGGGCGTTACCCCCACACCCCCTATACGCCTTCATGGCGTGGTGCTAAGCACAGGGGAGCACTTTACATTTTTTTTAAGGTTTCTATCAACAGGCAACATCTCGGATAATGGTCAATGGATTCCTGTCGTCCCCAATAAATATAACTAGATCAATTCGGCAAGGATGTCCACTAAGTATGCTCTTGTTTGCTTTAACCCTGGATCCTTTGCTGCAATATAATAGGAAAACTACTCCCGACGAGATACACGCCTTTAAGGAAAACCAAGTGGTTGCTTTCGCAGATGATCTATCCGCTTGTATCACCACAAACTAGCAAATGCAAAAAATGATGGCAGCTATACATATATACTGCCGTGCTAGTGCGGCCAAAATAAATATGGAAAAATCAAAGGCGCTACCCTTTGGCACATGGGATCAAAAATATCCAGATATAGGGATCCCATATGTACAGGAAATTAAAATATTAGGAATAATTTTTCACAGGGACGAGGAACAAATGTTAGAATCCAATTGGCAAAAGATAGCGAGAGACATTCGCATACAATGTTATAAAATGCGAAGCAGACAGTTGAACATGATACAACGAGTGTGGTTTTTGCAAACATATATGTTTAGTAAATTAAACTATACGGCCCAAGTGATCCCAATCAATCAAAAATACCTCAGAATAATGAATTCAGCAATTGGTTGGTTTATGTGGTATGGCCATTTTTTTCGAATACCACTATCCAATCTATGGCAAATGAAACTAAAAGGAGGATTGGAGCTCACAAATATTGAGATCAAATGCAAATCCGTATTCCTGGCAAGATCCTATACGCTCTATGGCATGGAAGATTCCATTACATCATTATGGTTACAGTTATGGACGGAGGAATTTCCACCCCAAAATCCGCCAGATCTACGCAGATTGCAAAAAGGACCGATATATCTACGAAGTTTGAGCAAGAATTCAGGTATGTGGTGCTTCCGCCAAAAAGTGAAGATGTAAAACTCTCTCAATACTTATATACACTGTTTCACAAACAGTTGCAGATACCGACTCACCGCATTGAAAAACAGTGTCCCAATAACAGACGGCAAAATATTTGGAAAAATTTAAATAAGAAATTTCTGGATACATCAGTGTACATTTGGTACAATGTAATACATGATATTATACCAACTAATAAACGCTTACATAATATCAAGAGACAAACAACTAATAAATGCCACATATGTGGAGAGATAGACACAACTGAGCATAGAATAGTAACATGTAATGGAGTAAAGGGAATTTGGAAATGCCTAACGACATATCTAGGACAAATATGTCGAACAGCACCCCAATACTTTCAACCGTCGATGTGTACAAGACCAGATTTCAAATATTTTCCAGAAAAGAAAAACAATGCAGTAATTTGGTTAATAGCTAATAAAATATAGTATGTATTTATATTACAGATACAAATGCATGTTTACGCCAAAAATCTTGTATCAGATAGCGAAAATGGGACTCTTACTATAATACTTACTATGTTAAAAATTCTATACAATACTTTAATAGAATTTATGAAAGAAAACAGACCTATTTTGTATATATGCTGATAAAAATAAAATTTTGTTAAAAAAAAGTCGGTAACGCGTCTGACTACCATGCTAAAGGTCCCGGGTTCGATCCCCGGCCGGTTCAAATCCGGGAACTTTTCTAACGTTGGAAGCGGCCCCGGCGCCCACCCAGCGTCGAATGACATGGGTACCTGGGGGAAACCCTGGGAGGTAAAGGCGGTCAGGGGCGTGATGCTGATCACATCATCCCCACTCACGACCGGATCAAGAAAGTGTGGGGCGTTACTCCCACACCCCCTATACGCATTCATAGCGTGATACTAAGCACAGAGGAGCACTTTACCTTTATTCTTGTATTATAAATTTGTAACTTTTATATATTTACATGTATACGTACTGCTGTACTAAGGCCAGCTACCTGCAGGATAATACTAGCATAAATAAATAAAATAAAGGAGATTGGAACTAATATTTGCTTCCACCGGGACCCTCTATTGTGCATAGCCGTGCTGAACACAAAACTTAGAATGAAAATTGCACATGTTACAACTATTACACATTATTTGGTGCATACTGCTGCCACATACTATGGACCATGGCTTCTAAAACAAATGTCGCCAGGATTGACGCTGTTCTCAGCTTTTGCCTCGCTATTGCTTGCCATAGAATATCTTCTCTCAGACATCTCCATAAAACAGATAGGCTATTATGTCTCTTTTGACTATCTAGTCACCACACACTCGTTGCGAACTAGCAGATATGGATTCGTTATGAGACATTCGTTACGAGACTCGGCGGCAAGCGGTACGGCGTCATGGCTTGTCTTTCCCGGTGAACGGGGTCCGCGACAGTCGCACGCTACAGTCTGTTTTTTTTTCGCTCTCCCTGCCTTCGCTCTCTTTTCCTTTCTGTTGACGTTGCAGACTGACGCCAGTATAATCCTCCCTCGGAAGTTGTGTTTTGTCGTGTCGTGTCCGTGTGTTGAAGATTGTGGCTTAATATGGCACCACAAAAGTTTACATTACAACAAAGGATTTATCTTGTCGAGTGTTACTTCGGAAAGAGGAATTGTGGAGAAGTGCGACGACGTTTTGCAACGAAATTTCCTGGTGATCCCGTTCCACATAGGACCACTATATTAAACCTCGTAAAAAAGTTTAGAGTAACAGAGTCAGTTCTGAATAAAAGTGGAAAGAAAAACCCACCTGACGTGACAGTAGACGTACTTTCTTGTGTAAATGCCAATTTCCTTCGGAGATGCCAGGAATGTGTTGCAGCAGAGGGACATCATTTTCAACACCTTCTGTAGTCAAGGTTAGTACACAATATGAAAACTTTAATTTTAATAGCAGACTCTAGCGACTGTCGCGGACCCCGTTCACCGGGAAAGACAAGCCCTGACGCCGGGCCGCTTGCCGCCGAGTCTCGTAGCGAATGTCACGGAATGCTCTGTATTATTAAAACCGAATTCCTAATCAATACCATTGTCGACACGGTCAACCCGCAAACTAAACCTATCTCACGGCTCCAACATCTCTGAAAGTTATATTTTCTCTCGAAGACAATAAAAATTTTGGTGTGCTAAGGATATCTTGTGTAACCAACAAATGCAAAGATCACCCACTAGAGCAGGCGTATTCAAACCATGTCCGCGGGCCAGAGGTGGCCCGCAAAGGCCTTTGCCGTCGCCCATGTCTGTTTGAAAAATTAAGTACGCAGCATAAAGTGCCGCTCGGGGCAGGTAGATGGTAGTATAGCTTCGTGGCCCGGGAGCGTCATTGAAATTGTTAATGTGGCCCGCACTGTCTGACAAGTTGAAGACTCCTACACTAGAGTGTAAATATCTGTGAATAAAATGTGCAAAAAAGCTTCTTTAATGAAAAAATGCAAGAGATGTGAATAGTGGGGGATACATACATAATTTATACAGGAGGAGTGTATTGACTACAACTTCACTTTGCCTGCATCTCTTCTGGCATGATAAGATTTTCATAACATACGATTGCTAGTAGTATGTTTTCGAACGAAAAAAAATTAACAAGCGGGATGCCAATCTGTGATATCTGGCTGCATGCATAAATAATACGTAAACAATTATTTCTTTCAAGGGTTTGTAGCACTAAAATGAGGAAGACATTATGTATAAATGCAAAATTTGTCGCTGCTCTAAGATAACGAACGCCCTATATATACAGAGACAGGGTGCCGCCCTTATAACACAGACAAATGCTCACCGTGTACGTGTATAGAGAACATGACGGTGAAAATTTTCCTTTGTAAAGGTTCGCTCTTGCAGGGCTCGTTTCGACGCTACAATCCCTCAAAACGATCATTTTCTCTCCATGAGGTGTGTATTAATGCACCATAATTTCGTGGCAGCCGCTGACAGTTTCAAGAAACGTCAAACTATCAAACATGCTGTAGACAAACTGTGTTATCAATGAAGACAAGGGCAATCTTTTGGAGTGTGACAACGTGGATGAAGCTGTACCTTAATGCAATATGAAAAAATTGGATACGAAGCACCATTCATGGATACTGGCACACACCATGGTGTAAAGACTAAAGAGGTGGATGCAAGCCGATCCTGAAAACTCTCCCTTCCGGCGCATGACGTCATCATCGTTGCAGAAGAGGACTGCAGGGAGTCCGTTCGCTTAACAGTGAAGCGTTCTTCGTGAAACAAAATTCAACTACAGACTCAATATAACTTCAAAACACGCGGAATAACCATAACCATGGTATACTGAGCCAGGCACGTATCCAAGGAGAGGTGTTAGTGGGCTCGAGCCCCCCCGAAAGTTTTCGTTTTACACTAGATAAAATGAGGTTTTTGGTTTCTTGTGGTGTGAAATAAGATAATGTGACGATAATTTAAGGAGAGAAATAATTATCGAGGCAATACGGAGAATGTTCTGTATCCTTGTTATTGTTAATAGTGCGTATCCAAGGTGGAAATCAAGGGGCTCAAGCCCCCCTGTAGGATTTTTTTCTGATTATACTACATAAAATTAGGATTTAGGCTTCTTGAATAATGTGATGATAATTTGAGAGAAATAATTATCGAGAAAAGACGGAGAATGTTCTATAACCCTGTTATTGTTACTAGCGCGTACCCAAGGTGGGGATCAACTGGCTCGACCCCCCCCCCCCCAGGAAATGTTTCAGTTTACACTAGATAAAATTAGGTATTTGTCTTCTTGAATAATAGGCCTATGATGATAATTTAAGGAGAAATTATTGTCGAGGCAAGACGAAGAATGTTCTATAACCCTCTTATTATTAATAGCGCGTATCCAAGGTGGGAATCAGGGGGCTCGAGGGCCCCCCCCCCCCACCTTCAGGATTTTTCTCTGTTTACATTAAATAAAATTAGGATTTTGTGATGATAATTTGAGAGAAATATTTATCAAGAAAAGACGGAGAATTTTCTATAACCCTGTTATTGTTACTAGCACGTCTCAAAGGTCGGAATCAGGTGGCTCGAGCCCCCCTCCCCAGGAAAGGAAATATTTTAGTTTACACTAGATAAAATTAGGTTCTTGTCTTCTTGAATAATGTGATGATAATTTAAAGAGATACAATTATCGAGTCAAGACGAAGAATGTTCTATAACCCTGTTATTGTTAATAGCGCGTATCCAAGGTGGGAATCAGGGGGCTCAAGCCCCCCCCCCCCCCCACACACACCTTCAGGAAATATTTCTGTTTACATTAGATAAAACTAGGATTTTTGGTTTTTGAATAATGTGACGATAATTTAAGGGGAGAAATACTTATCAAGGCAAGACGGAGAATGTTCTATAACCCTGTTGTTGATAATATTGCACGTAAACTTTTCTTGAGCTTTCAGTATTGTCGCAGCAAACTTGAGCACTATGTAGAGACTTGTCAGCATTTGGAAGCTGCACAGCAAAGGTATCGCCACACGTAGAGCGATTCGTTGTAATTTTTAATCTCTGGAAGGCGCGAGAGGGAATGTTCTTCAATAAGTGGAGTCGAACTACTGGCAATATTTATAAATCATTTATCTGCGCAACGTTCTAGAATATACTGAGGATATAAATGCGCGTTAATTAGAACCATTCCTAAATATAAATTCTTTGACCGAACCTTGGATCCAAGAGAAAAATGGCGTTGTCTCTGACATCATTTCCTTTTAGGCGTTCAATTCAAGGACTTGTTCATGATTCATTTGATCGTGTTAAAGGTGCATTACTTCAGTCTGTAATACGAAATTATAAAACTTTCTGGTGAGTTCTTTTTTAAAATGTGTCCGAGATGAAGAGTGGCGTGCCAACGATTTTCAGCAGGGAGAGGGGTTACGCATACTATTTTTGGTGGTCAGTCCTCATTTTGCCATATTTTCCTGTTTTTGACGTTCTTTTTTTTTTTTTAAGGACTGTGTCAAATGGGGTAATGACCCCACCCACCCTCCCTTGGGCACGTCACTGGAGATACCTAAATGAATAAGCATTTGATCATATTGGGAGAAGAAACATTAGATGTGTTGGGAACGGAAGGGTTTTCACTGTGCAATAATTGTTTCGCAATCCATCTGTATTCTATAGAAGACTTCCTTCCACGGGGGAGGGGAGAAGGCTGCCGGAGCGTGGTAGGGATTACATCACCTCCTAAATGGCCGAGATCTAGGATGTGTGGGTCCCTACACCTAAAACCTCTAAAATGTTCCTTCATGGTACGGTACTGTATGCACGGGGAACTTAGAAATAAATTTGAGGCACGAAAGAGCATATAACACAGACTGCATTAATAACCCTATATATACACATATGTATAGTACGTATACATACATATACGTAAATATACAAACACCTAAGACTGCATATATACGTGAGTCGCTTCGCTGACTGAGGGCGCCGGGTTCTTGACTCGCGATATTGCCACGGAAGTTACCGGGTTCGAATCCTGAACTGGGTAAGAGTATTTGTATTGGGCAATCAGCCCAAGTAGGCAGAAAAGCAACGTAAAATGTGATACGTGAAAGCACACAATACATGCACATATATATTATATGTATGTGTGTGTGTGTGTATGTGTGTGTATGTGTATATATATATATATATATATATATATATATATAAAGGGAGAGAGATATAAAATTGTTTATTTTGTTCTTCCGCCTGCAAGCCAATACCCATTCGTAACAAAATTCTTCTTTTTTAACAGGAAACTCAAAATACTTGATATTCATTCCTTGCGTCTTTTTGTAATGATTGCTACAGCCGTAAAAGGCACAGTTAAGCATATTTTCTTTCGCAATGCACTTAGATTCTTCTCACTAGAAGTGCAACGAAGACAACAAAAAAGAAACCAGTTCAATGGTCTACAGAAAAGAACAAACCCGGAAACTCCACTTGTTACCCTCTGAAAAGCACCCCCTCTCCTGGCTGTGGCCACTATGTTGACGTCAGAGCTGTGACGTATGGCTGAGAGCCATGCGCGTGCATCCACCTGTTTGTCATTCCACCATGGGCACACACATCTCTGTTGGCATAGTACAGTCTCCACATTATGTTTCCGTATGTTATGCGACAGAAGGAATAAATGTTAGCGGTATCCGTGATATTGTGCCACATTTCTAGTTGAGGATTAAAAAAATCCTTTTGTACAAGAGTGTTCGTGGCATAGAAACGAGGCATGAAAGAGCAAAACGTTACTAGGGAAAGTTGTTCATGTCCTCTACACGCTGTAGAAACTTTGTTTAAAAAGAAATTTTCAATTCTCTTCTCCAGTCATAAAGAACGTAGAAAATCGCGTTTGCTGGAAATAGCCGGTAATGTAAGTGGGATTTTACTTTTTACAAACGTTTCTTGAGAGGAAAAGGGTGGGAAAAAAGAAGTCATGTTCAAGAAAAAGAAAATTGTGGCTTTATTAATAATATGTAAAGATAAGGCAGTAAGAAAATCTTTATAACATACAATATGCGCTGACAGAAAACCTTTCCAATAAATTACAGTAGAGTTCTCAAAAAAATACAGTAAATATTTATACATGTGTAAATTATGTTGTATTCAACTATTACATCTGCATTGCGTTATAAAATTAAAGTTGCCTAAATAACCAAAGTTTTCGCAAATAAATGAGCGGCATGTATCACAAATAAATATTTATGAAGCAACTTTTATGTTAAGACATCTAGTAAACATAAGTAATAAACAGTTTATGCATAAGCTCATCGTAATTAGGGCAGCGTTAATAAAGAAATATCTTTATTACGACAAGAAAACGTGCACAGCTATTGAACTTCTCTAAAAATACCAAATAAGACGCATTTGGGAATCATTTCGCTGTAGATTTAGAAATATCTTCCCTCCATAGGCATATTAATAGAAGATTCTGTGTAGCATTAACATCATGGACGTACACATGAAATATTAGCGCCACAGGCTAACACAAACACATGATTTACAAATCAAGTTCAATTGATTGTAAATGACATATTCTTAGCATATAATTTAAAAATATATATATTTAACTGCTATTCCTCTTCTTTCAGAATGATTGACATTTAAAATACGTGTACTATTACATTCATGCACATAGGTTGGGAAGGGAAATTCTTTATTCGATAAAAATATTTCTTGTGACATTAGTCACCCCTTGTTCCCGCCAGCCATTCCTTCAATCCACAGCAGAGGCGTATTCTGGACGCATGCGTCAATTATGGGAAAAGAATTATTACTTTCTTTCACTTCAGATCCAAGAAATGTAATATAAGCTTAGTTGAGCGCTCTCGTATAAAATACATACTTCTCCTATATGAAGAAATTAGTATGTAGAAATGCTCATTAATGTCGTCCCAGAGCAAGCTGTCGAATGGACCCCTCTCCGCTTTTGCGGTGAGGTGACAGCTTCAGAGAAGAGTATGCTTGTTGTTTCGTTGAACAAAGAGGTGGCAGAGATTGATTTTTTCCCTTGGAGGTACAGTGCAATGCACATTTAGTTTAAAATTTGGTTTATTTTTATTTCTGGTCCTCTTTCAAAGTTCCACATGGCTTAGTGCAGTATTTTCCCGAAATGTTTTTTTTAAAAAAATGACGGAAAATAAAACAGGGTGTACTACAGAATTATTATTATTATTATTTGACTTCGTAAACCTAAAGAATGAGTTGATTGCTCTCTATTCTTCCCCCGAGTTTGAAAATAAACCTGTACATGAACTAGTACCATATATGAACACAAACAATATTCATAACATTATGAGTGAAACTCACAAGTTGGCTACACTCATTTTGTTAATACCAGCTTCAACTGCATCAGTGTAACGATCTTTTTCAGCATTAAGAAGAATTAATAATCATATTAGAGCAACCCAATCGCAAGAAAGATTAAGTGCGCTTGGTATATTATCCATTGAATAAGTGCTGCTTCTGAAAATGAAAGCATTGCCCTCATTTTACGAAGATGTTATAAGGGAATTTACCACTCAAAACAGAAGAGCAGAATTTACATTTAAATTATTTTAATTAAGTCTGGTTCTTTGTTTCTGAATATCTGATTGTAATTTAGCCCTCTACTATAATGTTATTTGCATAAGCCAAACAAACCTAAATTGTGAATCTCCAATTCAATTATAAACTATAACGCCATTAAGTCTTGTTTCCATGATTATGAAAAACTAAATATGCTGACCAAGGCAGTAATTTATTTTATTAAAAGCTTAGTTTATGTTTTTAATAAAATAAATTACTGCCTTGGTCAGCATATTTAGTTTTTCATAATTATAAACTGTTTATAAATATGAAGTGATTTTATAATTTTATGAAGACATTAAACCTGGTGAGTTTTAAACTTTATTATCCATATTTCATTTACGTTATGCAATATTTAGTAATGTTAATGTGGAAATCGTCAACTATTGAATACGTATAATGCTATCCCCCATTCCATAATATATATGTTTTAAAAAAAATTGTGTACAGCATGCCCTTTATGAAAATCCAGGATACGCCCCTAATCCACTGTAGGATGTAAGTAGGATGACGTCTTCCAAGCCTAGCTAGGCCTGGCGTCTGGATTCACAGCCAGTTCAATCCTCTGAGGAGCTTTGGTTTTGTCGTCCCTATATGTTTGTGATCAGTGCAGTCATATTTCTCCGTAGAAAATTGACTGTACAGTCACTTTTCTACGGAGTCCAAATTCCCCGTTACACTGGCACCAGGTAAAACCACAATGGATGATTGTTTCAAATTTAGTTTCAATATTCTTTCTGTGTATTTCAACGCGCTGAAAGCCGGCCCCCATGGCCGAGTGGTTATCGCATCGCTCTACGACGCCAGGGGTCCCAGGTTCTAATCCCGGCCTGGACATGGATGTTTGCGAGTGTCCATTCATCAATTTCATCATATCATCACTCATCTCCATCTTCGCAAATTAGCCAAAAGTGGCAGAAAAGCGAAGTAAAATAAAGCAAATCAAATTAAATGAAATCAACGTGCGGAAAGTGGTTTTCCATCTTGTCAGTGTGTTACGGACCTCAGAGATTGCAGTATTACTCACATTTAGTTTACGAATTATTTTTTGTGTATTTCAAGATATAGTTAACAAATGTTTGTATTCATTACCTTGACAAGTTCAATAAATTATGAGCAAAATATTCTCAAACTTTGAGTGCGGGGGACTTTCGAACGCACTGTAAATTGTGTTATTATATCTTTCAGATATAATAATGTTGTTATTGCTTTTATAAATATTTGCCTTATTCCTTTTTTGCTGTAACCAGTTATTATTACTTAAGAATTCTTTATTTTGTCCGAGATAAACTAAAAAGAAAGGAAGAAAAGCTCAGTGACGCAACAGATTAGATGACTAGGACTGCCGAGTTGTTTTCACTGTGTGCCACGTGATCAGCTCGCCGAGTTCCCTCGCTGCTGTTTTTTTTTTTTTTTTTTTGCTTTCTAACTCCGCTATTGCCTTCAGAACGTGAATCGAACCCGCGACGGGCAAAGACGAGAGCACTAATCATTCGGCTACGCGGAACTCCATATTAAATATGCATGTAAACGTTAATTAGCTGAGTTAGTTGGTTACTTTTCATTCATGTAGTTAATAATAATAATACACGCTGAAAGCAAAGCTGATCATGTTTAATCGTGAATTCCTGGAGAGGTAGAATTGAATAAGAGTGTTAGGAAAATAAAAGCCAACTCTGGTTTTCTGGGAAAATATATTATCTTTTCAAATACACTAATTTACAAGTGATGTTCAAACCCAAATCGGATTCCAAAACTCATTTCAGTTTTGTTTGATAAAAAGATTTTTAAAACAGAATGACTAGAAAATTAGTAGAAAAACAAAGATTTCATGTTATTATTTACTGCAGGCCAATTTGTTTCACATTAGTTGACAAGTTGATTGCAGTGCATACTTTATATTGATGCATGTCTTGCACATATGGTGTTCTAACACCCAACTCCGTACTATGTTTGAGGAAGACACATACGATCACAGCAATATCTACTTATGTAAATGGGGATTGAATGAATGCTGCTTACATCCAAGCACACAATTCAGTGTTCAAACTAAACATTCTTTCCATTGGGATTTAACCATTGACCTAAAACTCATATCACTTGGGAACAGCACACGGGGAAATATAATCCCATCAACAATCCAACTATTATCACAGACACACATTCTGCATGGGATATAAAGATAATTAATGAAGAATGCTTCCAACCACGCAAGGTGTCTCCCTTCCTCTTCATATCGCGTTCACTTTTTCCTTGCGACACCATGCTGTAAAGCCTTTTGAAAGAGTATCACTCTATTTTTAGTAGAGGCTCATCTTCAATACAATCGATTAAGACTTATGATTTTTTACTGCTTCTGAAACACAGTTTCAAGCATACAGTAGCATCAACAGTCACTTCTGTCTAAAGTAACGGTAATATAGTTACTTTTGAAATTGAGTTAATGCAACTCTGCTAAACATTTTGACAATAAAACATATGCTCGTGCAAATATTGTTATCCCAGATATTGCTTGGAACTTTCTTCATTGCTTATTCTATCACTCATCTCACCATTTTACTATTATTCTGCATCACCTTTATTAATTTAATTTAGGGTAGATTCGAAAGGGATATTGATGTAAATATATTGAAAAAACCTAGGTGCAATGATTACAGGTTGCCATAATTGAATCGTCCTGTGATGGTAATGAGTTTAAATTTAGCAACTCGAGGATCAAAACAGCCAATTCAATAAAAATATCACAGAGAGTGAATTGGAAGTTCCTTATGAAACACAAGCCTTTACAAGTCGGAGTGCGGGAATTTTCTTTTGGGTATAGTCCCGAAAATTCTAGGCCGATACACGAACAGTCAGTTACTAGAAAGCTGAAGGACATGGACATATGAAACCAATATCGTACGTTTGTCTTAATGAACTGTTTAATCAGGTTTAGTTATTTGGGTTATCATTCCACTGTTCTCTTTGAACGTCTGCGAGGGTTACTTCGATGAATTCGAACACCCCGTCGTATGTGCATGGAATCGCAACGACGTCATCCCCACGTTTCAAAGTAACTGGTTCTTGCGTATAGTTGACGACACGCGGGGTGAAAATCACACGAATAGGTCCAGGAGTTACGGGTACGTCCAATCGGTTCGGGTACGTATCTTCGAACCCCTCCAAGCCGTTGGGGAAGTAAAAGGCCACGTCGGTGATTGCATGACAATAACTCTCGGGTGGTATGTTGTACTCGTAAGCAGACCTCACAATGACGGTGTGGTAGTCTCCATTGCTCACTGCATAGGGAGGGTAAGCAGACGGGGACAGCTTCAAGTATCTCATGGTGTATCGTTGAATGTCGTATATTTCCATCCTGTAGCTCCTTGAGGAAAACCTGGAATAAAAGAAAAATATCCAATTCAATTCCTTACACGACGCAATTTATAAACCCAATTATATTGTATACCTATTTCCAGTAGTGCCAACTTATAATGGCAACATACTGCTGAATCTAAATATGAATAGCAAAGACATTGCCGACCTCCGTGGCAGAGTGGTTATCACAGGGCGCGGGTTCGAATACCGGCCTGGGCATGCTTATTCTTTCTTAATGTACCTTCATCAATTTTATCATATCATCTCTCATCCTCATCGTCGTGATTAGTCAAAAGTGACAAAAAGCGACGCTAAATACAAAAAATTAAAACATGCACCGACAATTGTAATCAAATGCATACTTATCCGTTTTCTTACCTTCAGAAAAACCTCTCAAATCTGGCTGGAGATATTTCGATATGCACACTAAACACGATGGCAGATCCTTCTGAAGGGCTCGATGACTCGCACTAAGCTGTATAATTACTGGATAAAGTTTCGATTGCCAAAGCTATTTATTTGTTCTGGTTCTATTGTGGAACACGCCTTCGTGTTCAGTTCTGTGTATAATGTTTCTTCCATGACGTGCACAGTCTTCTTCATTGTCTAATACTTATGATTCAATTACCCGCAAGAATGCGAATCTGAGGTATCTTAGATAAGCAATTGTGTGACACAAGGAAATGCGTAGTGATGTTTTGATCTAGTGTTTGACAGACAATAGCATTCCACTTTCGTCGATTCAAACTAATCGAGGAACCTTTCGAACTCATGACGTTTCTAAACTGTGAGTCTAACATGTCAGGAAATAGAGCTAGTTCATAATTGCTGATATGTCCGTATGTGAAGAATTGAAGCGCTAGGTTCCGTTTCTCTGTTTCAGTTAATTTCCATACCGATCGAGAAATGATACTTCCATTTCATTGGTCATAACAAGAACAACGACATTTCTTCATGTGACTCACAACTACTTAAGGAAGCCAATTCATATTTACGAGGGGTAGTTCAAAACGTTTTCAGCCTGACATGAAGTATGAAGGGAGAGGGTGAATCTTGGTGTATATATCACCATTAATTAATTATATATCATTACATGAATATGCTATGAACCCCATGTCCATCAGTTGACTTTTCTTTGTACTGAATAGAACCTTTCTTCCAATAAGTCCTCCGTCACATGAGGATACAAAGGAAAGATTAGACAAGGTTTAAGTTTCACAATCGATATTCTAATTGTAAGTAGTATTGGCAAAAGAGATTTATTATTTGCATTTTAATTTCAATACTTAACTGTATCGATTAAGATATAAATAAATTAATTAATTTGATTAATAACGTAATTTATAATAAATTATATGATGAAAACCACTCTATTAGTCTGGTTGTCATTTTTATTAGCCTAGTAATAATTTTATCTTGCTTTTTATATCTCGTTAGATTAATAGCAACAACGTGTATGAATAGTACAAAGGGATCCCTTCCTCGCCCTAATTACAATAAGATTTTATCTGAAGATCAAACCGTTTTTATTGTAATAGATTCGTATGGCAAAATAAATCTGTCTTTGGTTGCAATATTTTAAACTTTTACAAAAATAATATTTTCAACAACATTCCTCATTAATCATTATATCAAGCGATGCGAGTCACCCCGATGACGTAGTTGTATGACTGTGGACATGTAATGAAGGAGGGGTGTAAGGGAAGCTCCTTCCACGTAGTGCACCCAATAGTCAAACTCACTTCCACGTAGTACACCCTGGACTGCAGACTAACGCGGCTCTGGCGACTGGCCTCATGGCCAGTATAATTCTGTGTCGTCCTGTGGTTTGTCCTTATTTGTCTGAGCGCCCTTTTTAGCCTCAGCTTTTAACCAAGGTACAGCGCCTAGAATAACGTAGTGTGGAAAACGGCATGGTTCTGCGCTCTGTGGCTGGTTCCACTCGAAAATGATCCGCTAGAGGCGCTGGTGTTGACCCCGGTGCTTGGTGTTCGACTGCTTATAATGGAAGTAAATGGAGTTTTCGCTGCAACGTCTGATTCTTTTACATGAAGCATTTCTATGAATGTGATAATTGCTATGATATTTGGTACAGTGGTCGCGAAGATATTAACGAACATTCTAGACAGTCGACCACGTCCTGTTATCATCATACTTTCGTTAATAATACGGGAGAAAAAATACGCGTGGAATGTTCTTGGCAACTAAATTTTTGTGTATGAATTAGGTTCATTATTATTATCATCATCATCATTTCTTTTAAAGATATACGCACTGAAGCATTTGTATTTTTGATATTTACTGTCTCTTTTCTTCCGCTTTGAACTAATCGCGGCGATGATGATAATGATGATTGCACGAAACGACAAGGGGAACCCCACAAAACTTTCTTAGTGCCATCGACATGAGTGTAAGGAAACTTTCAAACCAATGGGACAAGCGACACGGGATGTTCACACTGTCACACTAGTGACACACACTTCCAGACTGTAAAATAGCATTCATTGCACATGAGGGTCCAAACAGCAAGCGACACGTTCATATGGCGTATTCGCGTGCTACTTGTTACTTCGATCGGAAAGCTCCATAAAGGAATGGTGCTGAGACCGACGCGACGCGCTACAGGGGGAGTTCCCAACTAAGTGACAAACGACATGGTGCCTTCAGTCTATTAGGAAGCGTTGCTTGCGAACAACAGATAGGCGACACGATAAATGGCACATTACAACAACAGATCTAGACGACACGATAAGCCACACGTCTCGCTTCTGCGTTGCTCAAACTGGGCCATTTCCTCAATAGCTTGCAACATGTTGCCGTGGTTTGTTGTTCGCGCATACGCGATGCAATGAGTGTCTTGCTTTAGTGAGATTGCGCACCAAAGCGACAAGCGGCACGCGACACTTATGGCTTGAGGATTTCACCAACGGAACGCTGCCCTGTGCTTCCCGTCATGCCGCTACTATGTGAAATGTTGCTCTTGATTGGCTCGTTTCCAAGCAACATGTCTCGCTTCGGCGCGAACGTTGCCTTGGACCGAATGACCCGTGTCGCTTTGGTGTGAAATCCTCGTATCGTTTGTCGCGTGTCGCTTTCATGTAAAATCTCCTTGAGGAAACGGTGCAGTCAGAGCTTTTGTCCCTACGGTTCGAAAGGCTGCATTGATTTCCGACTGCTCGCTTTCAAGCGACATTTGTGATTTGTCGCCTCGGTATGAAATATCTCTCAGGATACTATTTATATTCTAATAACATAGAAAAATAAACTCTAATACACAGTCCAAGACCTGACGTCCGGAATCACATTGCGATGTTTCTTCTTGTGTTACGCATGCTATTTATTTATTAATTTTATTTTACTTTTATTTCCAAATTAATGCCATTTCGTGACTGCAAATCACTCCACAAATATAATTGTTTCCATCAATTCACTTACCGCCTTTCTAGAGAAACAAATCTACACAATATATTCCAAAAACTAACTAAGCCGCATTACTTTCATAACAAAATTAGCAGCTGTGTCGATCACACTGCCATCTACTTGTCATCGTCTCGGGGAACCAGTTTCTTGGGTCGTTTTCCACACTACGTTATTCAAGGCGCTGTAACCAAGGTAAGAAAAATTTAGTTTTCAGACACACTTTTATTTTTGTTATGATAAGGAGCTGGACACCGTGTTGTGTGACGGGTACAAAATAGCCTCAGTGCTGACGCACCCAACAAATTTTAATTCCAATTCCAATGTAATCAAGGAATACAATTTGCATCGGGCAAAAAGCTAAGTCAAGGAGGTAACTATTTATTTTTAATATAATTTTTTATGGAAAATCGCAGTTGAGGTATCTGATTTGAATGTCTACCTTGTAATATACATTACTGTTGTAATATTAGTCAAAATATGTCAAAAATTAAGAAATCGAAAGGTTTAAAGTAACACATTATCAACATTTTGGAGTTCTTCGCCAGATGAATTGGGTTCAAGGAACTTTTAGTCATATATCAAAACCAAACGGCGAGTCTGCACAGTTATAGAGTTGAAGCATTCTGTCGTATCTGCACAGGATTATGCAGGCACAGTGGCTGTCGTGTTTGTAGACCCAGAGCCCTTGAGCTGGACCTGAAAATCTGCAGCATCTGAATTTCACGGGGATGGATGTCATATAATGTCGTCTGCAATAACCATGTTTACGATCCATTTATTCATACTCCTAATGGATACGCGCGGCCTCTTTGCATGGATTTATCATATACACCAAGGACATCTGAAAAAGAATGTCATTAATAACAAACATGACAAGGATAATTTGGTGTTATATGAAATGTAAATTTAGCTAACAGTAGCATAAACATGTGTGTGTAAAATAAGTCTTAATTTGTCGATGATATACGCTGATATCTGATTAGTCGCAGCCACCATTTTATAATGTTAAGTTAACTTGTAAGAATTGTTATATGAATTGAAAGTTTTATCATAACTTGCCGATGATATACACACGTAGTTGATATGTTAGAACTGTCGTTATTAATTAAATAAATATCTGTAAGTGTTACGTACCCGCACATGTAAACCATATGGCCAATGATTGAAATAAGGAATCATAGATGGCAGCACGCGGAAGAAATATTAGGAACGCAGATTATAGTAACAATGCGCACGCGAATTGAATGAAAGTGTTTGGTGAACTGAAATTAATTGTGCTTACATAAATTTATGAACTGAGATAAACAATGGAGTTGGATAAAGGCGAGATAAAGAAATGATCGACACGTGCAGCATATGTGATTGTATGTAAAGATTAATGAAGTTAAAAAGCGATTACAATTTTATAATCTCGACCGTCTTAGTGGAAAGGATTTTTCCCACTAGATCTTTTTGGTTGTTTTCCCCGGTGCGGCGCCAACTCAGTGGCGGCCCCCAAGCACTTCCGTTGTGGCGCATCTATTGCTGACCCGGATCGAGGTCGAGCGCGGGACAGGCGGCGCCCCTCGATTAACCCCTTTTTTCTGCTTCTATTAGGCTATCGTGCAGCAAAATATTGATTCGAATTATTGTTGTATCTTTGATAAAGCCCAAAAAGAAGGGAAACATAGGGAAGATACAGGAATCAATCCAATGTTTAATAAATGAAGGCATTTGGATATAGGTGCCTTTGTAAATAAGAGATATATTTACTAGAAGAATAAATATATCAAAGGCATATGATTTCATCGATAGTAGAAGAAGAATAAGTATATTGATCAGTAAAGAAGAAGTTTATAGAAGAATAAGTATATTGATCAATAGAATAAGACGTTTATAGAAGAATAAGTATATTGATCAATTAGAATAAGAAGTTTATAGAAAAATAAGTATATTGATGGAAGAATAAGTATATTGATTAATAGAAGAAGAAGCCTATTGACAAATACAAGAAGTGTATTAAATAATAAAACAAGAAGTTTATAGAAGAATAAGTATATTGATGGAAGAATAAGTGTATTGATTAATAGAAGAAGAAGCCTATTGACAAATAGAAGAAGAAGTGTATTAGATAATAGAAGTTTATAGAAGAATAAGTATATTGATGGAAGAATAAGTATATTGATTAGTAGAAGAAGAAGACTATCGACTAGTAGAAGAAGAAGTCTATTGACCAATTGATAGAAAAAGAGGACCTCTTTCACATATCACCCCGTGTTCAGGGTAAAATACCCACCCATTAGGGGTAAAATGCCCAATACAAGAACAATTGTTGTAATACTTGTCATGACATATTTAAAGGAAAATAATACACAGCATCAACTGGAAGATTATTAACGTTTGTTTCGTAAACAGAACATCATTTGTACAGACAAGCATAGCGTTTCTAACAACATTTATTTTGAATTTACCATAGCCTCTTTTACTGTTTACATTTGTGAGAAATTGCATTGCACTTTGGTCACGTGGACGTGAATTTGATACATATTTCATGCATCCACATGCTACAACGAATACACTGGATGCAGTCACATTGTGGTCCTTTCTTATCATAGTAATGCCCATGGGCATATTGTAATTAATTTCTGTGGGCATATCACCCCACAGCTACAAGCAGAAAATTGAATCACTTGGTTGGGAACTCTGAGCACCATGCGGCAGTTTCACTCTGCAGATATGTTTCCCTGACTTTTGATCTTTACACCAATATAATTCAGTTTCTTTCTCTCTTGGGAATATTATTGCACACTGTATTATTATTGCACACTGTTAATACAACAACGTCCAAAAAATTATTACCTCAAAAATTGTCATCTTATGAAATTAACCCTGGACGGCTTCAGAATCTTCTCCCAAGCTCCACCACGGAGGGCGCTTTCAAACAAGAGTCGCAGAGTTACCACAACATTAACGTTGCGCGAGATACAAGGGGGTGGGCATTTAACCCCGATGGGCATATCCCCCCGAGTGACTCTAATATTGTTGCATGACAGCATGACAATACATTTGGCGAGGTACGAGGGATATCACTTGGGATGTAGCAATGGAAATCAGGCAAAACTGGGTTTACGGCTCATGGATAGGGTAAAAGGGAAGGAAAATGAACGAGCAGAATCACACTCACCCAATCAGACACGAGCCGGCAGGGGTCTCACTTATCGCACAAGACATAGCAACCTTCGTGTTCTGACGTCAGCGCGGAGTGCTCTCACCTTTCGTTGTTAGGATTGTTAGGTTAGGCTTCTTACATTTAGTTCTCTTAGCATAAATAATGCATTTGTAGTGTATTTATGGAGGGGTAAAGGCGGCCTAAGCGTGGTGCTGATCATATCAGCAAAGATGGCCGAGATCGAGAATGTGCGGGGCCCTACCCGGGGCCTCCGAGATGCTTATACTTCGTGTATACTCCGTATACGGGCCGCAACCTGTGATGTTAAAAGGACTGATGACGTCAAAAGATTAGTCGTGTGTTTTGGGGAAATACATGCATTTGAATGAGCGAGTTGTTCGAAAAAGAGTTCCTGTAAATGTATTTATTTGAGAGTAAGAATAATAATTCTTATCTGAAATTGAGCATAGCTATGTCCTGATCAGTTGCAAGCAAATTTATGCCTTTCTATGTAATACATCATTTAATAACATGTTAGTTAAAAAAAGTGTGTTCAGCCAGTGCGAGGTGCGACATTTAAAATTTGTGTAGGCTATTGTAATATTAATTACACGGATGCCGAACTTATAACTACTATTTGCACCTTTATTTAACACGAAAAATGTTGATAGTCATTTATACGTCCGTATTATTGCTCATGCGTTGTCTGAAATTGTGTAGTTCAAAGTTCAAAAGTCACGTCTTAAACATCTTATTTACTTTCTAGCCACAGTAGAGGATATTCACTTACTTCTTCAAGCTACGTATGTTCCGGTTTACAGGAATTATGATATTGATGATATACAGAAGTGAAAGAAATATAATGTACATCAATAGAATTTTACGAGTTTGTTCAGTTTTAATAACCTATTTCACAAATACAAGGTAACCAAAGAAGTTCTTGCCGTTTTTGATGTCCCACTAATCATGCGCTCACAGAGAGGAAACGAAATGACGCACATGCCTGCCAAGCGATCGGGAGTTAGCCTGACCATCGACTGTCAGTAATACAGGCACGTTGCGCACACACAGCAGTCATAGCTCGTCCAGTGTCAAAGAGAAATGAAGGTATCGAAGCAGCTTGTTCACTTGTGTTTGTTATATGACTTTAAAGTGGGCCTGTCAGCTGCCGCATCAAGTCGCCGCATTTGCCAGGCATTTGGGAGTAATGCCGCGAACGAACGCACTGCCAGGCATTGGTTCCAGAAATTCCGTTCGGGAGATCTGAGCCTTTTGGATGAACCTCGCAGTGGACGACCACATGTGTTGGATGACGAGAAAAGTGTCAGAAACCATACATGACTTCCTATATCCAACATGGCCGCCTTAGAGGTTCTGCACATGAGATACTTTCCATAACCTGATTTAGAGTTCGTTTATCAGATTTTTCGAGAGGCATTTTATGTTAATAAATAACAAGTGAAAGCAGCCATCGAGGAGGACAGTGGTCTAACGTGCGATGAACTTGCAGAAAGGTTCCATGTTTGCGCTGAAACAGTCAGACTGCACCTGCATGGGATAGGGAAGTCATACAAGTTAAGCAAGTGGGTACCTCACACATTGTCGGCAGCCAACAAGGAACAACGAATGACAGCCTGTTTGTCCTTGCTCACTCGGCACCTTAACACACCCATATTTGATCGCTTGCTCACTGGTGACGAAAAGTGGGTCCTCTATGACACTCCCAAGCGTACCAGACATTGGTTGTCGCCACGTGACCCTGTTCCTCACACCTCAAGACCACCTCTGCACCCACGAAAGGTTATGCTCTCTGTGTGGTGGAATTGTCGGCAAGTGGTGCATTACGAGCTCCTTCCACCTGGTCAGACCATCACTACTGACCGCTACTCTCAGCAGTTGCAAAGGGTGCACCGTGCATTGCTGCAGAAGGAGCCGGCATTGGTGAATGGCAAGGGTGTGCTGTTCCTGCACGACAATGCCAAGCCACATGTGGCAAAGAGGACCCGGGAGACCCTTCAGCAACTTGGCTGGGAGACACTGTGCCATCCACCATATTCACCGGACCTTGCACCAACAGATTGTCACCTGTTTCATTCCCTCGACAACCACCTCCGTGGGAGATCCTTCGCAAATGAGGGCGACCTGCGGAACGCACTCAAGGACTTCTTTGCATCCAAGCCCGCCGAGTTTTATCACCAGGGTATTGTGCAGCTGCAGTAACGTTGGCAAAAGGTGTTGGAAGCTGATAGAGATTACTTCGAAACCTAAAGGTACGTACCGTCCACTGTATTGCTCTTTGTTTATCACTGCTCTAGAACGGCAAGAACTTTTTTGGTTACCTTGTACATTGTGGATAATTTTGCACCTTTGAACACAGTAATGAATGTTATATTTCCCTTTGTCGATTATTTCTGCCAAAGACAGGAATACATCTTTATGACAATTGCGATGTAGTTAGCGAACTTTAAGAACTGTGTATCATGCATCACCAGCATTTGAGGTAATTGGAAATGTAGAACGAAAATCTCTTGACAAGTTGCTAAATTGAAAATTTACTAGTATTTAAAGAATAACGATTCGTTACAGTATATAGTTTTCCGCCATGGAACGCCAAAACAAAACATGTTGTTCTAACAGCACAGAACGCATCTGACCACGAAATAAGGCTGCTCTTGAAACATTGCTGGAAACAGAAAATTCTGAATGTTGCCCTGATTATTTGGACCTCAGAAAATCAGAATGATATGCATAGCAGAGGTACTAATGCCATGTTGTTCTCGTACAACCCATTCAAAGACCCTATCTTCACAGAAGTGAAAGGCTTCCCTCTGCAACCTACTTGCAATAACATTTTCAGACAAAACTCGTAACCTCTATGGATATGAACTGGGTATTCACCACCTTTCTTTATACACCAGAACAACAAATCTGTTGGAACAGAAGGTGTAACGTCTGAATTTATTGCAAGCAGAATGAACTTCACTCTTAAAGCAACGAAGGTTGAAGGCATTAAACATTTTGGGCACAGATTTGCCATTGCAAATTACTCACAGAAATTTTGATTTCGGAATAATTGGCAAGGAATATGATCCTGACGCAATGCCTCTTCTGGATTACACAACTTACATCAATTCCTCATCCTTGAATTTCGTCGTTCCAAAGGCAGACCGAATGTCTCAATGGTTGTGCTTCTTGTTAGGTTTCGAGAGAGAAACATGGTTATTGATATTCATTACTGTTGTTCTTCTTCATGTAGTCTGGTGGGGATTGCAGAGATTTCCGTCACCAAACATCTCTCATTTTTTATATTATTTTGCAGTATTTCTCCAAATTTCTGTTGACAAACCAACTTCGACCATGATCAGAAGCATATTTTTCTTGTATGTGTATTGGTCTCTTGTTATGACTACCCTTTACCTGGGATCCTTAGTAGGATTTATCACTAGTCCACACTATCACAAAGATCTCTATTCCTTAGAAGACATTGCTAATTCTAATCTGAGGATAGGCGCCAACCCAGGTTTCAAGCCCCTTTTCAATAACCCTGATAATCCAACTATGGTAGAAATTCACAAGAGATTTGAAGCTTTTGGTGGATCTGGCGCAAATCTCCAATATGTTGGACAGTTTCATACGTGGGTCTTGTTTGATCCTAAGGATCGATTTGAGTATTGGGGTGTTCGGAAATTTGAATATCCAGAAAGGAATATACATATTCTCAAGGATCCAATCGCAGTTTATTTCAGAGCATTTCCAGTAGCAAAACGTTCTCCATACCTGCAAAGATTTAATTTTATTATTAGACGTGTTCAGGCTAGTGGCTTAAGAGGCAAGTGGTACTCTGATTTTCTAAGAGAAAGTCGTAAGGGCTTTGAGCCCGAAGAAGAGGCCGAATCGAATATTATTTTCGATCTGAATCATATTTTTCCTCTGTTTTACATATATGGAATTGGGACGGCTGGTATTGTTTGCTTCACTTTCGAGGTTATAATGCAGAAGTGCGGGAAGAAACGTGTTAGTCCCAAATAATAGTAATGAGGTGAATGAATATTGTTGAAATGTAAAAAATAGGCACAATGTTCAACAAGAATTGCAGTCAAGAATGGAATTGTCCGTAGTAGGTGTGCTGAAAGCTATTTTGCACGTCAAGGAGAATTGTTTCCTTTTGTATTTTTTGAAACATGCTGGATTTCTCGCAGTATTCTTATTTCCTATACTGGTAAAGATAACACTGGTCAACAAGATTTTGCTTATCATTGTTTTGTGATGAATTCTTATAGATTTCGACCCACTAAACACGAATCCGGCAACGATTTTGTCTAAATATCAGCATTTTGAAAGATATCAGCATGTTTTGTTCTCTCGCACTGCTGGCTTAGCCACAGCAATATGAGTGTATTTACTCTTACAGTCGCTAGATGGAAGCACAGTTGCTGTTGATTTTAACTCGTGTAAAGGTTCGAAACTCCCCCTTCATGTCTACCCCGTCTGTGTGGTTTATCTATTTTTTTGTGTGTGTTTTTTATTGGTGCGTAGTAAATTTGAAGAGTACAAGCGCTCACCTGAATTCCTACTGTGGCCTTGTGGTTGTGTGTTTCAAGGTTGTTTCTTCGCCACCATGTCTACTACTTCAGTCTGGGTGTGTGTTAATCTGAGTTAAGTTCATTTGCTTTGTTATGGAACAGTATGTCAGAGGGTCGGAAGTGCAAATTACATGCAGACTCGTTCTGTTATGTATGTGGATACTATATTGGTCCCAAGCAAGTTAAACATGTCCTTGTACCATTGGTTTTCTTCTTGGGTTACAAAGTGGGTATACAAAGTATTCTTGTTTTCTCTGTCTCTGGGACAGTACGAGCAAACTGTGTGGCCTGAAAGAACAGAGCTAATTCCAGGAAAACACAATGTGATAAGCACAGCTTAAGTTCCCATAGAGAAGATTTTCCTACCAACGCTACACATTAAACGGAGGTTAGCAAAACAATTTGTGACAGCATTGGATAATGAGTCAGCTGCTCTACAGTACATAAAAAATATTCCTAATCTGTCAGAGGCAAAAATTGTGGGTGGCATTTTTACAGGACCACAGATTTGTTTCATGTTAAACAGTAATGAACTTCAACAAAATATGACCGAGCTGGAAAGAAATGCTTGGAAGGACTTCCACAACTTGGTGAAGGGATTTTTTGTCCACAACAGAAGTGAAGCTCTTGACGATGATATATAGAGCACTAAGCTGTAGAATATCTGTAAAATTACACATGCTTCATTCGCATCTTGATTTCTTTTGGCAAAATTTGGGAGAGATAAGCGAAGAACACGGCGAACACTTTCAAAAGGAATTCAATCCATGGAAGGCAGATACCAGGGAAGATGGGACTGTGCCATGATGGGTGATTACATTTGGGGATTAGTTCGTGACGAAGGGGATGGGAGTGTCCCCCCCCCCAAAAAAAAAACAACGAACAACAAATATTCACTCTTGAGCATGTTGTCACATAAGATGAACTAAATTAAGGGACTGATGTGTAATATTAATGTATTCTGTTCATTTCATTGTATTGCTTTAGCTATTTTTCATTGTTATACTGTTCATTATATATGTAATTTACTGGGTACTGACTGTACTGTGTTTGTAATTTTATGTTTTTCTACATAATACATATAACATATAGGCTACACGTTGCATTTTGAATAAGAAATAATAAACGACCCATATTATCCGAAAAACTGACATTACAGCAAAACCAATGTCATATTCGTGTTCAGCGGGTCCAAATTATGAAAATAAGACTGAAAAATATACATAAGCAGAAAGTTCATGAAAATTTGTAGACCAGTGAATTATAGTTAAATATTTAAGATTACAAATTCCAAGGTGGTGCAAATAGAGTTAATTGTTTCTTGTATCATTAGTGTGTGGGTTATTTATTGTCGTTTTTTCAATTGAACCCAATTCCAATTGGTGGAAATTGGGTCCATTTAGAATGTGCTTGACTTAGAATAAGACAAAATCGTTTCATTTGTGATACTCAAAATTCATAATATCAAGAACAACAACAAAAGGTTTCACAAAATATATCATGGGGTTAAATGATACAGCATATTATTTTACAATGCATCACTATGTGAATTGAACGTGAATCATTCTGATGATGTTTAAGATTGACAAAAGTATGGGCGCTTTGCATGAGCGTCGATGTTATGGGGGCAAGGCACTTTTTATCCCCACAAATTTCCTCAAGAAGTACATACATTATGCATAAAAGAATCATTGTGTCAATCTTGCCCCCACCCCCAATATTTATGTGAAGTTGGCTTCTCTGACTTTTTGTATAAAACAAAATGAAGTTACCTGAAGTGTTTTCGGTGTTTTCGTTGTTCTACAAAACGCATGTTAATTTAATCCAGTTTCTCTTTCATTATTAACATTCGAGTCTGAAACTAGAAGTGCAGAACTGTTATACTTCGAAACTGTGGTACTGCTTTATTTCTTATTATTTGAGAAATAAATAATACTTATGTTACTTTCAAACGTAAGAGGGCACAATGAATGAAATGAAAATTTTCCTGGGAGGTTTACCCACCCCTGCCCTCAGCTGGATACACCCATCGTTTCTTGTGTATTTCATATGTGTGTTTCGAATAAAATCATTGTGAAATTTCTTATCTTTATCTTGTAAGGAAATGTGAAAAGCCGATTGCTCGCAAGAATATTCCCTTATTTGAAACCATTTCTCCAAGCATTGCATTGTATTTAGAAACTAAGTATTTGATGCTTATTAAATTCCGTATCATAGAAGTGTTAAGTGTATTGTTAGATGTTTAATGTAGATAGAAGACTTTCAACAACATATACTACCTATTGTCATGTGTGTCCATAATCTATCTCACGAGCATTATTTTAAAAACTATTTATATAACTTGTGTCACGATTAAAAGTGAGGTATTTAGATTACCTTGAACATATTAAATTTTTTGCCGTAAAATTTCATGTGTCGCAATGTAGTCATTTTCAGGAGTATCACTTCCGCTATCTGATTTTAAACTGTTGTACATATGTTTGCTGTGATATAATAGTGTTCTTTAATTGCTATCAGTTCTGTTCATTATTAAGAACGGAAACGTAGGTTGGCTTTCAAAGGTACTGTACACTTGAGTGGTAACGATGTTATGAACATTATTTGTGTATTTGTAGAGTAGGATACATAAGAGTTACCATGTTTATTATCTTTATTGTACTCAGTGAGAGGTTCAATAATGGAGACAAGACACCAAACAGCTGACAGCCCATGCACCAGTGGAAGTAAAAACCCATTCCATAAGATCATTTAGAATGCAAAAGAAAAATTAATTAAAATAGTCATGGACAATTTCCCTAGCAATACTTCTGCATCCCACTGCACTTCGTTTAGACTTGTTTTAACAGCCCTTTTTTATTAATCCTGACAATGATCAAGAGAGAAGGAATTGATGAAATAGCAAAGTAATAAAATGTCCATGTCTATAACGAATTAACAACCCAAGATCATCTATGAAGAAGTCAATGTGCTCGGCAAGAAAAACTGCATTATTATTATTATTTCCTACCAGCACATAACTAACATAACTAAATTCATTGAATTTCTTTCTTTTAAGTACCTCATTCGTCATTCAATTAAGTTTATCATACACTTGAAAGGTGATTGGTTTCTTGCTACGTGATAAATAATGCTGTATTTGAACGTGAGAGATGGTTATTGCATTGTATTTGAATATTGTTTGTTATAAAAATGATATATGTACATTAAGGGTGTAATAAAAGTTTTCATTGTATTTAGTGTCCTTTCAGTATATAAAAATTACATCTAATTGTAATTTCATTACCAACTTTAATTTTTAGCATATTGAAGCACAAAATAATACAGGGTGTTCTGAGGCGTGAGGTTAGCGTCGACGGTTCTGTTACTATGAAATAGAGATGAGTATCGCAACTTGAAATGCGACATTTTCCACCAACCATCATCGGTGTGTGTGTGGTTTGAGGGGAAATATCGCGTTAATGTCAGACACATGGCAAGAAGGGCGGAGAATATTGCACACCCTGTACTTACTTACTAAGAAATTTGAAACGAAACCATTGGTTCCGAAAAGCTACTAGCAATAGCGGCGATTAGGTGGGAGAGTGAGGTGCACCCCCCCCCCCCCCCGGTCACTTTTTGCAACCGCACTGTAACCATTCAATGTTAAGTCTTGTATATCAAGACAAAGTAAACTTGTCCTTAACCGTTTACGGTTCCGTGTTCGATACCCGGTGGAGGCACAGAGTGGTTCGGATCGCACCTTAAACTGTAGTTCCAGTCCCGATTAGCCTATCTGTGCAAAAAGTGGATTTAGAGTAAAGAAAATAACTCAAGGTGAAACTCAATTAGCAGTTTACTTTGATGCACACGCTCTTGCTTTTATCGCGTGTCACCAGTGCGAATACAATTAAATGTAACTTTATTAAACAATAAACTTAAAACACTAAAGGAATCTGATTTTTTTCGTAACTGCTTTCATACAATTTTCTCTCCAAGCAATTGGGTCACGTAGTTTGCACATTTGTCGTAGATGTCTCTGTCGGATATTGCCAAGTAGCGTCCTCCTGCGTGATTTTCGTAAACTACTTCGAAGCTGCTATAATTTGAAGAGAGTGGTCGACGCCCATTAAAATCTGAGCAAGAAAGAAATCAGTTCCAGCTACTAATTTTAAAAGTAACTAGTTGCGGTTAGAATTCCTTAAAAGTTACTTCCAAACATTGAAGCAACCCTGTTAACAACCCGATCATTGACGAGTGCAATTTCAAACTGCTAGCCAGTGTGAAAATAATAAATTTCACAAAAGCCTACACTGGAGGTACAATAGTATGTATAGAACATTATCCACATGTTCATGAAAATTAAGTAATAGACTGCAAAATCGTATGCTCCTTTCCAAATCAGTTGACTTCGAGTTACATAAGGAAAATGGGTAGATAGTTAGATAGATTAGATAAAGGAATTTATTTCTTACTTTTATGTATATCAGATATTTATGAAGTGGAAAACTAATTCCTTTAGTAACTGGTTAAAAATGTCAATAAATTTCAAAATATTTGAGATTGTTTAAGTTTTCGTTTAATTTATGCTTTTTATTAATATGAATCAATTAGATTTCGCATTTATGTTTGTCTTGCATTTTTGTTTTAGTTTTATTGTGCATACATTCCCAAACACACACACACACACATTCTTTGCATATATTTCTTATTAAAGGCAATTGTATATGTTCGTTCTTATAACAAAAACTCTCCTCCGGGAATTTTTTGGTGGGGGGATTTTTTAGGAGAAGATTGTTGGTTAGAGGGAAGACTTATTGAGAAATGACTGACGTTTCCTCTTTTTTTTCACCTGAAATTGTTTTTAAAAATGCAGTCCGCGTCTGCACAAAAATCGATATAAATATTTAATATACTGGTTTATTATGTACAATCATGACAGATCACGTTTCGGATAGTTATCAGATGCCACAGAATAATTTAGACGATGCAGGTGTACGAAGTGGACTCACAACACAGCGCATGACTTCTTAAGCAATTTTTCCGATAAATAACCTTTTCGCCCGGCTGCGATCTGAAAATGTCAAGGTGTACATCGGGAAATTGTATCTGAACGAGACGGAACACTTGAGTATTTCTACATCTTTGCCTCCTAGGAGCGGACCTGGATCTCAAGGGTACTTTAAGCTTTAGAGGTAAGTATTTTATTGTATTCGTACACTTAATATTTCGTTGTTAAAGTTGGCATGTACAGTGGGATCCATGAGTAATACAGTGCAAATTGTCCATCACCATGTTCGTGCACTTTATTTGACCCAATAAGAGCTTCAAGAATTAAAAGAAACCTCAAAACAAGCTGTTGACAACTTCTGCACCAGCATACATAAAAAATCCATCGCTTAAAAAGACATAGAATGCAAGAGAAAAATGAATGAAAATAGTCATGGACAATTTGCACGGTAATACTCATGGATCCCACTGTACATGCAGACACGATGCGAATTTACAGGGAGGTCGAAATAATAACATAATGCTTTGGTATGTTCAAAAGAAATTTTAATTTTGTTCATGTTTTATTAGTGAGACTGAGTGAGGTCCAATGTGTCCTGTAGAACACATAGTGCTTTTTAATAACTGAATATTTAACAAACACTACCATTTCTTTTTTGTAATCACTTATGGTATTGAAACATGATTTGATGAAAATTTGAAAAAAAAATCAAAAAATTACACCTATATGTCTGGGTTCGAGGAGATTAATATTTTCACTTAGAAATCAGTATAGAGGGATTTTATCGCCGTAATAAACAACATTATACGCTTAAAAAAGATGAAACATTTTCAAGTCCATACAAGTTCCAAGCAACGAGGGGGATGGGGCAATAATTTCTTATGTAAATGGATGTGTCCGTAACAAAGTGGAGGTGTCTTACGAAAATATCCCATCATACAATGTTAGTTTTCGTTCAGTTGGTACAAAAGTTCCGGTTAGAATGTGTTTATAAGTTTATATGTGATTACGATTATTCAGTATTTCCGTAAATTCAGAACAAATAATATATTTTGGTAAGCACTATTCGTTTACCATGTAAATGAGAACCTAATTTCTTCATACGAAAGGAGTAACAAATTTTGTGTTTATATATTTACTTTGGATGAAATAATAATAATAATAAGACGCCGTAGTAGTATTCGTGTCAGTTCATTTGTGGTTGGCGTTCCGACTATTGACTGAAACCACTTTGAGCACTGATTATGATCTATATTGTCTATGTAGACTATGAACCATATTAGTGGTGACGTACCAGCAGACATCTGAGCAAGATTGAGTCCAAACAAACGCGTCACGTTGGTTTCCCTATACGATAACATTGGAAAATCCATCGCAAGGGGCAACTTTTATAATTCTGACAGCAGTCATGAAAGAATATTGTGATGTGTATTATACATAAATGTAAAGATGAGATTTCGGAGAATATTTGTATGTATTGCACATACCTTGCAGAGGATGCTTGTGCATCCCACTGTACGCTTCCAAAAAGAGGAATGTGGAATTTATCCCTTCACAAATAACTAATTAAAATAATAATAATAATAATAATAAATGGCATGCCTTGAAAGCATCTAGCATCGATCTCGAGTATAGTGGAGGTGATGTACCCAGCACCACGCACTAACTGTCTCACGTTACGCAAACCCAAGATTGTGATTATGTAAGATTAACGGACCTATTCCTGTCTTAGATCTACCACTCAGGGAATCGAACCCAGCTCTCCTGCCAGTTGTCAGAGGCTCTGCTGACTGCATCACTTTGGTTCTAAACTTTGCTCGGAACAGCACGTATCTTACATCCTGTCTTGTCACCATGAAAATCCTTAAATTCTCAAACACATACTCCAGTGTATTTTCTCAGCTCTTGTTTACATCAGCTGTCTTCTTTAGTAGTCATTTTTAATATCACTTTTCCAAAACACAGAAACACAGGTTTCTAACTCGTTCCTACTACTTACCGAGAACATAACTTGTGGAATTTTGAGGATATAAACTCGTATACATATATCTGTATTTTTCAAGGGTTTTGGAAATATTTTAAATAACTAACCGTATTTGGCTCAGAGGATGTCCAATTTGATGAATAAACCATTGTTAAACTCTGAACATTCAAACTGTGAATAATTTCCTGATGTCTTAAAGTTTATTTTACAAAGAAACGTAAATATGTTGTGACATCCCCACGTATTTTGCCTCTATATAGGGAGCAAATTACGTGCGAACATCGTACCACGCAGTGGACAGTTAGACTGGGCCCTCAATTTCCTAGAGCCATACAACTACGTACCTAGTAGTGAGAGCATTAGACCATATCAAATAATTGTAAATTACAAGCAAAGGTATTTTTTTTTTCAATTTCATGTTTATTACAACCAAAGCATTGACAAGTAAATAGTAATTACTAGTGACAAGAATTCTAATATTTAGATAAAACAACCAGTAAATAACCTTCATTTCTTGGTACCTAAATTGAGTGATCACCCCCCTGTATACTAAATACTTAACTGCAGTCAGTGGCATACGCAAGGGGGGGTTACGGAGTTTAACCCCCCCCCCCCTTGAGCTTGTGAAATATTATGGAAAATGCTGTGGAAAAAATGCAAAATGGCCAATTTATCACAGTCAAAGATCTGCGACAATACTATTACTATTACGACTGCTGCTACTACTACTACTACTACTACTACTAATAATAATAATAATAATAATTTGAATTATTATTTCTATGCAGCATGGAGAAAAGCACTGCATTTTAAACACACGCGTCTTTCAGAGTGAATGCCTTGAAAATAAACACGCTATGATTTAAAAGAGAAAAAAAGTTGTTTTGTATCTCAGTTGCAACAATGTTCAATACACTGGTATACAGGCACGTATCCAGGGGGGCTTAGGGGCTCGAGCCCCCCCGAAAGTTTTAGGTTTACACTAGATAAAATGAGGTTTTTTGTTTCTTGTGGTGTGAAATAAAATAATGTGACAATAATTTAAGGAGAGAAATAATTATCGAGGCAAGACGAAGAATGTTCCGTAACCCTGTTATTGATAATAGCACGTATCAAAGATGGGACACAGGGGGCTCGACCCTCTTCCCAGGAAATTTTTCAGTTTACGTTACATAAAATTAGGTTTTTGGCTTCTTGAATAATGTGAAAATAATTTAAGGAGAGAAATAATTATCGAGGCAAGACTGAGAATGTTTTATACCCCTGTTATTGTTAATAGCACGTATCCAAGGTGGGGATGAGGTAGCTCGAGCCCCCCCCCTCAGGAAATTTTTCAATTTACACTATATAAAATTAAATTTTTAGCGTCTTTAATGATGTGAAGATAATAAATTTATAAATCTGAGAGAAATAATTATCGAGACAAGACGGAGAGTGCTCTATAACCCTATTATTGTCAATATCACGTATCCAAGGTGGGAATCAGGAGGCTCGAGCCCCCCTCCAGGAAATGTTTCTGTTTACACTAGATAAAATTAGGATTTTGGCTTCTTGAATAATGCGATTATAATTTGGGAGAAATAATTATAGAGACAAGACGGAGAATGTTCTATAACCCTGTTATTGTTAATAGCACGTATCCAAGGTGGGGTTGAGGTGGCTCGAGGCCCTCCCAGGAATTTTTATTTTTATTTTTCACTAGATAAAATTAGGTTTTTGGCTTTTTGAATAATGTGAAGATGATTTAAGGAGATAGACAATTATCGAGGCAAGACGGAGAATGTTCTATAACCCTGTTGTTGATAATATTGCACGTAAACTTTTCTTGCGCTTTCGGTGTTGTCGTAGCGCACTTGAGCACTATGAAGAGACTTGTCAGCATTTGGAAGCTGGACAACAAAGGTAGCGCCACACGTAGGGCGATTCGTTGTAATTTCTAATCTCTAGAAGGCGGGAGAGGGTACGTTCTTGAATGAGAGAAGGAGTCAACTACTGGCAATATTAACGAATCGTTTTATCTGTGGAACGTTCTAGAATATAATGAGGATATAAATACGCGGATTCAATTTTTCCGTTCATCTCTACAAAGAATCGGTTAATGAGATTTCAGAAGTAAGTGTGACAATTCATACAGTCGATTAGTGATCAGTCAGCGCCTTCTGGTTGCTTTATAAGATATAGTGATTCGAAAATTAAGACATTTGACGACAGTAGAACTTCCGGGGCCTCAATGTAGTGCTAGTTCAGGTCGAGGGCCGCTCTCTCTCTCTCTCTCTCTCTCTCTCTCTCTCTCTCTCTCTCTCTCTCTCTCTCTCTCTCTCTCTCTCTCTCTCTCCTCTCTCTAAAGTGAATATTTCAGCAGTACCGGATATTGGAGTGGTTTATTAAAACAGAAATAAGCTGCATAGGTCAACTGAAAATCAAAGTTTTGAGTGATGATTTAGTTTTGCCAGAACTAAATTTCGTACATGCAGTCCGAGAATTTCATGGTATAAAAAAAATACTTTTGTTTAAGCCTACTGGGTTCAAAATACATTCAAACACTTAACTACCATAAAGGGACAGCTGAAAATTTTATGAATGTCGAGAACAGAAAGCAAGAAGATGTTGCATATGTAGGCGGAAATTGCAGGCTCTACCAGGACCCGAATCAGGGCTCTACCAACTGAGCCACCTAGCCATCCTTGACTTCAACCGATTTTTCTGGCCTAATAAGGGAGATTTCACACCGTGTCGCCTAAGGATTTCACAAGTGGAAATTAGGTTTGTGCGGCCTTTTGTGTCGCTACGATGTGAAATGTTGCTGTTTATTGGCCCATTCCAAGCGACATGTATCGCGTGTCCCTTCGGTCTGAAACCTTCCTAAGTCTTGAAAATCCAAGTCACAAGGATGGAAAATTAGAGCCTTGTTAAGGTTAGGTGTGAAGGCAGGCAGACAACAGCACCCTAAAGGATCATATCCAAACCTGCAGGAAGAACGCATCTCACTTCAATCTCCAATACGGAATGATAAAAACTTGTGGTGAGTTGATTTTAAAAAAATGTGTCCGAGATAAAGAGTGGCGTGCCCAGTATTTTCGGAAGGGGGAGGGGTTACGCATCTCTGTAAAAAAAAAATAGCATCACTTCATTATTTTTGGTCGTCAGCATTTCGCTCGTGAATTATCAGTTGTTTTATTGATTTAATTCGACTTGTTGATTTGTTTTCCTAACAATTATATAAAACACTATATCTGTACAATATATTTTTATTATTTAAGTCATAGTTACGTACATAATGCACTTGACAGAACTAATATCAAAATTATTGCAAATATAGCTTGTGGAACGTTTTCGCACAAAGACAATTTTTACAAGTAAAAAGATTGAACAAAGGTTTTAAATGCATCATGATATGTCAATTTGAAATGATAGTAAGTAAATACATTGACTAGTACTTAGTGTGGCCACCCCTGGCCTTCCTAAGTGCTTCCAACCTTCGAGGCATGCTATGAATGAGATTTTGACAATATTCGACCTCAATTTCATTCCAAACATGTACAATTGCTGCCATAAGTTCCTCTTTTGACCTGTACGTCTGATTACCAAGTTTTTTGCACATCATAGCCCACAGGTTTTCTATAGGATTCATGTCTGGAGAGTTGGGTGACCACCAAAGTCTTTCAATATTCATATCATGAAACCAGTTATTCACCACCTGAACATGGTGACAGGTTTCATTATCGTCTTGAAAAATAAAGTAGTCCAAATTCTGTCCAGAAAAATGATCTCCTGCAGTTTGTAGAACTTTCCGATTCAGGATTTCCAGATATTGATCAGCCTTAACGGTCCATGTGCAACTATGCATCATGCCAATCCCTTTTGCAGAGAAACATGCCCAAATCATTACACTGCCACAAAACTTTTGAGTTTCTAAACTACAAGATTTTGCAAGTTCTTCTCCCTTCCGCATCCACAGTTTAACTGAGCTGTCATTCCCCAGCAATTTAAATCGTTTTTCTTCAGAAAATATCACATGTTCCCAATCTGCATCATTCCATGCACCATAACGTGTGACAAACTCACGTCTAGCTTTTGCATGTGCGTCAGTAAGTCTGGGTTTTTTACGTGGGACGTGTTTAGAAACACCCTGTTTCTTTAGTCAGGATACTACAGTAGCATGATTAAGATTAACTCCCACCTTATTTTGAAGTTTATGTGCAATTTGGCGTGAACTCATTCATCTGTTCTTCAGTGCCATGTCCTTTATCATACGATCCAGTCAAGGTGACGTATTTTTCTTTCTGCCACAGTGACTTCTCAGTGATGATTTTCCATGTTCTTGTTACTTTTGCAGGCAGCGGCTAACTGTGGATTGATGCATTTGAAGTTGTCGACCAATTTCTCTCTGAGAATGACCATCCATATGCAAAACAAGAACCATTCCTTGCTTACGTGGTGAAATGTCACACTTTCTGCCCATTTGTTTCGAGAAAACATGCTCAAATACACTACACAGCACCAGAACACTTCACAATATGATAACGTATACAAACTGTCAATAATGAACATGTAGTTGCAACATAAAACACGTCACAAGTTGCACTACTAACAATCGTTTTACAGATTCCTGACAATTGATTACAAAGCCTTGCAGCAGTAACTGATTGCAACACCCTCTAGCGGACACTCCAAACACTAAATCAACATAAGAATAACACCACACTACGCAGTGAATCCAGACCAATACTTCAATCAATTGATTTCAAGTTGTGCAGGAAAGATGCATGCATGCGAAACTCAAAATTGTCAACATCCGTAATAAGAATACAGTGATGCTAATTTTTTTTTACAGAGTGTATTTTTGGTGGCCAATCCTGATTTTGCCATTTTTTTCTGTCTTTTTTTTTTTTAAAGGAATACTGGGTCAAATGGGGTTATAACCTCACCAACCCTCCCTTGGGCACGTCACTGGAGATAAATGAGTAAGCATTTGATCATACTGGGAGACGAAACATTAGATGTGTTGGGAACGGAAGGGTTTTCATTGTGCATTAATTGTTTCGTGATCCAGCTATATTCGAGAAGACTTCCTTTGTTTCGTGTCGATATATGACAAGACTCCGGAAGCTGTGACAGGCATTTTTGAACATTTGTGAGTGCTAAGGCCTGAATCTGAAAAATTTGGTGGGTTTCGGCTTTTATAAGAGCTACAAACAGACAAGACACATTAGTGGTGTTCAGGCTCGAATCAGATATACATATTCGAAAGCTGTCTGCGCCCAGTTCGCAGCCCATAATTTGAATCTCGCGTTGTCGAGTGGATTGTCCATCCCGTGCGTGTGTAACAGCTTCGTAAAAACTCTCAAAGACACCATAGATGTTTTAATGCCTGATGAGAAGAAATGGACAAACACACATACTGAGATGGTTCCGGCACACAATGTTAATGCATGGAAACAGAGGAGTCGAGTGGTAAAAAATGTTCCGATTTCACGTTCTGATTAAAATAGACAGCCTTACAGTGGCGATGATTTAAGGGATAGTTGCTCCCCATTTTTCTGCCTCAACATTATGGCCTCTTAATGTTAAGCCCCCCCCCCCCGTTTTGGAACCCAATTGCCAGCACTGATCTTAAAAATGGTGTTGAGCCCCCCCCGAAAGGAATTCCTGGATACGTGCCTGCTGGTATACACAGGATTTTTTTTCGGGAGGGGGTGGAATAGTAAATGTGGATGGTACATGACTTCGTTTTGGAGGGCAGGGTGCGTAATAAAATATTTCGTATTTTTGGAGCTTTTCAGTCTATTAAATTTGTATTCAAAGACAAAAATGTTAATCGGGACTCACTTAAAAGAGGTTTCATTTACACATTTTGATTTTTTAAAGTTCTTAATGGATTTTTATCTGAAAATTCTGATTTTCTCAAAATTTGGATAGGAGCTGTAACCCCATCAACCACCCCTCTACCTAAGCCAGTGTTCAGTGAACATGTTTTTTTTTTGTTTTTTTTTTTTGTGTGTGAACAATGAGAATTAACTAGAGAAAGTTCTTGGTTCGTTGTAAGCGGATAATGTATAGACAAAGGTTAGGTGGACAATAATACAGTCACCAGTCCGCCTTCCCATTGTTTACCGCTGCACGTTTGAATGTGTCTTTAAAATGTCTCACCTTGTTGACTAGACAATTATTCAAACGACAATAAGCTTAACTATTGCAAAATGTTTTGTTGGTAAGAACAGCGAGACAATCCAGATGTGAATTATCGGGGACATTCATGCGAGGAAGAAGCCGGAAATATTCCAACGTATTCTAGGAATCGAACCCAGATCCCCCACGTGGTTGTCAGACGCTCTACCGACCAGACCACCGCAGCTCCTTGGATGAGTTTCATACTTTGATTATTTCAATTTATTTTAATATATTTTCTTGTTTTTTATTGATTTCCTTCATACTTAAAATGTCTCACCTCGTTGACCAGACAATTATTTCGTAACAAAGAAACAATAAAATGCTCCCAGAATTTGATAAAAATAGAATGACTAAAAAGTAATTTCGTTCTATTGCTTTCAATAATACTATATATATGTAGATCTCTATTACTTAATAGTCGTAGCGGTATTAATAGTATTATTAGTAGTAATTCAGATAATTAATTATAAGTATTATTAATTAATTATGAGCATAATTATTTAATTAAAGTATAATAAGACAATGGTAGTGTGAATTTGGAGAAAGTTTTAGAAATAAACCCCCCCTTGATAAAATCCTGCGTACGCTACTGACTGTAGTAGAACTTTTCCCCAGTGTGTATGTAGCTTCGCTACCCTAGACCAAGTGGTCGAGCGATTCTCCTGGCTCAGACTCGAAGCCTCGAGATTACGTAGCGTGACGTCAGAGCATGTGAATAAACTATCCTTAACCTCTAAATATTCAAGCTGTGTTAAACCAACATTCATTTTGTTCAACTTACAGCCTAACGTCTACAAATTTAGTTTAAAGTTGTTTGAAAAGGTTACTGAATTTCACTTACATTTACTCTAAGTCTGGTAGCCTTACAAGTAACGCGAGTATTCTACATGTATAATTTCCATGCTTTTCCTCTCTTTTTAGGTAAATTATATGATGCCTGCGCGATCCATAACACCTTGGTTTTGTGTCCTACTGATTTCACTTGAAGCTGACATTCCAAACTCTAGAAGATACGAAGAGAGGGGTGTTATCAAGAGAAACAATCCGGGATCATTTTACCACACCAAAGTAGCAAATGGCAATAAACACTCTGGTAATTTCATAGGAAGTTCATCATCAGAGAGACCTGTACCAATGTTGACAACGGGTAGTGATCCTAGTATGACTGCAGAGGAAGAAACAACTGGAAATGATCAAGTAGCAGTGAAAAGTGAGTCAAGTATAAATGGCAAGGGATATACTAATAATGATAAACAAACGAAGGGATTGGAAAAAATACATCATAAGGTTACTGAAGAATCTAGTCCGAATGGCATCAGTACAGCAAACGAGTCTTTTTGGTTGACAAACTTTGAGAAGAATGGTATTTGCCCAGGTAACTTGATTATGAATTCAGGAGATAACAATGCTGAATTTCTTTCAAGAAACAAGAACGTGAGGACAGAGATTGCAGAGCTGGAACGTTGTTCAACGCCTGTTCAAGAGACAAAGATGGAAGAAGCCGGTGTTTTCAGCTCCTCACATGGTGTACAAGAGTCCGAGAGCATGAATCCTAAGCATATGAAAGAAGTAGCCAGCAGTGAAGTAAACACAAAAGAAACTGAAGGAAGTCAAGTTAAAAAAGATCAACTCATGAAGACTACAACAGAGAGTATTGTTGAAAAGATATCCAGCAATAAAAGCGTAACTGTGAATACTGAAAATCCTTCCGAAGACGCTACAAAAGATAAGCAAGATGGCGGGTTGAGAAGCAGTATGACACCAGCTAAGAAGGCAGGAGTACATGAAGAACAGGTTCAAAAGCAGACTGGAACAAGAGTAAAGAGAAGAAGAAAAATGTACAACATTCTTGGTGACTTAGTTGTGATAAATGACGATATAGAAGACAATGTTGTTATTAACTCACAGAATCAAAAGAAATTTATTGCGGCGGAGGAGAAAGGCGAAACTTCAATGACGTTCACGGAAGGATTAGACCGTGGTAATATGAACGAGCAAACAACCAGACAGAGTTTCAATTTCTTTCGGTCGCGACCAACGACAGAAACACCAGGTTTCAACAATGAAGGCTCAGGATCAGGAGATTCATCAGACGGTCACAGTAAGCGCTGGAACTCCAAGAAACGAACCGAAGCTGTCGGCAATGTGTTCACGAAAGGTGTTCAGCAGGCTGACTGTCCTTCCGAGCTCCCACTAACACGTCTGATAATGCACCTGGCGGGTCACTACTTTCCATCGTGCGTAGCTACCATTCTCTACGATCGTTTCTACGGAGACTCCTGCGCCCTCACCAGACTCTTCCAGTCCCTTCCCGTGTCCCACGTCAGCGCTCTGGTGACAACCGAGTCAGGAGAAGAGGTCCTGAGTTTCAGGAACAGCACCGTAAGGCGACAGGTCGTTGAAATGGGTGAGAGGCTTCGCGATGGAAAATGTCCGACGTACATAATGTTGTTCAAAAACATAGACTATGTTGCTAACGTCTTGAACCAGACTCTCAGTAGTCACTCATGGGAAAACAAGATAATAGTGGTTACAGCCTCGCCCACCTGGTACATTGAGGACTTCATAACCAGTGACATGACGCACCGCTTGGTCAACTTGCTTGTGGTTGCTGATAATCAGCATGGACGCGGGAAAAATCCAAGGGAAAGGAAATTCACCAACCTCTACACGCATCAACTGTATGCTTCAGGTTTCGGTTCAAAGCTTATGATTCTAGGGGCTTGGAGAAACCAAAACTTAACGCGTCCAGTTAACCTTTTCCCTTTGAAGATGACCAACCTGAATCTTTATCTCTTTACTGTGGTCGCTTTTCATCATCCACCCTTTGTGCTGAAGAAGGAGGAAAAGTATAAACGTACAGAGTGGAGCGGTATGGAGATAATGATAATAGAGTTGCTCTCTTCTTTTCTAAATTTCTCGTATCAGATTTTTGAGCCGTTGGACGGGCAGAAGTGGGGTGTGTTTCACGGGAATGGTTCAGGCACTGGACTCATGGGTGAGATGGCCAGAGAGCAGAGGCATATAGGCCTAGGGAACCTGTTCATAACTAGCGAGCGAATGCTCTACTTTGACATGACCAATCCACACTTCCACGACTGTGCAACGTTCATTGTGCAAACCTCGAGAGCTCTCGCAAGGCTTGAAGCTATTCTGGGACCATTCCACTGGACAGTCTGGCTCGCACTAACACTAACATACATCCTAGCTATTTTCCTCATATCATACTCCGACAGACACAGGTTTCTGATGGATATAAAGGAGTTTGAGAATCTATTTTGGTATGTATTCGGCACGTTCACAAACCTCTTCACTTTCCGTAAAGGATGGACGCACACTAGGATGGCATCCACTAAGTTCTTGATCGGTTGGTACTGGTTATTTAGTATTATAGTAACCGCTATTTACACTAGTAGCATCATTGCCTTTGTGACACTTCCTAAGTTCTCTTACGTGGCCAACAGCCCGCAGGATATCATCAGGATGGGGTATAAGTGGGGTGCCAGGGATCGTGGGGGTTGGGAATACTGGTTTAAGGATTCGGACGATCCTGTGGCCCAAAAAATTCAAGATAATTTTATCTTTATGCCCTCAACTGAGGAAGGTATAGAAAGGATTAAGAAACGAAGAAATTTCGCTTTCCTAAATTCTCGAGAATTCTTATCTTACGTGGCCGTTGATAATTTCACTGGGTTAACGGGGAAATCTGCAGTTCATATTACAAAGAATTGCTTTGTGCCCTTCAGTTCTGGTTTTGCCATTCAGCGTCATTCGCCGTTTAGAATCCGCTTCAACCAGCTCATCCAAAGACTCAAACATTCAGGGTTACTAGATAAGTTCTTGCGAGATGTCTATTGGCAGATGAGGAGCAAGGCTTCAAACACTCTGCTAGTGTCCGGTACTAAGAGTTTAGCTGCTTATGAGAAGAGACTCACCCTAGAGGATGTGCAAGGGACATTCCTGCTTCTTGGAGCTGGTTTTGCCATAGCATTATTCGCCTTAATAGTAGAGAAAATTGTCTGGTGCGTCATATTAGTGAAGAGATGGTACAGGAAAAAACTCATGAAGAACCGCGGATCAGACAATCGCAAAAGTTTGTCCGATCTTCACATCCTTAATAACAGACACATCGTTGTGACTGCAACCCCTGAGGTTTCAAGTTCTAAATCATCTCAGAAATCTCCTATGGATGAAATCTCTGATAATGGTGATGATAAAACCTCCCAGGACAATCTTAGATCCTTCACTGCACCAGCCATCTTGGTTTCATCTTGTTCTAATGAATTTGCTGATATGGATGTAAAGAGACCTGAAACATGCTAAGTTTCATATGCTTGTCTTCTTACGGCTCCATCTCAGATCCATTGGCACTAATTAATTCCTGCACGTGAGCGATAGAATCTTCATTTCTGCTCGGTGACGTCTGTCCAGATTGTGGATTGCTACAAAATAAAGGCCCTACCTTCTTTAAATCGTTTCAAGTAGTCAAATGTTCATGCACGACTCACTGATTCCTCATCAAAAACACTTTCCATCACTTCCGAAGCCTCCGTGGTCGTTTTACTGTGCTTTACACTCTCAAGTCGTCACTGGATCACTGGCTTCATAAAAGATTACAGCGCCTTAAAATTATTGTTAATACTTTTAAGATTCTTAAACGTATATTCATATAATTAATTGTAAGGACAGATGCTTATGTTTTGCTAAGTTTGTAGCACGGTTGGATAATTACGTGTGAAGAAAAGATTTTCTATACTTGACGTAAAATACACGCAAAATACGTAAAATCGCATAAATTTTAAGGTGCTACCTCAAAAACTACTACAACCAAGGCAATATCCATCCTTCATAATCTGATTTCATTTGATTTGTTACCGTTCTTCAGAACGTATGTTGTACAAATTGTGCGATAATGAGCAGGTCAATATTATGTCAATAAATATCTGTACTTCTACATTACAGTATGCAAAGTATACGAGCTACTGTTCTGTTTATGTATTATTTAACCACCTGCCATTAAAAAATAAAGAAGTATGGTTCAGGTTGCAGAGAGAGAGTGCAGTTGACGCTTAAAATTCTCCTGTGAATTTTGAAACTGCCTCTTTTCTGCTTGCCACTTCAATTCACCTGAATGTTTTCGGTAAGCCATTTTAAAAATAGATTAAGAAAAACTTTTGTTTTACACAAACTTAAAGGAAACAATTCTTGAAGCTTTCTTTCAATCCCTGACGATGAAAGTGACGTTAGCCCTCGAAAGCTCGGAATCCTATCCAGAGATCACCTGAATGATATCCCGCGAAAATATTTTGATTACAGGAAACAGTTTTCTACGCGAAGTGGTTTACTCGTAAATAATGTATAATTTACGTAAAATACGCATGGAGTAAATTGATTGGTTTTGTAGCAAAAATGTGAAATTCCAGGCAGGTTGACTTTTGCTGACATCTAAATAGACGGAATATTTTTAATTGAAACTAGTTACATTAAAAATATATCATTATTCTTTATAGTACAGTGGGATCCATGAGTATTACCGTGCAAATTGTCCATCACCATGTTATCACAATTTATTTGACCCAATAAGAGCTTCAAGAATTAAAAGAAAACTCAAAACAAGCTGTCGACAAATTCTGCACCAGCATACAAAAAAATCCATCGCTTAAAATGGTTTGTGATTTGATGTTTTAAGTCCACTTTATGCACAGTAAGGCTAATCGGGACTAGACCTACAGTTTAAAGTGGGATCCGAACCACTATGTGCCTCAACCGGGTATCGAACCCGGGACCCCCTTGATTACAAGGCGATGACGCTACCACTGCGCCATCGGGGAGGCCCTAATCCATCGCTTAAAAACACACAGGATGCAAGAGAAAAATTAATGAAAATAGTCATGGACAATTTGCACGGTAATACTAATGGATCCCACTGTACGTATTTGCTTGTTAACCTTATCTCGAAGTAGTTACAAACGCAAGAAATGGAAGTTATTTTTAATAGCAACTTTTCAGTTTTCAGGCAACATACATGTCCTTTTTCAAGACATCACTTCCATAAAACCATATCTTTCAGATTTTTTAAAGTGATGGTTGCTAAGAGGGAATTGTTGTTGTCTCTGAGTGTGAACGTTCACTGCCCTAAATTCATGAAAGCTGAAACTTAGTTAGAAACAACTTTTGGTTACTTCGTTTGCAATTTTATTATGTTATAGTATAAATCTGTGGTTGTTAAATGAGGTAGAGAATAATTATGTACTCTATACTATAATTACAATAATAACGCTATTTGTGTGTGTTCTGCAGAATTTTTACTTGATCCCTGCCTAAGAATTGGGTTAAGTTGCCTGGTTTACGATGTAAGCTTAAATATGATCTAGAAGAAAATTAAAAATTCTATGTATTACAGTACAGTTAGCTTTAATGTAATGCGCCTGTTAACTATAAAACGCAAAATGTGACACTCATATATGTAATTGCTATTATATCCTGAATATAATATGGGACAAATACAATATCGAGAGTAGCCCTTAATCAACCAATCTTTAGATGAAGTGAAAAATTTAGCAAAAAGGGAAATTTTGTCCCTTGCAAAGGGAAGTTGTGCTTTCACATATTGGCAACACTGGTTCGCCGTAAGCTTTCGTATGAGATGGCTATGTCCGGAGGTCTTTAAGACTTAGGGTCTAAGTCACACCGGGCGATAGGTAAGTGGAACTGACAGTATGGAACTGAATTCAAATATACCTGTGGCGGCGATTGGGGGGGGGGGGCAGTTGCTCTTTTTGCCCCCGCACTAAGGCCTCTTAATACTAAGCCTTGTCTACCAAGAAAAACTGTCCTTGTCCCCCAGTTTTGACCATCAATCGCCAGGACTATATATGGCTCGCATTTACTTTTATATACATTTACTCCGATCATTTTGTCTTGGATAATGTGTATAACCTAATCAATGCATCCATCAAAACAGATAATGTGTGACTTAGTATCTAATTCATTAAATTAGGCACACATGTACAGTGGGATCCATGAGAATTACCATGCAAATTGTCCATCACCATGTTCGAGCACTTAATTTAACCCAATAACAACTTCAAGAATTAAAAGATAACTCAAAACAAGCTGTTGACAACTTCTGCACCAGCATACATAAAAATCTATCGATCAGAAACACACAGGATGTAAGAGAAAAATTAATGAAAATTGTCATGGACAATTTGCACGGCAGTACTCATGGATCGCTCTGTACTACGTAGACTTTTCAGCCAAAAATATCTAATGTGACAAAATGGATGATCAAGAAGTATTGTTACGTAATTTATAGCTTTGGAACTGCATTTATCTCTTGTAGTATCTTAGAATGTTAGTTCAGTATTGCATTTCAGTGCAACTGGTCAACGTGTTTGACGGTAGTCGAACAATAAACGATTTTCCCTGTGTTGTGGGCGCTTCAAAATTTACTGGTCTGTTTTTTTTTATTATTTTATCGGTAAACGGGCTTCAAGATGACCAACATAGAATTACTTTTCCTATATTGAATGCAAATCAAAGTATATCATTTTTCTGACTACATTTTTCACATTTAACAAACTAGGCTCAGCAATTTTAGAACCACTTGAACTACAACCTGGTATTAGAATTACGAAATGCAGTGTATTTTGGAGGAAAGGAGCACCTTACGAATTCTTGACCGCAAGACTACGGGAAAATTAGAGCTTTTAATCGTATCATAGTACGAGATATCTCATAGTACTGGTATTGTCAATGGCGTGTCGAATAGAAGGTTGTTAAAGGTTGTAACTCCCCTCATACTTTCATCCGGCATACATAAAGAAAAACAACGTCAAATGCTGGAAAAGATGGTAGAACTGGTTACTACGAGAAGATGCCTCCCCGATGGCGGAATTATAGCGTAGTCGGCTTGTAATCAAGGGGTCACTGTTTCGATACTCGGTTGAGGCACATAGTGGTTCTGATCCCTCTTTAAAACTGTAGGCCCAGTTCCAATTAGCCTTTCTGTGCATAAAGTGGACTTAAAACATTAAAAACTCAAACTTAACTAACAAAAGGATTTGATTTGATTTTGATTTGATTTAGTTTATTTTACTTCGCGTTTTGTGCCTCTTGGCTAATTTGCGAAGATGGGGATGAGAGATGAAATGATGAAATTGATGAATGGACATTCACAAACAACCAAGCCCGACCGGGATTCGAACCCGGGACCCTTGGCGTCGCAGCGCGATGTGCTAACCACTCGGCCACAGGGTCGGGCAACGAAGAAAAGGAGACATGAAAAGTGTCGGCACGCCATTGGATATTGTATTTGAACGAAATGGGTTAACTAGATTCAAGATGCTGGGCTTTAAACTTACAAAACTATCACCAACACACTTCGTAGAGATAGTTGTACTTGCATCCTCCTAAAAAAGCAGGTATTGTAACAGGAAATTTCAATTACTTTATGATTTCTTGTTGATTGTTCAATTGAATCAAAGCTCCCTCCCTAAGTCAATGGATCTAATTCGTACTGTTCGTGGCCATTCATTGCCTGACACACAGTTTGTACGATATCCTGCATTCTCTTGCTTGCGGTACGATATGACGTCATCGTCATGTTGCAGCCAAGAATACACTGTCAGGAAGAGGAAGTATCGTTAGGCGTTTTCGTGTGAGCTGTATGAGATCACCTTGTGCCGTGGTAGCGAGTGTGTCTGTGTGTGGTGTTGAAATGAACCTCGACCTGTGGTACAGAACTGCTTGGCCCTCGGTGTCTCGTCGAGGAAAGGCATTTTCCGTTTCATTGTGTTTCAGTTTTTTTTTATCTGGGTCATTCAACTCGAAGTTTTGTCTAAAAAGCTGCCAATATTTCTGGCAGTGAAGGCCATTCTAATGAACGAACGAACGGTGCAAGCTGTGAGACAGTTCGCCTGATTTTTTTCATGTGAGATGGAAGTGTTTTGTGTCCGGAGCTTTTTGACTGTCAGGATCAAGCAGGGTCGCAGCTAGCGATAGGTAAGTGTTAAGCCTTGGGCTTCAAGGAAGGCTTATAAGGAAATTTATCAAAATTTTGAAATTAGTTCCCTTTTTACGATGAGGTAGAAGTTCTAGAGTGGCTGCAACTGTCTCCTGTCTGAAGCAAATTGAAAGCTAAGTTATGACTAACTATCGGCGGTGATCTGCTGCACTTTGGAAATTGTCTCTCTCACTGTGACTCTACTGTATCTGTACCTTTGTTTTTGCCATTTCCGGCGCAACGCTGCAGTGACGGCGGCAGAGGGGGGGGGGGGCAGACACTTACTCCCTGATCGACGACCAGTCTGTCTCCCAGGAATGAATTAGACAAAAAGGCTAATTTGGATTTGGATTTCTGAATGGCATATTTAAGAGTAGATTGAAGGTGACAACTCAACAAAAATCCATAACAGAGGGAGCAAAACGTCGCATTCGACCTAAAAAGCTGCCAATATTTCTGGCAGTGAAGGCCATTCTAATGAACGAACGAACGGTGCAAGCTGTGAGACAGTTCGCCTGATTTTTTTCATGTGAGATGGAAGTGTTTTGTGTCCGGAGCTTTTTGACTGTCAGGATCAAGCAGGGTCGCAGCTAGCGATAGGTAAGTGTTAAGCCTTGGGCTTCAAGGAAGGCTTATAAGGAAATTTATCAAAATTTTGAAATTAGTTCCCTTTTTACGATGAGGTAGAAGTTCTAGAGTGGCTGCAACTGTCTCCTGTCTGAAGCAAATTGAAAGCTAAGTTATGACTAACTATCGGCGGTGATCTGCTGCACTTTGGAAATTGTCTCTCTCACTGTGACTCTACTGTATCTGTACCTTTGTTTTTGCCATTTCCGGCGCAACGCTGCAGTGACGGCGGCAGAGGGGGGGGGGCAGACACTTACTCCCTGATCGACGACCAGTCTGTCTCCCAGGAATGAATTAGACAAAAAGGCTAATTTGGATTTGGATTTCTGAATGGCATATTTAAGAGTAGATTGAAGGTGACAACTCAACAAAAATCCATAACAGAGGGAGCAAAACGTCGCATTCGATTTACTTGACGATCAATTTCAACCTTTCCGCTCCTCTGCTACTTCTATGTTGTTGGTTTCCAAAGGGAAGCACCAGTAACAGGAAATGTCCTAACCACAAGAGAGTGTTTAATCAAATAGGAATGAACTTAATTGCCTCGACGTTGGTTGCTTGAAACATATTAGAAGTGTCAAGATAAAGAAACAAGTCTTACTCACCTCCTGCAAACAATTTGATAATTTTTAAGTATTAATATTGAGTCTGAGTGTCACGTGTTTTAGAAAGGTGGCAAATTAGTTAGATGATTATTATTTTCATATGATTCTGAAACTTTTAAGGGTTTTACGTAATAAGACCCTTCATGAGTAGTTTGTTTGATATTGAAATCATAAATAGATAAAGAGAAACTTGTATACTAAATATTTTTTTAAAAAAGAAAATGTTTTTCATTAAAAATAGTCTTACATTTTAATCGGAGAATTAATCTCCATTGGATTTTATACACTCTTGCCATCTTTCGTGCAGCTGGCGAATCCTGTGGTGATAGAACGACGGCAGGTTAGATTCTACAAACTCTGTAGCCCAGTCTAGTTGGCTGCACTTTTTGACTCGTTTTGACTCTCTTTGCACCGAGGCGTCTAGTTGATTGCAAGATGCAACACTGAGTCGTCTAGTTCGTTGATTTGGAGTCAAGTAGCGTATTTGGTGTCTGCACCGTCTGCACTACCTTCCGGACCGCTGGAAGTGTGGTGTATGGTAATGTGGTGCGTGCTAACTAATCAAACGACCGTTTAAAGCAGCAGACAGGCATTTGTTCAAACTTCTGAACTTGAACACCGCTTTCCGTCTAGTAGGTTGAACGTCATTTCCTTTTCACCACCCTGACACTGAATACACCTGCACTGCACCGAGTATCAAAAAGTGGTTCAACTCTCTTCACACGGCAAACGTTTCAACAGCTCTAAGATATTAAAGATTCATTGTTCTGCGTATTTCAATCACCACCGAATACAGCATCATTTCAAAAAAAAGTTAAAATGAAGTCGAAGCATAACAGCAACATCTCGAAATCGTAATTTATCGAAACATCAAAATTAGCAGAAATAGTAGTAGAATAGCATATAAAAAATCCGCCAAAATCCACCCATAAAATGTCCTGAAAAATCCCAGAGAACTATGGGGGAAATATTTTTAAAAAAAACTCTGAAATGGTACAGTTGACGTTGAAGTTATTGTATTAAAGTGGATGTTACATATGTAAAAGATGTTCTGTTTAATTATAACCTTTTTCACTTCCCCTCCCGATTTTTCCGTAATTGTCTGTGACTTTGCATGGACGGATTTAAGTGTTTCAATTTTTGTTATTTTTAAGTGGTTTCTCTGCTACTTTTGGCTAATCGCGACGATGAAATGTGTGTTGATCAGATGAGTCTGATGAAGGAGCATTCGCAAAAAACACCTAACATGTTATGCCCCGGTCGGGATTCGAACTTGGGAACTTCGGAGGCGAGATCGAAAATCGACCACACGGATTTTTGCCTATTTTTTATATTTGATTCTACTATGTTTTCCTACAAATGTATTAAAATAAATTTCAATTTCAACTTTATCTCTACTAGATTAGAAGAATGAAAGACGAACGCTAAACCCGAATTAAATTACAATCCAAAAAATCAAAAAGCAGGTATTAAAAAACACATGGCGAAAACGAACAAAGAACAGAATATAATCGAAGAAAACGAATGGTGAATCCAAAGTATGACTAATGAAAACGTAAGGAATTTTGAGTAGAAAGGAAAAGAGTATCACCCAAATCACCCCAGCCAAGAACTAAGCTGGCTTTTTTCCCACACTAATCTGAAAGCAAGTCAAGGATTTCTGTTCACTTCATGAATTCTGACAGCTTATCGGGAAAACTTTTGCCGATAAGTCGATCTGGGTGACGTCAGCGCTGAATAGAAAATCTAACTAGTAAAGGCTGTTTGTAGGAACTCCGCAGAACTATGACACTGCGGTTTACCAACCGTTAATCCATTGAGGTAAGGCCATTAGTACAATTATTAACATCAAAAATTAAGCGTGAATTTTGCTCAGCCGAGAAAACTTAAGTAATATGAAACCCGATGGGCGTGAAAATGGCAGTTGCCGTTTTAGCTGCAAACGGTCTACTATGTAAGGATAATGAAAGAAGTGGATATAATAGTCCAAAAGGTAGGTCACTTCTATTCGGTTTATCCAGTTATATTAGTAATACACGAATTCGTCACCACAGTTAACAGAAACTTTCCCCAGACATTTAACCAATAGGACGTCTTCAGTACATAAACTCGTCCCCAATTAATCATTTTCCTTTCCATTATTTTGCAGAAATATTTTGATAACACTCAGTAAGGAGTTAAGTTGTGAGAATTCTCTAAGTATATAATGATGAAACATTTTATTTTCTTATGCGCATGGACTTATTTGTAAAGTAAAATATAATAACAGCAAGTTATTTGGTGGGTTCGAGCCCCACAGGCGCAACTGCTCCCCCCCCCCCCCCGCTCCGAAAGGAAGAGGTTTGATTCGTACACTGACATATTCCATTCCTTTCTCAGGTAGCTACATAGTACCTTGAACAGGAAAATGTCAGCGAATTGTATAACTGACATGATTTTGCACAAGTTTTACGTTACATATTTTTACATATTTGCCAGGATATTACATATTTTACTTACTTGCTCATTTACTTTACATAAAACAACATATTTCGGTAATTTTTTCCTATCTTGATTCTTTTTCCTACATTTTCGATCTCTGAAACATGATGAAGAAAATTTGTAGCTCATGTGATGTCATATTTCATTTCCATATTCTACAATCATTTACGATGTGAAAAGTAATTAATGGTTGACAAAATTGGTTTCTTAAATATGTACGTACACGTTGCTGTACTTTCTTAAGTTTATAAATTTGATACAAATTTTAATTTGAACAACTTGTGTCCTTAAAATTATGTTGAATATGTTCAAATAAAATAAATATCTAGCAGAATTCTTGAAATTGCTTAGATATTCGATTATTATAAATATTAGATTCTTTGATACTATCAATTATTGTTACATATTTGTGTACATATTTTGTACTTTGATATTACATTAAAAGAAACTGGTCTACGAATGAGGTTATTTTGGAACTATTCATGAATATATCTAACTGCGCGTGATTCTTGTTTCTGGCTCTAAATCAGGAATGATTTAGCAAGTTTCTGTTGCACGACCTTGGCAACACTGAGCTTGATTTGTCCGGTGAGATGCTAATTTGACTGAAACCGTGAGAAGCGAAATAGGTCTGTATAAAAGCTTCATTTGGTTAAACAATTTGCTCCCTTTCCGCGTGTGTTTGTGTTCATGTGAAGCATTCTGTGTGCACCCGACTCCACCTTCCCACGTTCTTTTGTCTTTTGGCGATTCACACGCTGTGTGTTGGTCGGTCAGGAGGTCATGGGAAACAAGTAACGACACTCAAAGGGCAAAATATCTTGTAAATAAACATTAGGTAACAAATTAATCTACTTCTCCTGTGAGATTGTTTCGGCTCATGTCTTCTAATTATTCCAGCATATAAACAGTAATACGAAGGAGAATCAAATGAAAACCGCAAAAGTGCCCTTAAAAATAGTTTTTTTTTTTCTTTCTAAGCGTTTGAAAATTTGCAGACACGGTCCTTGACGTCTTTCCGAGCTGGTAGTACGAAGCAGTGCCAGTAAGTGGGTTGGATGTGAGTAACAGCTGATTCAAAATGGCGGTACCACTACGCAGTTGCACCAGGCAGGAACAGCGTGGAGTTATTCGATTTTTATGGAGTGAAGATGTGAAACCGGTTGATATTCATCAGAGAATGCAGACGAAGGATGGGGACGCCTGTCTGTCACAGCGGCAGGTCTACGATTGGTGCAAGAAATTCGCAGAAGGTACGAATTTATTGACTGATGCTCCCCGTCCGGGTCAGACTCAGCGAGTTGTGACAGACGAGTCCGTAGCCGCAGCAGATCTGATTATTCAGGAAAACCGGCGTGTCACCCTGGCTGAAATGGCTTCCTTGCTGAATATGAGCTTCGGTTCAGTACAACACATAGTACATGACGAACTCCGCTACAGAAAAGTGTCCGCCAGGTGGGTTCCTCTACAGCTGACGCAGGAACTGAAAGTCCGTCGGGTTGACGCATGTCAAGAGCTGCTGAGGCGTTATGAAGAGGAGGGTGAGGATTTTCTAGCTCACGTTGTCACCGGGGATGAAAGTTGGGTGCACCATTTTCAACCGGAGACGAAACGTGCAAGCAAAGAATGGCGACATTCGTCTTCGCCGAAATCAAAGCAGTTTCGCAGCCAGCCTTCTGCAGGGAAAGTCATGTTGACTTTATTCTGGTATAAGAAAGGCCCTATTCTGGAACACTACATGCCCCCACGTACGACAGTGACTAGTGCCACCTACACCGACCTTCTCAAGAACCATTTGAGGCCAGCGATACGTACAAAGCGAAGGGGATTGCTGAGTGTGGGTGGTTTGCTTCAGCATGATAACGTCCGTTCTCATTCTGCTCGTGCAATCATGAAAAACATCAATGACCTACGCTTCAAGTGCCTACTACATCCGCAATACTAACCAGATTTGGCATCATCTGATTTCATACATCTTTGGTTCATTAAAGGAGCACCTTGGAGGGCAGAGGTTCAAGCCTGATGAAGACGTCCAATCGGCGGTGCACGAATGGCTACACAGTCAACCGAAAGAATTTTTCTCACGCGGTATCGAAGCACTACCTATCCGATGGCGTAAGTGCATTGAACTGGGAGGGGACTATATAGAAGAATAATGTACAATCAAACATTATACCTGCATTAAAATAGTGGAAAAAATTAATTGCGGTTTTCATTTGATTCTCCCTCGTATAAATATCGTATAAATTTTGTTAATTTGCATTAACGTATTATACACAATCATTGGTGTCCTAACAGAATGGGTATGACTCACAGTAACCAACTCAAAGGCTCTCTTGGTCAAGCGTCGTATCGTCTTCTGGCGTAAGCTCGAAATGCTTTCGTGGTGACGTTAGGCTTGTTAAGTTTACTGTCTTACCATAAACACACTACATTTAGCCTAACTACGAAAGTATTTAGCCTGACGTCATAAAACGAAGTACGGTGCTTGACCAAGATGGTTTTTGTGCGATAAGTGAGACCCCACACGTAATTTCGTTCGGTTTTCTCAAGAAGGTCTCGCATATCGCACGAAGCTCAAACAACTTTTTGATCAAGCCCGTTCTTCGTCTTCTGACGTCAGACTAAATGCTCTGATGATGCCAGATATCCGTTTGCCTGGAAAATTAATAGCCTACATTACAGGCCAAAAGGAAAAATAAATTTAAGAAGACCATAATTTAGAACTACATAATTTGTATTCATGTCCAGATATTATTAGAATAATTAAATCAACAAGACTTAGGTGGGCAGGCCATGTGGCACGAATGGAAGAGGAAAGAGGAGTTTACAGGATTCCTGTTGGGAAACCTGATGGTAAGAGACCTGTAGGAAGGCCAAGACGAAGATGGAGGGACAACGTTGAGATGGACCTAAAGGAAATCGGTAGGGATGGAAAAGAGTATATAGAACTTGCTCAAGATAGGGACAGATGGAAGGCCTGTGTTGCTACAGCCATGAACCTTCGGGTTTAAGAAGGCTAGAGAGTTAGTTAGTTAGTTATAAGACCATATCGCCGATGGAATTATCATTTTTGTAGTCACACAACGGTTGCCCAGATATGCAAGCAGAAGGAGTATTAGATAACCTTTATTCTGTTGAATAACATGAGCAGGTTTGCACTTGAATCTTAATTACGAGCAAGAATGATCTGGAATTTTTATTTTATAATTGCTTGAAAAACTTGGAACAATCAGGGAACTTGTTCTGTCAAAATTAGTGGGAACCCTGTTTATGTTTATATAGTTTAATGCTTTCGCTTCAATTTTAGTAAGTGATACAGTTTCACCAGGCATCCCATGAGAACGAGTTTGTATTCCAGCCTCTTTACTCTAGTCTCTCACATCTGTGAATTTGTCCACCGTTACCTACTGAACTATTTTCTAGCCACGACAACGCAAGCAGCTGTCCCGAGCACAATTGTGAGCAGGAGAGGACTGCTTATGCAACGAGGCTTCAGTTCCAACGTTTCCGCTTTGCTGCTCAACCCTTAAATTCACCGTCAGACGCAGAATTTTCCGAGCATTAACACGGATCCAGTGGAGACATTAGGGGGGTTTTCTCCCGCTGCGTTTTCAAGGAGACTACACTGTAATTGACCACGACTGTCGTTGTTAGCAACCGAGTTGCTAACCACCCTTCTAGGCTGCTGTGTGGACAATTTTTCTAGTAATGGTGGGATTTTTTTTAGTATAAGGAATGAGAAAAGGGGAAAAATTAATGAAAATATCACAGAAACGTGGGAATTTTTTTATTACAAGAGGTGTCTCTTTCAGAAAATACTTTACTGTCCCCCCTTTCCCCACCAAGTGCAGTGGGATGCACAATTACTGCTCAGCAAATTGTCCATGACTATTTCCATCACATTACTTCTTGCAGTCTGTGTTTTTAAGGAATGAATTTTTACATATGATGGTGCAAAGGTTTCCGCCAGCTTGTCTGTTATTTTATTTCACTTCTTTAAGCTCTCTACTGCGTAAAACAAAGAGAATAAACATGTGATGAACAATTCCTCATTGACAAAAACTCATTGAGGCAGTTGTTTTGTTACTCAGCGTAAGATGGCGCTTTCGTCTATCTATTGAAAACTTGGAGCACTACAGGCCTACTTTGATGAGGGAATGGGAAAGAATAATGAAAGAAAAAGTTAAACTCAATAGAGATATGTTAGAGTTAAAAAGCTTCTGGAAGCGCTGTGGTCTTGCTGTACAGGAATGCAGGCGCATGCAGAAAGAGCGATAATAATGACCTTCTGGCTGAAGTTCTGGCTCCGTTTCAGTCGGGATTTAGACCTAATCACAGCACTAGCACCGCCATGACTCACATAACCGACGACGTCAGACAAGCTATGGACTGCAGACAGGCGACAGTTTTAGTTTTATTGGAGTACACAAAAGCTTTCCAGTCACTCGACCATGATATTCTCATTTCCAAGCTAAAATCATTTTTTAATTTCACCACCTCTGCAACCGACTGGATCAAATCCTACTTAACTGGACGTAAACAAAGGGTGGTTTATGATGGCAAGTGCTCGGCGCTATCTGAGATTACTTGTGGCGTTCCGCAAGGAAGTGTACTCGGCCCTTTATTATTTTCTTTATACATTAATGGCCTGCCAAATATCTTGAAACACTGCCGTTATCACCTGTATACCGATAACCTCCAGTTGTACTATTCTGCACCCCCAGTAATTTTAAGCGATGGTATTTCCAAGGTTAATGAAGATATAGAGAGGATTGTTAACTGGTCGCTAGACAATGGCATGTATATTAACCCTAATAAAACACAAGCAATTTTGATTGCTTCCGATAAACTGAAACGTTACGTAGATCTTAACATTCTGCCTTCCATTCTTGTAGATTCGACTCACATTCCATTTAACCAAACTGTTAAAGATCTGGGAATTGTATTAGACTGAAATTTATCATGGTCACATCACACAAGTTCGGCGTGTAGAAAAGCTTTCGCATCTCTGTATTCTATAAGACGCATGGGCAAGTTCCTCCCCACCTCTGTCAAGGCCAAACTATGTCAGTCCCTAGTTTTATGCCATTTAGATTATTGTGACGTAGCGTATTCCAGCTTAACAGGTGAGTCAGCTAGACGTCTGCAGTGTTCAAAATGCCTGCGTACGATACATTTTTAATTTAAAATATTGGGACCACCTATCACCTTATTTTCTCAAATTGGGGTGGCAACGTATGCAAGAAAGACGAACGCTGCACACTCTGATTTTACTTTACAAAGTTCTCAACCTCAAGTCACCTTCCTATCTCCTCTCTCGCTTCCAATTTCTTCACGAATTTCACGATTGCGACACCGATCACGCAGCTCCTCAGTTCTCTTTATCCCCGTCCACAGATCAAACTTCTCCAACTCTTTCTCCGTATCGGCTGTAAGACTATGGAATCAGTTGCCAGAAAGCACTAGAACAGTAGGCTCCGTCGGTTCCTTTAGCAGACGTGTTCGCCACTCTCTTCAGAGTAGTCGTTAGATCTTCCCCTGTCAAGCAGACTAAAAAGCATGTGCAAGTGAACGAATTCTTAAAATACCTTGCAGTTACTTAAATACAATTTTAAATTTTGCATTCTTTCACTCCATATTTAGTTTTTTGTGTATTATATATTTTGTATTTTGTGTGTTATATTCAGGGCTTTAAGACTTGTGTGTATGAGTATAATGTGTGTGTGTGGACCTATGTTAAATGACTTAATGTACTTTGTGTATAATATAGTAATGTATAATTTTAAATGTATGGTTGAGTGGAAGAAAAGGCTTTGAACGGCCTTAACTCCGCCATTTAAAACATTAATAAATAATAATAAATAAATATTAATAAAAGTAACTGAATAGCCTTGCATTGGTATGTTTGGAGTAATTATTGTAAATATTTTTTGAGACCATGTTTTATGTGTCGATCTATATATATATATATAGAGCACGTTGACGAAAATGTTCCTATATGGTGGTGCTATTTTTCTCTTTCCCATTGTTAACTTTTTCCAAACTCCGGTCACGTTACAATTTTTTAACTTGTGGGAAGGAACTCGAAGGAAATAAATTCCGTCACAAGTTGACAATAAAGTTTTTAATATATAACACGTAGTGTATGAGAGAATTGGGTCGGAATCAGTAAATTTACGACCACCGTAATTGTCATAAATTTACAGCTCTTGGTGGAAGATTAATGAAAACATTTCACAAACTGGGAAAATGTTTGATTCAAGAGGTATCTCTTTTAGAAAAAAAAAACACACTAAAGCCACCCCTTTTACCCGAGTGGAGTGGGACGCACAAGTACTACTCGGCAAATTGTCCGTGACTATTTTCATTGCATTTTTTCTTGAAGTCGACGGGTTTTTAAGGAATGGATTTTTGCCAATTTTGTGCAGAAGTTTTCATCCAACTTGTCGGGTATTTTGTTTCAATTCTTGAAGGTCTCATTGCGTAAAGCAAAGAGAATAAACATGTGATAGACAATTTGCTTGGTAATACTTATGCATCCCACTCTACAACATAGAAACTGTATTCTTGCAGGGTAACGAGGCTGTCTGACACTTGCAATCCCATGCTGGATTGTTATTGTACGTTATGGGTCTCCCCGATGGCGCAGCGGTAGCGTCGTCGCCTCGTGGTCCCGGGTAGGATACCCGGTGTAGGCACATAGCGGTTCGGATCCCACTTTAAACTGTAGGTTCGGTCCCGATTAGTCTTACTGTGAATAAAGTGGACTTAAAACACCAACTCAATCAATCAATTATTGTACGTTGTCTTGAGTATCGTTACTGTCTGAAATTATCTGAATGAACATTTCATTCCTCACGTTTCGAATCATAATGAATTAATTATCTAACACAGATAATACTACTTTAAATTATCATCAATTAAATAGTCAATCTATCAGTGGCGTATTCTGAAAATTTGACCTGGTTTACCGCAACAATTCTTAATAATTGTACAGATCATTCCCTGACATTCGCTACGAGACTCAACGGCAAGCTGCCCGGCATCAGCGCTTGTCTTTCCCTGTGAACGGGGTCTAGCGACAGTCGCTAGAGTCGGGTATTAAAATTACAGTTTTCATATTGTGTACTAACCTTGACTACAGAAGGTGTTGAAAATGATGTCCCTCTGCTGCCACACATTCCTGGCATTTGGCATTTACACGTGCAAGTTCGTCTACTGTAATTCTCCCGATTTCTCGTACAATACTCTTTAATAATAATAAAATATCGCGCAAATTCTGGTTATCAAGTGAATCGACCTCGATTTCCGCAGTTACAACAGCTGCCTTATTTTTGTCTTTTAGGAAATGTACCAACTCACGGATGGTGTGCGGATTGTCTTTGTATACTTTATTTCCCCATTTATCTTTCCACTCTTATTCAGAACTGACCCTGTTACTCTTAACTATTTTACGAGCGAATGTCGCGAACCCGTTCACCGGGAAAGACAAGCGCTGATGCCGGGCCGCTTGCCGCCGAGTCTCGTAGCGAATGTCAGGGAATGCTCTGTATATATTTATTATACAAGAAATTTAAATTGTTGATTCAGTTCAGTTCAGTGTATCAGAGCATACAGTGAACTTGAAACATTCTTTGCAAACATAATAATAGTCTTCGAGCCTGTTGATGCCTTGCACTTTCTATAGCCGTAATCTCCGCAAGATTTTGTTCATTTTTGTCATACCCCAGTTAAGCAATTGATGGTAATACATTTTCCAACATGGCCAAGAACTTTTTCGCTCACTCAGTGTGAATGTCACTAAAATAACGACCGGGAAAGCAAAACAATGTGACTCTAAATACGCTCGCTTAACGCTATGCCCAAAAGAGGCATTCGTTTAAAAAATTGGATCAATCCTCGTATAATTAAAAAATAAAAAAGACAAATACAAGTATAAAAAAAGTTCAATACTTAGAAAAGAAAATAATCACTGGTAAAAAGGTAAAGTGTTCCCCTGTGCTTAGCACCACGCCATGAAGGCGTATAGGGGGTGTGGGGGTAACGCCCCACACTTTCTTGATCCGGTCGTGAGTGGGGGTGATGTGATCAGCACCACGCCCCTGACCGCCTTTACCCCCCAGGGTTTCCCCCAGGTACCCATGTTATTCGACGCTGGGCGCCGGGGCCGCTTCCACCGTTAGAAATGTTCCCGGATTTGAACCGGCCGGGGATCGAACCCGGGACCTTGAGCATGGTAGTCAGACGCGTTACCGACTGAACCACCGCGGCCACTGAATAATAATAATCACTGAAAGAGTGGAAAGTCTAATTATCACTATTGAAAGTCCAAATGTTGTCAAAGAGATCCTAAGTAGCAATGAGGAAGTAATATGAATGTTTTAAGTACCTGATCTGATCCCCTAACAAGCTATAGGACAGTGGAAAGTGCATATCGTGGCCTTTATGTACCCATAATTTATTAATGAAACAAATTTACTTTGATTTTGCACGTGTCGCCTTACCACCGTGCGATCTACCCATCTTTACAAGGTTGGAGGAAAGCAGAACAGGAAAACGTTTGTAATGCCGTGGTTAGCAAAAGTTAATCTTATGTATAGGACATTTGTTTCGTCTGAGACACAAGGTTACTTGAGTGAGTGAGTGTTTCCCTATTGCAAGTGTATCTTCTTGGTCTCGGTGGTCTAGTGGTTAGTGTAGCGTGGTGTCAAACCTTTGTATGTTGTTGATTCTTCCATCCGCTTCATAATGACCATAGTCGTTGGATTGAGGATCGGGAAGAAAATTATGGCATACCAGTGGCGGGGCTAAAGCAAGACAGGCCCCCGCCACCACCACGCAAACTTTGGCTCCCCCTAAAACCTATACCAAGACTGTTTGCTTTTAATATTGAGTTTGTTATAAAAATATAATTGATTTTTACGATAGAGGAATAAATTTTTCTTTTTTTCATTTTGAAATGGCCTCGACGGATCGAGTGTGTGAATCTTGTCGTACGTAGTATTGTTTATATGGTTTATACATAGCATTAATTTCTATTTACTTACCATTTCAGCTTTTAATTTTTAATATATTTTATTTACTATTAATTAAAGGAGGGGACAAAACGATCCCTCTTCTTTGGTTGTTCGTGTGTCAAAGCAAGTCTATGTAGCGTGAGAGCTAATATAGAAAGCATGCAAACCAAATGCAAGGGTCCTCTAAGGTGGACATTGCAACGTCCTCCCCACGTGCTCCGCACTACACTAACAACACAGCGCAGGAGTACTGGCACAGGCTGCGTTCTACACACTAAACCTTGCAATTAGGTGGACGGCAAAAGTCTACCCAGATACGCTAACTTTTTGTCAGCCGTAGAACATGGACTCAGAATTATCTCAGGGCTTGCTGGGTGTAAGGAAAGATTATACCAGCTTTATGTATATATATGTTTATTATAATCTTAACACAAGGGTGTCCGTTAGCACACTTACACACGTGTCTTTACCTGAAATCCTTACCATGCGCGTGCATTTACTTGTACCACCCACGTGCTTTTACCTGTACCACGCACGTTCTTTTACCTGTACCACTTTTGGTCTCGAAGAGAAAAGGGGGGGCAGGGAACATCCAATTTATTCCTCGCTGTGAGGCGCCAGGCGGGAGTATGGGGACCTAATTTTATTTAGGGCCTTGGTCGCCGCTGACGTCACGGGTTCCCCTGTAAAAGAGAGTAGGTTGTGCGTAGTACCCCAACCACAGCCGGGAATTGGCCGAAACCAATCGGTACTCCCGAATAACGGGCGCAGGGTAAAAGGATTAAAGGATGCCGCGACACCCCCGGCGTAAGCTGGGAATTGGCAAGCCAACCGGTGTCTCCTATGCAGGGACGGCAGGTTAGAAAGGAAGGTCCGGGTGCTCCCAGACAAGCCGGGCAGGTAGAACCTGGGCACCTATCAGCCTAAGCGAGCGGACCAGGTAGGTAGGTTGCTGCTAGGCTCTTCTTCTTCTTTCTCCGTCCTTCCTTCTGGGATGGCTTCTAGTTCTCAGGCTGGGAGGCCAGTTAACCCTGGATGTTTGCCTGTTGACATCAGGGAGCCAACTGAGCTCCGGGCCTGGCTGCGCTGGCTTTATACTCGCGGTGGCGGCACATTGGTGGTGAAAATTTTAACTACATGTACGCGTTGCTAACTCATTTTTTTACATATAGCAACCTTCGTACTGAGAAACATCCAAGAAGTGACATTAAGAAAACACTAGTGGGAAAATCACTAGATGCACGCGTTAATATAAAGTAATACTGTGTGCATTCAGACAATACAATTAATAATGAGCCTCGCAGGACTCCGCAATTCTAAACAACGAGTTGAACAGTGTAAATTACAATAATTAATAACATTTACTGAATACAACAACCACGCAGGGTCTAATAATAAGCGATACTAATAAACATAGAGGTGGATCCGTTAGCGTTTACAGAATACAGCGACCACGCAGGGTCAAATAATAAGCGAAACTAATTATCGTAGAGGTGGATCCGTTAACACATTTAAACTAAAAGCGTACGCCTCGCAGGGACATATAGCATGCATTCTTCTTAACAAAATATAATATGGCGACCACGCAGGGTCGTTAAATGTGGCGACCACGCAGGGTCGTTACAACATTTTTAAAATTATGATAAAAAATAGTGGAAATGTCCGTTTTGGACAATAAACTACACAGACAGTGCAAGAAAGTACTGGTGCTTTTTGTGTTTCGCTGATAAACAGGGTTGTTGAAGGTCTAGGAATTTTAAATAAATTCAATTACTAGGGACATTGAATTTTCGCGATGCGCGAAATCGCGAAATGTGAAAAAAGATGCAATTTTGAACATTCTGCACGAAACTACACCCCAATGATGAAATATGCATGAATTTTATTCGCGAAGTAATGCGAAATGTGTACTTTTCCACGAAATGAACGCTTTTTCGCGAAATAACCGTGAAATATCATCAAATTAAGTAGAAAACACGCAAAAACCGGCAATCGAGGTTGTGCGCGCAAACTGTCGGTTTGTAACGAAACGTTTAGTTTCCTACCCCTTGCAACTGAAGAACGTTTTATCTTCGATCACATCAGGAAGACGCTGAAAATTTGGATTTCCCATGCACATAATCTCAGTTCGAAAACTTCGCTCCCTGTCAAGCTGCATTCCTTTCTTCCCCCGAATGTCTACTCAACTTCCAGTTTCATTGAACTTGCTAGCTGTAGCAACGATAAGATTAGTCTGTTCCCGCACATCAAGGGAAACAATGGTGTCATTTGTGTGCAGTCATGAATGAATTTTGTTTATCATCATGTGATTTTCAACATGTGTTTGTGTATATGCGGTAGTGATTATATTTTATTTGTTGGAAAGCAAGGATATCCTTTAAATACATACAATGAATAAATCACTTGAGATATGCAATTTAGAAATGAAGTGATTTTGTGTTGATGTTTTCTTTTTGGTTGGACAGCTAATTACTTGTGTATGTGTACAGTATATAAAAATGAAGTAGTTTATCAATTTATAGCTGTTTTGTATGTTGTTTCCTCTCATAATGCAAAAGTGTGTGCATTTTTTTTCCACCGCTGGTATATACCGCTGATCTAACATTTTATTTACCGCTCTCCTCAGGTTTTATTTACCATAAATTTGTCTCCCTATCAATTCCGGTCCAGGAGAGAAAATCGGCAAGCGTAAATGGATTCTGGACCGTAAAGAAAATTTTTATCTCTAAATTATTTCAATTCGGTTCAGGAACCTTTTTTCGGATCAATTTAAATACGGTCCAGGAACCTTTTCAATGAAACAATACGCAACTTGGACCGAATTTAAATTGTGCGAGAAAAAAAAGTTCCAGTTCTGTTGCGGAACCCAAGAGAACCCATTAGAATTTATGGGTTCAACCCTACTGATAAATGCCATGAAACCAACGTGAAATACCTGTCACATTATTTGAGCAAATGACCATTTTATTTTCAACGACAGTGCAGTTTTCGGCTCAAGTCTTGGCAACACTGAAGATAAAGACTTAGAATTACCGTGACAACCAGCCTCTTTTCTTCCGTCGTTGTTTCGTTCGTGTCTTTTGTTATCTCCTGAATGGAAGCAACGAAGTGTTGCGGATGACGGTTGCCGTCTGGCGCTTGCAGATTCCAAGGTTCTTGTCCTGCAGTTTTCCATACTGCTTGCCTGTAATCCACTCCTCCCTCCCGAAGAGTGCAGAAGGAGCTGTTGCTTACAAGATTAGCATGCATCACGTAAGCTGGTAACAATGCAGGCCTCCACAACCAAGTTTATGGTTCATAGGAGTCAATGGCCTTTCTCAAAGGAAATTCCTCGTGAAAAATCAACAGATGGATAATATTCAAGCTTTTCTTTATCTTATTTTCTTATCTCTTGTAATTGACAATTCAGTCTCTTAATTAAGCGCTGGTTGGATGTGGTCGAGGAAGTGCTAAAGAATTATATGTAATTTAGGAACAAGTTTTGAAAGTAATAAATCACATACTTTTTCCATAGAGAAATCATTAGATTTTCTTTGCCTATATTTTTCATTGATGTAGCGAAAAGGCAGGCTCGGTAAGGGTTCGAACCCGCGTCTGCATTTGCTCTATGGAGCAGACTAAGTTTCGAATGTTTTTGTTTTTTTTGCTGACGCTGTTGTACACTCGGCTCAAATAGTACTCCGGCATTTTGTTTATACAGCATATTTGCATAAGATACAATTCAATCTACAAGTGTATCAATATACGCTGTATAAAACACTACTTATTAATAAATTCGTTGACTCTGTACCTGTGTAGAAGTAGATATCATATAGCTAGCTGCATTCTAGGTAGGGGCGGGATACGTCATAAAATATTTAGTAAGTACAATTTTTATCATTTGTTGTTCAAAGACAAATATGCTTACCCGAGTCATTTTAAGGAGTGTTTGCATTCACTACTTTGGTTTCAAAGTTTTTACTGCTTTCATTTGAAAATTTTCTTTTTTCTAAAAAATTTTCTGGAGCGGCTGTAACCCCCTCAGTTCCCCCCTGCGTACGCCCATGGTTGTGTCGAATTGTCTGTCAGAGTTAACTGTTGCATTTGAAACACTGATGACGTAGACGATGAATAGTTTATCCCAGCGGGGAACAGTATATTACCTTATTATGCAAAGCAACGATACGCAATCTCCAAAGACTTTCAAGCCCGGTAAACCAAGGAATAAGATAGTACAAATAGTATTTTCGTTCATTTATTCGTTGCTCTCTCCCCATAGGCAGTTGTTTCAGTACAACCTTCAGGTTTTCTGATCTCACGCCTTAAACTTCATGTCAGCTTAGAATCCACTTAATTGAATATCGTATATGATCTATCTTCTTCCTCGTAATTGAACATCTATCTTCTTTCCTGGATCCTTTCCTTCTTAAAGTCCGCCCACCACGGTTATTCCTGGCTTGAAGCTGAGCGTTTTATGTAAAGGCTGTCATTCCGAACTTGCTATCGGGTGTTCCATTTACAACGCAACCCGGAGTTGGGGATAGTACAACTTTTGAACCGGACGTCATACACACATAATCGTTATACCAAATTGAAGCCTTGTTCATGCATATATTTTTAAACAGGAGAACAATGATTGGCTTCCATTAGTGTCCACGCAGTGTTGCCAGATGTAACGGGAAGTGTAAATATTTTTTTTTACAAAGCATGAAAAATGGCACATAACACACATGTACGGACATGTCGTCGGTAATTTTCAGTTTGGTTAGGTGGATTAGCTCTGCATCTATGGCAGTGAATAAAGAAATGCGCATTTCTACCGATAGGCAATCGGATGAGGCGACTTTAAGTGGAAACTAGGAAGATCGTTGTTTTTAGAAATTAAGACTGTGCATTGGCAACACTGCTGGTGTTTCAGTGCCACAAAATGTGTGTTTCGAAACTGTATACATCATGCAATTACTGAAAACAATAAAAAAGAAACTTGGAAATTTTCATTAAAATAGTTTTACTTACATGCACCTGGCAACCAAGCAATGAGATTAATTTTCACCCGCTTGGAAGGAAACAGAGGAAAGGCGAGTCGTGTTCTCATCGCAGTCAGTGTAGATAGCAGGATGCAAATTACTGGGCGGGAGGGGATGCAAGGGATTCACTTCCCCCAAAAGACTCAAGCATCCCCTACAACAAAGGTAAATTTTCATCCCTGCCAGGGGCGATCACCCCTTCCCCCATAAATAACAGACATTTGTAATGAAAAGAAAACTCCCATTACATTCTAAAGCTTAAACTTCTTCAGGAAGCGAGTATCGTTTCGTACTTTCATACGTAATCACTTCGAATTGCCCGGAACACAACTGCCTATTACGAAATCCAAGGCTCGTCATGGAATGTGCCCAGTTTATACTCAACAATATTTTAAGTATTTGCTAATTTTTGCCAGAAGTAGGTTAATATATGGACGTCCGCAGGATTTTTTCAGGTAGAATCAAGCAAGGTATTTTTGTCCAAAAGGGGAGCAAACAAGTCACATTTTCCCCCTTAATATTCCCTCCTCAAATGACAGTGCTTCAGTTTGAATTTATCATGCTCCTCCAACACCTTTGCAATAATATGTGTGGGGTGTAAGGAGTGTCCTTCCGGTAAGGCACCCAAAGCCAACCTCACTTCCTCGCAGTAGACCTCGCTAACTGCTTCTTGCAGGCTAACGAGGCTCTGGCACCTGGATCCACAGTCAGCAATTCTCTGTGGAGTCGTGCTGTCCTGTGTTCGTCCTTGTGTGTGCCGAGTGACATTTTACGGCTTCAATTTTAACCTAGGTAAGGAGGGTTTAATCCTTAGAGACTGTACAGTTTGTCTTGTTAAGTAATGAATGAATGAATTAGTTTTACAAATTAAGGAAGGAAGTTTTTAACAGGAATATTTTATTTAGTTTTATGCCTGAACCACGCGGAACTGGATATCCAGTAGGAATGGCCTAGTTGGCGCTGGACTGGCTACATATTTGCTAGTTTTCGCCTCACACGATACTTGTTACACCGTACTTGTTGATAGTCTTTTGTTCCCATAAGACATTGCGCAGAGCAGACAATCTGTAATGATGGACGAGCAATTTGCAGAATGTTGTAGGAGAATTACTACTTTTGTGCTTTTATTGAAAATTGAAAAAGAAAAGTATGGACTAGAGATTGGCTCTTCGCATGATTAATTCATATATTTTTTAAAAAAATCAAACATTTAATTTAATGCACTTGTAATAATAAGGATTTTCATTCTCGGCTAGTCATATTTGTCACGTACACATCTCATCGCTTTGCATAAATACCTAAATATTAATGAACTGAACACGAATGCACTGCACGTCATCTCTTTCGTTTTTGTTTTATCGAGAAACTAACAAAAACAGCCAACACTCGGAAACCACAGACAAAAAACTCCCCTTTGCAAACTCACAGATTATCTTCGCATGGCCAAACTTTGCTCTGATTGGCTGTTGCATAGAATCCAGTCGAGGAAAGCCAGCAGCAATTAGAACATATCCTATTCCTCTAAACCAGTCAAGCAGCCAGCCAGGCAGCCATCACATCCGGGCAGGTAGCCAGTTCAGCGCCAGCTAACTGGATCCAGTTCCGTGTGATTCGGCCTTTAGTTAAAAGATTAGCCCAGTATTGTGACCAGCAAAAATAGCCTGTGTGATGAAATGCCCATACTATACAAATCAATCAATGAAATTACATGTGTGATATACAGTGGCGTACCCAGGATTTTGGAAAGGGAGGGGTTAGGCCTAATTTTTCCATCTTTTTGTGCCTTTCACGTTCTTTTTTTTTAGGAATGCTGGGCCAAAGGGGAGGTATAACCCCCCCCCCCCCCTTGCGCACGCCACTGGTGATATATATAATTTTTGATTGACCTTAATTGCAGGAAGTTTAACCATGATGAAGATAAATCATAAATATAAGAATTAGATGATAGAAAGAAACTCCCATATTGTGGCCGGGACATGAGCCGAAGCACAATCTAAGTCGAACGCTATCGTGTGTTTCTTGTCTGACAAAAAAGTTCCCACTGAAATCCAAATTGTTTTCCCAGCATAGGATTGACAGGTCATTGAAAGTAAGTGGTTACATTTCCCAACAACAAAAAGTGATTCCCGCTCGATTTCTCATTTTCTCGACTGCTTGAAACCAGTTTGTTGGACAACGCGCTGAGGTTGGCACTCACTGGACCTGTTTACTCTGAAAGTCATGCAATAAAGGATTTGAACGTCAACTTCTGCAACCTTCGTTCGTCCTTACTTAGTCGCAACTGCAACTTTCTCTTGCATCGTCCGAAGACGTCAGAACCACTTTCGCTCAGGTCTTACACAAGTTTTAGATATAATATATCAGTACATACATAACCTTCCTTTCTTTTAATTGCACCTCGTTTCCTTCTTTTCGCTTTTCAACTATTTTTCAGAATTTCACCTTCCTTTGTTAGGCCTGGCATTATGTTTTCTGCTTACTGTCTTTCTTGATAATTTCTTTATCTTTTGTCTCTCTTTCTCTCTTGCGTTTTTATTCAATCTCTCCAGTTTCTTCTATTTCTCTTCTTTCTCTCGTTCTATCGATTCTTTAACTTCTCATCTTTCCCTCCCTCTTTTTAACTTCTTTTGTTTTCAATCTCCCCATTGTTTGTAATTATTTTCTTTCTCCTTTATTATTTCTATCGTTTATTTTACTTCTTTTTTCTCTCGCTTATTTTGTCTTCTTTCTCTTTAATTTGTTTTTCTATCTTTTTAACTCTTTTTCTTCTCTCTCGCTTTTTCTTTTCTCTCTCTCTCTCTCTCTCTCTCTCTCTCTCTCTCTCTCTCTCTCTCTCTCTCTCTCTTCGGCGCTTACCCCACTTCATTAATTTCGCTTCTCTCCCCTCTCTCTTTAAACATTTCTATCTGATGACTGACGTCACGAATACGTTTTTTTGGTTTTAACCATTCTAAGAAATTGATCTCTGGGCATCCGTATTTCAAGTCAGATTTGGTGGATTTGGTATTTGAAGTCCGATTTATGCACAGAAAGGCTAATCGCGACTGGACCTACAGTTTAAAGTGGGATCCTAACCACTATGTGCCTTCACCGGGTATCGAACACTGGACCCCTTGATTACTGCACCATCGGGGAGGCACATATTTCAAGTAAGAGATCGTAGCTCCAAATAATAAAAAAAAAATGAAAGCTTTTTTGTTGCAGCGGTTATGTGTGGTTCACGTTGATAATAAACAGACACACGCAGGATATGAAATTTGGAAGTGTAAGTTTCAAAGAGATATTTTAGAATGATCAGTCCTGAGGGTGGTTCCAGGGTCTTCATTTCTCTGCTGCTTTCAGAATTTATATCCGCAGCGGCCTCTTTGAAGTGAAATCTACCGCCGCGGTTATTTCCTTCCTTTCTTCTAATCTCGTGCTTGTCACATGAGTCGGATTTTAGGTTTTTAACCTATTTTTTTCCTTTGCAGGTAATTAAGAAATAACAAGTTACATCAGCATTTCAATAAAAAAAACTCAACAGCTGATAATGTATTGTAGTGCCTAAAATAACCTATTTTGCTTGTTAGAACCTATTTTAGGTTTTTATGCCTATATCAAACCTTTTTTTAGGTTTTTATAATTTTTTTTAAGGTTTTACATTATTTTTACATCACACAAAGGTATTTGTTCTGTTTCGTAATGAAAAAAATTCCATGACTAACTTGTTTGAAACATACTTTCTGCCGATTTCCCTCTCTCTATGTCCATAATGTTTTTTGAAGCTCTAAACAAAACAAAGTCTGGCGCCACTGTTGCCTGTACAGTCCAAAGTGCAAACTTTTGATCCGCTTACTTTTGGTGATATCTAGCATTCAAATTTGCACCATTGACTAAGCATCTGTTTAAAGATCATTTTTAGCATCATTTAGGCGGGGTTTTGTCTGAGGATAATGTGAAAACTATTATGTATTGTGCAGGAAATTATAATTCATTTATCATATCGATAAGTAACTTTTGCTAACAGTACAAGTATTAGTATGACAATAATTAGTGGATCACTTTGAAAATGATGCATAGAAATGAAAATTTTTGGTTTCTATTTGGTGCTATTCTCACGGTTCCTTTGAAATTTTGTTTTTAATTAGTATTTTTCGGGATCTTTGAACCATCTTAAGTTTTTTGGAACCTACTTCAGGATTTTTTGTCTAATTTAATATTTTCAGAACCTATTTTAGAATTTTTAGAACCTTTTTTAGGATTTCATTTAGGGTTTTAAGGATCTATTTTAAGATTTTTAGAGCCTATTTTTGGAACCTAAAAATGCATTTTTTTAAACCTAAAAATCAGAGGTTTACACAAACGATAGCGTCTAGGCGCTGCAGGGCCGAGTAAAACAGCAATCCGTGTGAGACATTAACTTCATGCACAGAAAGGATAATCAGGTCTGGTGTATTGTTTTAAGCTATTTCGAAATTCAGAATTGCTCCCCTCTCGTCAACCTTCGAGCACAGATTTCTCGGCACTAAAAACTGCACAAAAGCACTAAAATATTTGGGAGGGAAATATAATTATAGACACTAAAATTTTCAAAAGTAGTATAATAAACATTAATTTGTAATAATATGAATAATAGAAGAAGTTCGGAATTCAAAATCTCATATCAAAGATTTATTACTGCAATAACATTTCAACGATTGCCCTCACCCGAAAGAAGACGTGACTGAAGTATTTTATCTTAACGAACAAAGAAAAGTTCCAGACTGTCAAAAGATACAAAAACAAAAGTTTAACACAAATAGGGTAATCGGACATGGATCTACTCGACATTAAAGTACAAACACGTGTGTGTATGTATGTATACAGCATTATAGTTCTACATCAACTGAAATGTCTTAATAAGCAGAATATTGTATAATTTTTGCATTCACAGAAACAATACATAATTTATTGGCCTTCAAAAATAAACGCAAATAGGTTACTGGGATCAAGAATTGTTTGAAACTCGTCTACAACAATGAACTTTTTTTTTTCTTAAAATTGTAATATTCAGAAAAAAACCTCCCAACTTCGTAAGAAGATGGAGGACATATTTTAAGTTAGGAATCTAGACTATTTTCCAAATGTTAATTTTCACGTACTCTGTTAATACGTCCGTCCGAAAACCACAACACAGTTCATGCATGTGATACATTTTTCTCTGCCTTTCCTCTCAAACATTTTTTACGCCAATAATGGAAATTTGCCGATTTGATGAACTATAGAATTTACATGTACGGATTTTTGTACCCTGTAATGTTTATTTGTATGTATAAATATTAACAGGTGATTGTCTGTCTTTATTTTAATTCACTTTCTCATTTTAAGGAATAAAACTGTACATCAGTTGGTGCAGAATTTGCCAACTTCTTCGTTGATCTTTTTGTTTCAAATCTTCAAACTCTCATATCACGTAAAACAAAACGGAGGGTTCGATACCCGGTGGAGGCACAAGTGGTTCGGATCCCACTTTAAACTGTAGGTCCAGTTCCGATTAGCCTTACTGTGCATAAAGTGGACTTAAAACACCAAATCAATCAATCAATCAAAACAAAACGGATGAACATCACGGTGGACAATATGACTGGTGCACCTCTACGAATCTTTGCATAGGAACAAAATTCTCATTTATGGTAATATGCAGGCTCTATTAATCATATTAATTATTCTTCATGTCAATCTGCTCGTCTTTTATTCAGGTTTCACCTAGTTCCCGTCCTTTAAACCCGTTTGCTCATTGTATGCAAATGCGTTTCGGTTTTCGTCGGAATCGGATCGCAGACAGAGAGAAAGAGAGAGAGAGAGAGAAGTTCACGCAGTGAACGTCAGCGTTCCTATGAGTACACCATTTGCATTCCCCACGCATTCATCACTCGACGCGACACTGTTACGACACCTAGGCTTACACGCATTAAAGGAATGTAATCTCCCACGTCGGAAGAAGGCATACGTGCTTTCAACCTGCCGCCCCACGATCACCTGTTGGATGCAAATCCACGAGGACGCGTTCCCATGGTAAAGCAATCACGGAAACCGTGAAGTCGAATCGCCCCACCTTCCGGCGTTCAACCTGTTGGACGGGGAGAAAAACTTGGCAACACTGCAACCTCGTTTCTGTCTGTGTAATTTTTTCGTGGTTAGTTGGTTTGTAGAACGTGGACGGACGGACAGGTGAGACGGGATCCACGTTATTTGGTTTTGTGCGTGAATGAAACGTTTCGTGTTAAGTTGAAGTTTGTGTTCGTTGTTTTTATTTTGTGGTGTGTGATTTCGTCTTTTGTTTCGGTGTTGATAAGTGTTGTTTTCTTGCAAGAGCTGCAGGACCAAAGCGAGTCGTGTCGTGAACAGCTGAGTCAGCGAGGTGCAATATAAACCATTGTCGTGGTGAGTTACATGGGTTTTATTACTAGTACAACACATTTACAACCACGGTTTGTTCATCAATGAAATTGTAATGTGATAACTGAACCTTGAACGAAACCGAATATAAACATCGTGTTTTTCTTCAGTTTTTACACCTTAATTTTTAACATATTGTAATTCTCAAGTTTACGACGTTATCACAAAGATATTACATGAGAAACGTAAATATAAAATTAATACGAATAATCACAAGCGTTGTTACATCTGTATAATTGGGTAGAGCATGCATGCTGCAATGTATTAGCATAAAATGCTAATACGACATTATGCATTGTCTAGTGCTTCTACTATTTACACTACGCCGTGGAGTGCGTACTTGGCCCACCGCATTGGTAGTAAAATCGCATGACTGTCGTAGGTTCGATCCCCACACCGGCAAAAAAGAAATTGTGCAGTTGAAGAGAAGAGTTGCTCTCGAAATGTATTGTTAGAATAAGTATCTGTATAGTTACTGGACAGTGGATAACTCCAATTTAACAACGAAGAACTATTGTTGATTTTGTTGTTGATTTGGTGTTATAAGTCCCCTTTATGCACACTAAGGCTAATTGGGACTGGACCTACATTTTAAAGTGGGATCCAAATCACTATGTGCCTCCACCGTGTGAAGAACTATTGTCACTAACATTAAGAAGCTATGTGTATCCCCTCGTGTAACTTTTTTTCTTTAACCCTTAAGTATTATGGACGTCGATAATCACACGACTACTAGGGGAAAGTGGGGGTATTGCGACCACCTAAGGGAGATTTTAAAAATCTCAAAAACTGTACGCAGTGAAACAAAAAGAATATGTGGGCCTGAAGAAGCAATGTTTGTAGTACATCTCTGCGTATTACTTTGCTCCCTGTCGTTAATAGTTATCTCTGTAAACGTCAAAAAGTAACAATGTGCGTGTGAGCGCAATTGCCCTATTAGTAGGGTAATGGCACTCAGTACTCATCCTAACAGTAAATCAATACCATTTTTGTACTATACAGAAACTATATCTTTAAGTACTTATATTTATTAATATGCAGATACAAATTAAATTGAGCACAATTTTGCACAAAAATGCACACATGGGACGCATATTATGAGAAACGTCTTTGTACCCTTCATGTACCCATCACAAACAGCGTGAGCGTCATTACCCGATAGGTGCCATATTATGTTCTTTGTTTCTCGTCTCATGAAGAACCTCAAATGTTTACTTTATAATAATTAAGAAATAAACAGGAGATACTATTATTATATCTGTAAAATTTTCAAGACTCTAGCTTAAACGTTCCGTCTACTTACCTTGCACTTTCTTCCTTCCCAATTTTATAACAAAATTTGACAAATTCGTTTTTCGCACCCTGCTTCTTAAAAGTCAACTCCACATGTGCCGCCTTTTGTTTGGTGCCTCGTAGTACTGGGTTCTAGATGTTAGCATGGGTTACTCTTCAATAACACCCTCCGTAACGACTACAGAGGGGTGAGCGCCATTGCCCGCTGAGCGCCATTCCCCCACCTTCCCCTATTGAGGGGTCTGTCAGATCGCAATTTTGATTTTGAAGTGTGGACTACAGCTGTTTTGCTATTTTCAATTTCTGACGCGTTTCACGTGACTCGACATGGTTATAGTAGAATATTGTAATACAGTTTTCAATTATTGTTTTGCTAAGGTAACGTAATGTATGCAAAGAGGACGTAAATCAGTCAAAAATTGCAACAATGGTTCCTTTATTTTTTTGAAATTCCAAGTTCTAAATTCTTAACATTTCTACATTGTTATGTTGTCAGAAGAGAGGTAGTTCAAAGTAATGAGTAATATTTTGTTGATATTGAAAATGTGAATTTCATGAAGAAAAAAACACGTGTAAAATAAATATATTGTTGAACTACCTTAAATTAATGAAGGGACACTCACAAACAACAATCATGCCTGGATTCGAACTCCGATACCCCTGGCGTCGTTGCGCGCTGTGCTGACCACTCCTCTAAGGAGGCCGGCTGGACGTAGTACCGGTGATACCGGTTTTGACACCCCTGCACCTTTCAGAACTAAATAAGGGGGTCCCTATATATATTGAGATCATAACATTTTTCTTGTAGTTTCCAGTACCTACGCTACATCTAGAATTATCAAATGACAATTTAACAACTCCATTAATATGAAAGAGAAATCGAATAAATGAATTACTACTAACAATATGGTTACATCGTGCTGTACATACACTGTGATGAATATTATGGTAATCGTAAGGTAGAAACATTTTGTACTTAATGGGTCTCTGAGTACCTCGGGAGTAGATTATGTTGCAAAATATTTTATACATTGTTCTAATTCTTTTAATTGGTCAAAAACGTTTTGCTTGACACTCGCTGTGGTGCATACCCCATTCGATTCCTCCTGCACCACTGCGAGACCCTTATCCCAGCCACTGAGTAGAAGTCGACAAAACCTTGTCTTCTTTCTCAAACGTCAACTGATGTCGATTCTACCAACAAGAGAACAGAATGGGTATAGGTTGATGAATATAAATAATCAAAGTATCCGACTTCACAGCAAAAGATATCCTAGGGTGTTTTTTTTTTATCACATATTTAGGAGACAACGTGAAGTACATTTAACATACAACTTTTATATTTTCCAAAATACAAATTAAGAGGTTCAGTCAATCGGAATTTGTTTTACAATTGTTTTCTATCTTTTACTTGTCTCGAACATAAATACGTATACAGGGTGTCGTCGTACAACACCGACATCAAAGCAAACAGCATTTCTTTAGTAGCTGTTTTCTCGTTCAGTGTTTGTTTCGATGCTACGAACCGTCAAAAAATGACATTTCTATTCGGTACGTATGCAACACCGCGTGACAGATTTGTGGTTACCACTGGATTTTTTTTTTTTTTGGTCGGGTAAGATTCTAAGAAACATAGGCGTAACTCCCAAAATTTGCAGGTTTTTTTTTTAATTTACTAGGAAAAGCTATTTTTGTTGACATCGGGTGACAATAAAATGAATAGTATTTTATAATGGTTTCTCAAGTACAGGGTGTATCAGAAGTCCCTTACCACCCCCTTGTAAAATCCGCAGCGATGTATTTTCATGGAATTTGATATGGGCGATACAAAATAGGCCTAGGGGGACACCTTTTGGAATATGTCACGGGGAAGGCCGCAATCTTGGTCCCGCCATCTTGAATGATAGGTGGGTCATGTGATACATGACCATAGGCTAGAATTTCGTCAGGATGTCAAATCTGAAATCAGATTTCATCAACAGTTCTGCAATAAACTGGTCCTGGACGCTATTTTTGATTGATTGATTTGGTTTATTTTACTTCGCTTTTCTGCCATGTTTGATTCACCATGAAGATGAGAATAGGTGACGTTATGATATAACTGAAGAAGTGACACCCATAAGCAACACCCATGCTTGAACTCTAACCTCTGTCGTTGTGGCGCGCTGTGCTAACATCTTCGCCACGGAAGCCGGCTGGACGTTATTGGAATGCGTTTGCATTATGCCCCCTAAAGTTAAGCCGTAAGCTCGAGCCCCCCCTCCTTATCCTTCCGTCAAACGTTTAAGAAAAATATATGCTAAAAACGATATCATACTATGGAAACAGTACCACGTCAGAAGAGAAGCTGTGAGGACGAAGTACCCTCTTAACCCTTTTCCTTCAGATAATGAATTTATCACCGAACACATGTGTTGCTTATTGTAGTTCATGCATTTGCTTTAAAGAAGCAATTTATACGTTTTGTAACACTTCAGGGTATGCCTAGTCCATCTGTATCGTGGTACAAATTTGTCGCTTTCCGACTGAGAAAATAAGTGTCAGTGGTAACTGTGAATGTTAGTCATGTAGTCGCATACACACAACACACAAAATGTAAAAAAAAATCTCAAAAAGTCCACATGAAAATGAAATTAAAGATTACAAAGAAATTAAATTACAAGAAAATACAGTAAGAATAAAATCGTATGACAATGGAAAGAATTTGAGCATTAATTTCACATTCTCTGTCGTAAATACTTTTCATTCCCAAAGAAATTTATACTCCCAGAAATCGTTAACAAGACCCACGACTAGGGCATGTTTATTTTTGCATATATATGTTATTAACATACTGTAATGCCAATAATACGTTAAAAGATAATGATTTATAAAAAGCGTTTAGAAGTTTAAATCGTACAATTCCCGATAAATTAATTGATTGATTTGTTATTTTAAGTCCACTTTATGCAAAGAAAGGCTAATCGGGACTGGACCTACAGTTTAAAGTGGTATCCGAACTACTGTGCCATGTACCTCCACCGGCTATTGAACCACTACGCATCAGTATTGATAATCTTTATTCCTGATGTCTTGAGTAATACCGGTGTTTGTCTTGTTATATTATTAAAATACAATATAAAGTTTAAAAGACCGATTCGCAAACTAAATATTTCAAGAGATTACGCTGTATGTTGGTGGGGCGTGGTTAACCCACCACCCCCTCCGCGTGACGCCCATGGTGAGCATTGTACTGTTCATTGAGCGAAACATAAGTATTTGAACACCAGCGTCATCTCTTAGATTCCCAGCGGAATTCGAATGTCAATTGTGAACTCATGCATAACTCTTTCACTAGGTCAATGGAAGCATAGAAGCGGATATAACGAATTGTGAGGACAGCTTTTCGTATTCCGGTCCACAATACCAGGAAAGGAAATTGAGTTGGTGGGAAACGCAAACTCAGGAAAGCCCCGCCTTGGAACGACATTTTGTATTCGCCTCAGAAAGGAATTGCGTTGGAAATAACATTTCCGTGTCAGACTTCGCATTAGCATATTTGGCCAGAAATCAATGGAGGTAGAAGTATCTAGAGTCTCTGAAGGAGTGTTCCGAGATAAACTGAATACGAAGTTATGCCTAACTATTTACGGAAAACGACCGGCCATTTCTGATGAAAGAGCACTTCTGTTTCTTTCCATTACGGTTACTTTTACGTCGCTTTTGTACATGTTGGGTTAATCGTGAGGACGAGGATAAAATTATGAACTGAAGAAATAACTAAAATCTAATGAGCACACCAAATTCGTGAATTGAATGCCTTTTACATGTGATGATTCATTATAGCAGTTTCATGTTATCGACATTCATATATTAAATCAGATTGTCTGAATTCTAGGAAATGTTTCTTATTTAGTGCTAATAAATAGATCGAGCCAATGCCGATGTATTGGTATCGGAAAGTATCGGTTGGATTTTATTTACCGATACCCGCCGATACTTTTCAGGCGTTTCGATCGTTTGTGGGGTGCGCAAAAATACCGCGCAACACTTTCGTGGAGTTTTAACTAGGCCTGGAAGTTATTCATAATTCCAAGTTTCTATTGATTTTGTGCCAATATTATATGAAAAAACTGTATTTTGTGATTAAATAACATATATTTTTTTATATTCTGACGTAATTTTTCAGTATTCAATTTTAATCAGTATTTTGAACAAATTTTAGTTGATACAATTTCCAAGTATCGGTATTGGTTGAAAGTGGTATTATCGGCTCAGCTCTTTCTTTCCCTTCGTTCAAAACAAGTTGAAGGCATTGGATTGTTAGTCTGCGTGGACAATTGAACTTTTCGTTCGCGCTATGTGGTGTTGAAAGGTGCATATCCTAGAACGTGACTGACTGCCCTGTGTGTGGGGGGCGTCAAACCCAAATATTTACGTAACTGATTATGAACGGGAAACAAGTGGTCACCAGCAGTGGCATTGCAGTATAAGCTCAAGAACCAGCAAACGAGACAAATTTAAGTAGAAAGTCTGAGAGGCAACAGTTGGCAACTGAATGCCGGAATCCCATTCTGCAATCCTGCTCCAGATGATAAGGCTATGTACGAGGTAAATCAAAAAGTAAAGGCAATTTTCACATAACATCCTTATTTCCACACAAGAAGAAGAACTACACATATCACTTTTCCACATATGTCCCCTGCACTGCATTGCACTTTTGGTATCATGCAATCAGCTTCTGTATCCCGTTCGCGAAGAAGGTTTTTGGTTGCTCACGAAACCACCTCGTCATCTGACGGGCCTCCACGATGGCGCAGTGGTAGCGTCGCCGACTTGTAATCAAGAGGTCCCGGGTTCGATACCCGGTGGAGGCACAAGTGGTTCGGATCCCACTTTAAACTGTAGGTCCAGTCCCGATTAGCCTTACTGTGCATAAAGTGGACTTAAAACAACAATTCAATCACTCGTCATCTGGCCTAAACCGATGACCACGCTGCGCCTCCTTCAAAGGGCTGAAGATGTGGTAATCCGATGGCGCCAGATCAGGGCTGTATGGAGGATGGGGAAGCAACTCAAAGCCAAGCCTTTGCACAGTCTCTACTGTTGCCCTTGCTGTATGAAGCTTGGCATTCGTCCGTTAAACTTGTGCGTCCCGCTTTAAAGCGGTCCACCCACTCACACACCTTTCGTCGAGTCATGGTTCTTGCTCCATGTTGCGCTAACTCCCTCCGACCACAGAAAGTGCATTACAGCACGCTGTTCCTCGATGGTGCATTTGTGGAGTGGTGCGTCCATACGTGTGACCTTTTTGCTCTGCGACACTCGACTGAATGGGCCAGTGATGGATACTCCTACTTCCCCATCACTCCAAGTATACACGTGGTGACATCAGACACACCCAATCTTCGTTTATTCCTGCGAAAACACAAAATTGCCTTTACTTTTTGATTTACCCTCGTAGCTTAATTTGGTATAATTATATATATAAGTTGTATACATACAATATATGAATCAGAATAAATTAGATTCCTGTGACTTATTTTGCAACATGTAGCATATACGTATAAGTAACATACCTTGGAGCAACCTGTGGCAGCATATTACAGTGCGACCGTTTTGGCTCTCGGCCGAGATAGCGCGTGACATGGCGCAGATGCCGGCATTTTCGTCCTGTAACGTCTCGCTTATTTACGCACATCTCTTTAGCATGTAGACAATTTTATTTATATTGCATAACGAGGACTAACCTGTGTTATAAGAGTTTCTCAAAGTTGTTCACGTGCTATCCTGGCCCAGAGTAAAAACAAACGCACTGTATATTACATTTCAGAATACGTAGCATGTACCATATTTGGAACACAAATGACAAATTTCTACACCATATTTCGGAACCGAAGGGGTACGTAGTTGCAATATAAGACTCAGTGGCACTTTCATAAAGTTGTAGTATGAAAAATTGAGAACCGTTTGTTGCACAGCACGGTTAAACAGATAAAAATTTACTTTACTTTAAAATTAGAAGTGTGATAGCCAATAGAAATTTATCTTGGAATTCAACAAATGGTCACAGGGTCATCAGGGACAAAAACATGTTTGTTAACGGTTCATCAGCAGGGAGTAGTGAAACTAGCTTTGTACGGTTGTTTATGAAAACGCTTTCGTGCTATCTGTCCTCAACCAACTGATTGCTTGATACATTCTGCAGAAAACGTTTGATGAACAATAAAATATATGGGAATACAATACTGACTACTAATATTTAGCATTATTTTCCCTTTACAGGAATACTTATCCCTTATAATAGTGTTTCTTCATATTATTTCATAATTTATGTAAAGTTGCTCGTTTCTTCAGCATTGAAATACTTAGCGTGTCGCCTTTTACTTTTCGCTAACCATTCCTTTGTCTCCCAGGAAGGAGGGTCAGGGGAAAACTCCCCTCCCCTCTTAATTTTGAAACAATTGATTCCGTATTATTCAATTCTTTCCTTTATTCTTATAGTATTATTTTTCCCCATCCTGTTTTTCTGCGTCCTTTCTAGTTTCATCTTTCTTCCTATGTCTTTGAATCTATTTCTTATTGTTCTCTCTTTCTCTTTCCTGCCGTTGAGTATTTATTTTGCTTCTTTATTTCCTTTTGAGTCTTTCTCACTCAGCCCCTCTCTGTCTGCTTTTCTTTCTCTCTGTCTCTTTGTCTGTCTGTCTCTCTCTCTCTCTCTGTCTCTCTCTCTCTCTCTCTCTCTCTCTCTCTCTCTCTTTCCTCTTTCTTTCTTTTCCCGTTACTCTTGCTTTTCTTTCTCTTTATCTTTACTGTCATTTATTTTGCTTCCTTTTCACCTTTTGACTCTTTTTCTCCTTTTTTCTGTCTATTTTTCTTACTCTTTTTCTCTCTCTCTCTTTCTCTTTCATTGTCTGTCCCGTTACTCTTGTTTTTTTTCTCTGTTGAGCTTCTCTTTCTTTCTATCTTTCTTCTCTCTGTCTTTCTATCTCTATCGGGCTTCATTCTCTCTTTCCATTGAGATTTTATTTTTCTTCTCTCCTCTTTCTCTTTATATCGAGCTTTTTGAGAGTCTCGGTATTTCGTCTCGCTCTCTTGCTTTTAATTTCTGATCCGTTTTCTCACTATTTCACTATATACATGTCTTATCACCCCCTCTCTGCTTCTCTCAAATCATTTCTATTTTACGATGACACTTAAACATGAGGTCCCACAGTTTTTAATCTAGCCATTCCGCTTCAGGACAGTTCATAGAAAAGTCGCATGTGCCCATGGCTAAAATTGCTTTAAATTTTACTGAAATAATGAAACTGTGGCATTCATCGCCCGAAGTAAGTGCATTTGTCTTCTCCACGTACTCACCTACCGGTAGGCTTTGTTCGTTGACAATGGACCACATTGTGTTAAAAGGAACTGCATGATGTTTTTGTTCTCAGGAATGCTGTGCCAGGATGTAAAATAAGTGGTGACGGCATGAAAAGTACGGGACCTTGATATTTTCTTTGCGTGTTTTTCTCGAAGTTTGACTTTTAAATATAATTTCCATGAAAAGCCACTAATGCTTAAGAAACATGTTGGAGTTATGTTTACTGCCAGGCACTTAATGCTAACCTGACGTGTTGATAGACCCTATTGAGGGGGACTTCCCGATAGTGTAGTGATGACGTTGTCGTTTTGTAATGAAGGGGTCCCGGGTTCGATATCCGGTTGAGGCACATTGCACAGTGGCTCGGATCCAACTTTAAACAGTAAGTCCAGTTCAGATTAGCCTATCGGTGCATCAAGTGGACTTAAAAAGCAAAACTTCACTCCCTGTTTTTTTTGTTATCGTAATGAACTAGTGTTTCATTCGTGTTTAATTACAGTAAATTTTATATTTGCATGCACAGTACTTTCCGAGTAATCAGAAAGTATTAAATGGTTCTATTGTTGACTTGAACAGACAAATCAGTTTATCTAGTTTTGTCTATTAAGGTCTAGTACGTATTTTATGAGACGATAATTGAGACAGACGCACACAACCGGCGTAAGTATACTTTTTCGTCTCTGTTGATCATTCTCCAAATTCCGAGGATCAAGTTTACTATTAATGCCACGTTGAATCTCCAGAATCGTCGGCGGTTTATGGATTCGAGACTCGATATAATATAAAGCTTACTTTGTTTCTTACATTTTTTCATTAGGTTAATTCGTTCTTATTGTCGCGATTATCCTGATTGTTGAAACGGTACCAGGTGCCCACCTGATTGAGCACCGAAACAAATTCAAGAAATAATATTCAGTCTTTCGTAAAATGCTACTCCTTCAGTAAGTAGGTATTTTGTTGTCTTCACTCCAAGCATCTTTTCTTTCTTTTCAGTATTGTCGACACTAGAAATGCTCACAAATTTTAATTCTATAGTACGTTTTGTTGTCGTTTGACACTATAATAGTATAGCGAGTAGGGCAAAAAAAAAAAAAAAAATTGTGGCAAATGTCCTGATGCTTAACACCTGTTACATGATAGCTTTTGTTATGACTTCTGTAAGTTTATTATTTGAAAGCGGATAGTATTTTCGAACTGAATTATAATAATTGCTTTCTCTCTCTGTCTCTCTTTATCGTGTTTCTTTTTTCTCTCTGTTCGAGCTTCTTTTCTTTCTTTATCTCTGACGATTTTTGATAGGACGTTTTCTTTATGTCGTGCTCGCATAATGTTTCAATTATACCAGCTCATCCTAATTTATTTATCAATATATAACACCTGGCCACCGGCCCCCGTTGACGCACTTCAAACTTGGGATTACGGAAGTGCTGCTCGAACTTCATAGAAGCCACAAATGAGAACATTAGTTTCCAGCTGACAAAAGTAATGTTCTTTCCTTGGCATTCAGCACTTTCCATGTTAATGTCATTATTTCTAATGAGAGTGGTCGACATTGAAAATTAAGCTAACCTTGGTTCCGCTTGACTGAAAAATTTGCATGGTCTCGTGTACAGGAAAAGACATATTCGTGACTATTAGTGTTTAATGATTATCATCGACGCTCATGTACTTTCCTCAAAGGTTGGAACAAAATTAATGGTTGTTTTCCCGTTTCCCGTTGTTTGTCCCGTGCAAGAGTGGATTTATCACCCGGCTATCCTAGGCTGTAGCCTGGGGGGGACAAGTTCGGGGGGGCGTACAAAAATGAGGGGCAGAAGGGGCAAAGACCATCGACTATTAAAATTCCTTAATATTGCGATAATAACAATAAAACAACATGTCAACTCTTTTGACTTGTTTATTTCATGAATGAAGGTAGAAGGAAGCCTTGATGGACGATAGCGTTGGGTGTCGAGTATAATATGTCTCTATCAAAGCGGCAGGGGATGTCCCCCGAATGAGGTCCGTTGCTTACGTCCACATTTTTGTTTCCAGGTTGGGAAAAGTATTCGTAAGGCATTTCTTCCGGTGTTGCTACACTCTGTAATGAGGAAGCGAAGCAGTATCTATTATAAATCCACGTCGAGACTAGCCCTTGTCCCTTTTTCCTTGTTCTTGTTGCGTTTTCCTTTTACACCACAGTACGTTTAGGCGTTCATTGATTGGATGAATGCTACGGCTGTTTCTATAATGATTAATATAATTTGTTCTTGTTTAAAGATGTATATTTATAACTATTTACTTATTCTTTGTTTGAGGTGGTGCTTTGAGTCAACTTTATGCACAATAAGGCTAATCGGGACTGGACCTATAGTTTAAAGTGTGATCCGAACCACTATGTGCCTTCACCGTGTATCGAACCCGGAACCCCTTGATTACAAGGCGACGACGCTACCACTGCGCCATCGGGGAAGTCAACAACTATTTACTTAGAAATATATACATATTTAGTTATTACTAATTGGGTGTCCATAAATTATCTTTACAACTTTAGACTTTAATAACTTGAAAACTATACTAGATAATGACAAACGGTTTTCAACACGTGACAAGAAGACTCATAAAGTTTTGTTTCCTCATTCATACGCGTCACTGGAGGAACAAATGGTTTCCAAAACGTCATTGTTTGCGTCAATCTTGGCGAGCATATCCACTGCAAACTTTTGCAAAGTGCAAAGGTTTGTCCGTAGGCTTTAGTGCCTGAAGCAGCTGCACCTTGTAGGAATGCAGACGTAACCTCTTATGCAAGACTTTGTGCACTGTTGCACGTGGCATTGCCAACTCTCTGGCCGCCGTACGCACTGATTTTTTCGGAATCCTTGCAAACGCCTGCCGCACCCTGTCCACGTTGGCGTCTGACATAGATTGCCGACCTGCCCCCTGTTTATGGAGAACACCACCCGTTTCCATGAATGACGTATGCCACCCGAATGGTGGGTCGGGACGGTGGTTCCCTTCCATACTGTGTCCGAAAGTTTCGTTGCACTTGGGTATCGGACTTCGTCTCTATAAACCAGGCTACACACTGAGCTTTTTCCTGTGGCGTCCACATTTTTCGTCAAATCTGCGTCACCTGGAAAATTAAAAAAAAAAAAAAAAAAAGAACTTTACGAGTTTTCTTGTCACATGTCGAAAACAGTTTGTCATTATCTAGTATAGTTCTCAAGTTATTCAAGTCTAAAGTTGTAAAAATAATTTATGGACACCCTGTATTTTGAATCCGGCCGTGGTACCAAACGGTGACCATTCACAGCGGTTATTTTGACAAAATTCTGTTTCCCTGCCGGCTGCTTCGGGGAGAAGGCCTTTTAATGTTTCCGCTTCTTGCCCAAGCAAATAGGCCTAATCCGTTGTTTGACCGCTAAACGCGGCAACAGAGGGTCACTGCCATGGAGGCGGTCTCCGCGCCGGATCCTATACGACATCTGAACCAAAATGGGGGTTACAATCCCACCTAATCCTTCATGAACACGCCACTGAACGCAGAGGATCTCTCGCATGCTTTGTGTGGTCGCAGGTCAGTAACGGGAGATAAGGGACTGTTGTCTGCAGTTAAGTCCAAGGTTCTGCTTGACTTAACAAAATAAACAGGAAAAGACACGGTGGTCCGGTGATTCTTCTGTAGATATCAACTCCTGACCAACGAGCACGTGAAAGCAGTTTCCACGTTAGATTAATCTGTGTAATCATAGGTGTCGACTTTTTTTGATTTCTGGGGGGAGAACGCGAACCGAACACTCGTTTAAGCAATAGCTATAGATAAATATCCTTGATTTACTATTAGTACTAGTAGTGATGGTAGTGGTAGTAGTATACGTAAACTAAACTGCATGGTACGACAGCCCTCTGAGCTGCCAAACGGGTTTTCATTGAGTAACGCCGACCTCCGTGGCGACGTGGTTAGCACAGCGCGCTTCAAATCCCGGCCTCGGCATTGGCGTTCTTTGTTAGTGTCCCTTCATCAATTTCATTATATCGTGACTCATCTTCAGCGTCGCGATTAGCCAAAAAGTGGCAGAAAAGCGACTCTAAGTAACCAAAAGAAAACTACTTCTGTTCAAGTACCTCCGCATATAGGTCTAATCAATAAATTCCCAATTGTTCTCATCATGCTCGGTACCGAAATTTTGGGGCCTCCTACCAGGAATCGAACCCTGGACCGCTGACACCAAACTCTAGAGGGCTAACAATTTTACATATAGTTGTTCTTACATTTGTAAACACTACTTCAAAACGTAAGAACCTTTTAGTTTTATTATAGTTGTACAACGAAGCTGATGTCATTCCAATGTTTAATTTAGGCTACTTTTGATACAGAACATGAATGAGTGTCAGCAGTTCGGTATTATATTTGCAACTTTCATTGTCACGGATAAAGTCGTGGCGTGGTTAGCACATCGCGTTACAACGTCAGTGAATCCCGGCCTGGGCATGATGTTCTCTGTCAGTGTCCCTTAATCAATTCCATCATATAATCATTCATCCTGATCGTAACAATTATAGCTAAAAGTGGCAGAGAAGTGGCGCTAAATAACAAAAATCAAACCACTGTTGCCCTCTGCCGGCTTGGTGATCGTCGCATTAAGTGGTCGACATCTAATGTCGCCAAGGAAGTTCCCGTTAGTGTTGCCCACGAGACGAGACGGGACGAGACTTTGGTCTGTCCCGTCCCGTCTCGTGAAAATGCTGTCTCGTCTCGTGTCTCGTCTCGAAAATATTCGTTTGTCCCGTCTCGTGTCCCGTCTCGAAGGGTTCTGTCCCGTCTCGTCTCGTCCCGTCTCGTTTTGTCTCGTCTCGTCTCGTAAAAGTGATCCGGGATATCATGCCAACAAAAGTCAAAAGTAGCAGAAACACGAAATATTTTTCCGGAAAGTGGGATAAAGCTCCAAATATTTTACCCATTGCGTGGTGAGAATAAATAAGGTTCGTTAATCATGAGGACATTAATATTAAAAATGCAGTTTGTTGGTTACTGATTGCTAGGTATCTTATGAAATCTACCTTGTGGTTTTTCTGGCTTCCATACAAGAGTACTCTTTTCATTACTGCTATACCTTTTGGAAGTTTTGAAATGTTTTCCACTAGACCTTCTTTCTTTCTGAATGTCGAACTTCCGTGAAAATGTACATTTCTTCTTTAAATTCTAAGCTTGGCGCTCGGGAGCAACAAAAAAGTTTTTAAATGTGTAGTACGAACACAAAAGACTATTTAAAATTTCAATACTTAGTATATTACAAATAGAAAGAATTTATTGTTTTTAATATTGTTAAACATCTTCTATGACATAAGTTTCAAAAAGTGTTTCTTTGTGATATTGTGCTGTTTCTTATGCTCAGCTTATGATGCATAGTGTTGCCCACGAGACGAGACGGGAAGAGACTTTGTTCTGTCCCGTCCCGTCTCGTGAAAATGCTGTCTCGTCTCGTGTCTCGTCTCGAAAATATTCGTTTGTCCCGTCTCGTGTCCCGTCTCGAAGGGTTCTGTCTCGTCTCGTCTCGTCCCGTCTCGTTTTGTCCCGTCTCGTCTCGTAAAAGTGATCCGGGATATCATGCCAACAAAAGTCAAAAGTTGCAGAAACACGAAATATTTTTCCGGAAAGTGGGATAGAGTTCCAAATATTTTACACATTGCGTGGTGAGAATAAATAAGGTTCGTTAGTAGAGGAGCAAGGCCGGTTCTGCGCCCGAAAATGGCGCTCGGTGGCGCTCGGTGGCGCTCGCAGTGTTGCTAACTCCTCACTTGAAAAAATCACCAAGGTTTTTGTTTTTGGGTCTAACCTAACCTCAAGCAAGGAGCTGGCAACACTGCTTGAGGCTTTTCTCGCAGTGTGGCCAACTCCTCACTTAAAAAAAATCACCAAGGTTTGTTTTTGGGTCTAACCTAACCTCAAGCAAGGAGCTGGCAATACTGCTTGAGGTTTGTTCTGCAGTATTGCCAACATCTTACTCGAAAAATCACCAAGGTTTTTATCTTGGTCTAACCTAGCCTAAAGCAAGGAGCTGGCAATACTGCTTGAGGCTTGTCTTGCAGTATTGCCAACATCTTACTTGAAAAGTCACCAAGGTTTTTATCTTGGTCTAACCTAACCTAAAGCAAGGAGCTAGTAACCTTGCTTGAGGCTTGCCTTGCAGTGTTGCCAACACCTTACTCGAAAAATTACCAAGGTTTTTATCTTGGTCTAATCTAACCTAAAGCAAGGAGCTGGCAACCTTGCTTGAGGCTTGCCTTACAGTGCATAAAGCAATTTGCCAACCTACTGGTATTTTTGCCATAGCTTTTTACAAAAAAAGAGAGAGGAAAAAGAGGGAAGAGTTAAACAACCGACAGTGTTGCCATCACCTGCCTACAGCTTTTTTTTTACTTGGCAAGGGCTTAGCCAATTTATATACTGGCGTAACATACACACACTGGGCAAGGAGAGCCGGCAACAAATATATACTGCCGTAAAAGAGAGAGATGGATGGATGGATGGCAACACAGTATGTGTGTGCGTGTGTGTGTATAATATGTAGCATTATTAACTAGAGTGTGTTGGCAACCCACCTACAACTAGAAAAAATAGAGATACTAATATTGCTGTAAGATGAAGAGAGAGAGGCCTATCGTGATTTTTGTAAACCTCTCTCGGGGGAAACACGATGTGCCACACACATGTGCGCGCGCTGGCGCCTCTTATTATTTTCGTATTGTGACGCAAACAAACAAATAATAATTGTTGTTTTTTTAGGATTCCTGGCCCCTATAACCTCGCCAGGGTGCGTGGTGCCCAACCAAAAAGTAAAAGGTTCTAACGGCTGCGGTTCCGTATGGCCTTTGAACGTAGAATTGATTGATGTGGGGGCGAATCTCTTTCGGAATGTTTTTTAATTCGCACATCTGACCATACATGCTGTTTATCATCAATTTAGCCGTATTCTGTTTAGCGTCTATTTCGAGCAGTTTGCCCAGCGGTAAAATTTTGTTGTTTTTAAATTTTTTGATTTTTTACACAAAACCATGATCTTACGAATATACGTGATATGTTAAGCGTATTCCATAAGAAATATATGTGAAAATCAATTTGCGTGCATTCTGTTGGATTCGTAATGCTGCGATAGACCCAAATAGAGAGTTCTGCGCCCGAAAGTGAGGCTCGGTGAGGCTCGCCTTAATGGATTTCTCTTGTAAGGCATGAGCCTTATTTTCTCGCAGTGTTGCCAACACCTTACTCGAAAAAATCACCAAGGTTTTTTTCTTGGTCTAACCTAACCTAAAGCAAGGAGCTGGCAACCTTGCTTGAGGCTTGGCTTACAGTGCATAAACTCTATTTTCTTGCAGTGTTGCCAACATCTTACTCGAAAAAATCACCAAGGTTTTTTTTCTTGGTCTAACCTAACCTAAAGCAAGGAGCTGGCAACTTTGCTTGAAGCTTGGCTTACAGTGCATAAGCTCTATTTTTTGCAGTGTTGCCAATATCTTACTCGAAAAAATCACCAAGGTTTTTCTCTTGGTCTAACTTAACCTAAAGCAAGAAGCTGGCAACCTTGCTTGAGGCTTAGCTTACAGTGCATAAGCTCTATTTTCTTGCAGTGTTGCCAACTCCTACCTATATTTTTTTTACTTAGCAAGGGCTTACACTGGCATAACATACATATACTGGGCAAGGAGAGCCGGCAACAAATATATACTGCCGTAAAAGAGAGAGAGATGGATGGATAGATAGCAACACAGTATGTGTGTGCGTGTGTGTGTATAATATGTAGTATTATTAACTAGAGTGTGTTGGCAACCCACCTACAACTAAAAAAATAGAGATGCCAATGTTGCTGTAAGATGAAGAGAGAGAGAGACCGAGGGCCAATGTTTATATATATCGTGATTTTTGTAAATTTTTTTCGGGGGAACGATGTGCCACACACGCGCGCGCGCGTGCCTCTTATTATTTCTGTATTGTGACGCAAACAAACAAATAATAATTGTTGTTTTTTAGGATTTCTGGCCCCTATAACCTCGCCAGGGTGCGTGGTGCCCAACCAAAAAAGTAAAAAGTTCTCTAACAGCTGCGGTTGTAGATAACCATATCTTTGTAGAGTTTCATGTGTTTTTTTTTCCCCAAACTTCCATGAAACTCTACAGAGGACTTTTGTAATGCATGCAACATGTACTAACGACTCTAGTGTTATTTGATGTTGTAATATTTTGGATATAGAGTTTTATTGTGAGATAGATAAAAATAATTATGTTTATTATAATATTTTTTTGATAAAGATAGAGAATATATATGTGTGTGTTACAAATAAAGTTGCATGCTTATTTTTTCTAGTGTGTGTATGTATGTGTATGTGTGTTTTTGATGTTCGACAGCATCTGAAACGATAAAAAAGAATTTTATTGTTAATTTTCTTATGTAAAAACAACAACAACAAAATTTTTGTGCTATAGTGCAAAAACTGATGAGAAAAATGATATTGTAACTGATAACTGATGAAATTGATATTGTAACTGATTTTGTCATGTCGAATTTCATGTGACTTTCTGACGCTAACTTTTGTATGCACTGGTAACCGTGAAAGTGAATCGGTACCTGCGGATTTTTCAAGATCTCTGCTTTGTACTTGAGTGCGTAGTTGGTTTTGTATTTCGCGATCGGCATTCTCAACTCTATGCTCTGGATGATGCATTTTGCTGCTTCGGGTAAAGTGTTGGCTATTGGCGTGCTGTCTGCGTTCAAGTTGGTGTATCACATCAGTGTGTTGTTGTTGTTGGCTGCTTTTCGAAATGTGACCCGCAATCCCCTCTTTTACATGATCTTCTTGTAGTCCGAGAAGAATCCCGGCAGCAGATGCATGGGAAAGAGCACTGTGTGACTTCTTGTTTTAATTTAACTTCGTGCTGAGCGAGTTACTGACTGAGCCAGAAGGAAAGAGAGTCAGATTAATCGTAGCGCGCTTAAACTTGGTATGGGTATTTTTTATTATCATAAAATGCTTTTTTGAAGTCAAAATCACGGTCTGTTTTGCTATATTTTTTACTGTTTTCGAGATATGGTTTATTAAAGTTAAATTTTGGGGGTGGGCCAACATGGTTCCCAGACAACAACTATTGAAAACATCATACACAGGTAGCTTATACCGTGTGTTTTTGGTTAAGCTTTTTGATTTTTTAATTGTTTTTGCTCTATCTCTAACTGTTCTCGAGATGTGGTCCACTGACGAAATTTCGGGGGTTGTTCATATTAGTCGTAGCGTGCTCAAACTTGGTATTGGGTATTCTCTACTATCATAAAATGCTTCTTCGAAGTCAAAATCGCAGTTTGTTTTTCTATTAAGGAAACCTAGGGGGGGGGGGATACATTTTGTTCTATGACGACCTATACCAAATTTTGGTAGAGGAAGACAGAGGACACCGAGACGATGTTAACGCAAGAAACCTCACGTCTCTGCGTCTATTTGTTCGAAAATTACGAAGTTTAGAATTTTTTGGAAGTTGGCTCACCTCTTGACTTAGGACTGCCAAACTTGGTATTCGTAATCTATATTACCTAAATCGACAAGGGGATTGCTATTTTTGCTCTATCTCTCGCTGTTTTCGAGATATTTGAGGGTTTTTTTTATTGAAAATTTTCGGAGGAGGACAGTGGGCGCCATCATATGCAGTCCCCGAAATGAGATGGATGAGGCTTATGAACCTCGACCTATACAGTTGTACAATTTGGCAATGAATGGATGTTTTTTTTGTTGTTTTTTTATTAAACATAGCAGTGTGTTTTCGCTTATTTTAATATCAGGCAACAATGTTAGAAAGTGGTCCCCAAGAATACAATTTAAAATCAGTAATGTGATATGAATTTTTTTTACTTGAGTGTATTTGAATATGAAAGTGAGGTATTTTGAATAATTGAGGAGAACAATCACAAATAAGCTTGCAACGGTATTGGGAGGGGTCACGAGTTCAAACTTCAGACGATTTCTGTTAATCTGCTAAGGCGATATCAGTACGAAAATTTGTAAAAAAGAATAGGCAATTTTGGCTAATGGCAACGATGAGGATGAATAATGATAATTATGATGAAATTGATGTGTGTGGCACTTGGAAAACAAAACTTCAAAGTGTATTGCACCAACAGCTACCCCCTCACCAAATACAAGGCAGTTAACAGAGGTGTATATTTGTTGGTTTACGAGTCTGAGGGCTTAAGTTAGTATGTTCACTATAGCTATACATATTAAAAAAAGAAATGACCTGAGCAATAAAATATAACAATACCGATCCTGACTTTTTTTGTCGGATGACGTAGTGGTAATGTTGTTGCAATCACACCTCTGACGGCGTATAGACTTAAATGTTTTGCATAATACTGTTAATAGGAATGTGTTGTTTCTAATGTTCAATATAGAAAGCAGATAACAAGAAAAAGAAGAAAAGAAATGTTGCAGGTAGATACGGAGCCTCAACCCAAACACATATATGATCAGACAGGATGTCAACAATGTATTCATAACTAACATGTGATTAATTTAAAAAAAAATTGAAATAGTATAGTGGGGAAACTACCAACTAACTAACTCTCTAGACTTTTTAAACCCGATGAGAGCAAAATACAAGCACAAGCGTAAATAATTAAATAAGTTACAAGAGGTTCGAATTTTTTGATCTAGGTATGGATGCAGACAGGTACTAAGTTTTGTGTGTGAACACAATTGATAATGGAAAATCCTCTTTAATATAATAACATAGTGGTAATGTGTGTTTTGCCTTGTTCCTATCGATAACACAGGCAACACAGGCATTCCAGCTGCCCCTATTTTTGAGCAAGTTCTATATATTTTTTTCCATCCCTACCGATTTTTTAGGTCCATCTCAACTTTGTCCTCTTCATCTTCGTCTTGGTCTTCCTACAGGTTTTTTAAGTGGAGTTTCGATATTTTCGACACCGTCATTTGCGACACTAAGGCAAAAAACAGTTTTTTTCCCGTCATAAGCGACACTGCTTGGATTTCCCCCTACGATTTCTAATTAGTTTACCAGAATTAGCGACATTTGCGTACGTGCAGCAGCAATAGCGTCTCTGAAGAAAGTATTTCCCGAGGCTCAGATCAGTGGTTGTAATTTTCACTTTAACAAATGTTTGTGGCGAAAGGCGCAGGAGTTGGGACTGACAAACGATTACAAAACAGATCCAGACGTGCGGCTGTGTATAAGAATGTGTTCAGTTTTGGCTTACCTTCCTGTGCTGACGTCGATGATAGATGGCTGTGTGTGTGATGGAAGATGTACCAAACCACGACATATTGAGAATTTTTTTTAGATTATTTCGTTGAATAGTGGATGAACAACTCTGATTTCGACATATCCGTGTGGAACAACTCCCAACAGCGGTACAGGACTAACAATACAGTCGAGAGATAGAACCATACAGTTAATGTATTGACGCAAAAGTCAAGTCCTAACGTGTACCAATTAGTGAAGACTTTAGATTAGAAGTTGTGTACAACGATTACTTAAGTGTGAGGAAGGCCTTGAATCTTAAAGGGAAACGTAGACGACGTCAGTGCATTACATTAGATGAGAGAATACAAAGAGCGTTTGCCGACTATGAAATGCATAGAGATCTTAAGTGTTTTTGAGGAGAATGGCGTACGTTCAGAAATTAGAATCAAAATAGTAAGATGCTGGTTCAACTACAAGAGAAACTACGCATTCTACATTTCTACATTGACAAGGGATTGCAGTCTTCTCCTATACCCACAAGGGATCTAAACAATCAGTTATTGACAAAGGATAAATACATCCAGCTTTTAAACACCCAGCTTCCATGATGCCATTGTGAAGGAAAACTAATAAAGGTTTTAAAAAACACACAAGCTTCCATGATGCTGTCAGTCCTAAGCCTGGGAAAAGTGTGACTGGAAGCTATTTACACTTTGTGTCATAGATGACGGTGTCGCAAATGTCATGGAATATATTTTCCATAGTGTGTCGCATATGACGGCAGAAATGCTAGTGTCGCATACGACGGTGTCGCAAATGTCGTGGATTCCTCTTAAGTAGGATTAATTCAGGAAATGCATGTTACTTCTCTCTTCATAAACTTTTAACTTCTAGTTTAATATCTAAGAAACTAGAAGTTAAAATATACAAAACAGTAATTTTGCCTGTAGTATTATATGGGTGTGAAACTTGGTCTCTTATATTGAAAGATGATCATAAATTGAGAGTATTTGAAAATAAGATCCTTAGGAAAATATTTCAGTCTAAAAGGGATAAAAAAAACAAGTGAATGGCGATGGTTACATAATTTAGAAGTACGTAATTTATGTTTGTTTCCAAAATATTACTAGATTGATGATTAAATCACGAAGACCTAGGTGGGCACGAATGAGGAAAGAATAAAGGAGAGTTTACAGGAGTCTTGTTGGGGAAAACCTGATGGTAAGAGACCAAAACGAAGATGGAGGCGAACCTAAAAAGAAATCGGTAAAGATGGAATAGAATATATAAATCTTGCTCAGGATAAGGACAAATGGAAAAACTATATTGCTGCAGCCATGAATTTTCGGATTCAAGAAGGCTAGAGAGTTAGTTAGTTAATTGATATTCAATGTAATATAATTTAACATATTTCAGAAACCAAAAGGCAGCAACATGGTACTCATATTGACAAGGGAATTCCTACAAAACTTATTTTTTTTGTCGTATTCGTCCAGAATCGCGTCTATCTCTCTCGTTCTTATATAAACGTTTCAACGTTCCATCGGATGTATCAGCATCGTTTAACGAAACGTTTCGACGTTTCTTAATATGTTAAGAAACGTCGAAACGTTTCGTTAAACGATGCTGATACATCCGATGGAACGTTGAAACGTTTATATAAGAACGAGAGAGATAGACGCGATTCTGGACGAATACGACAAAAAAAATAAGTTTTGTAGGAATTCCCTTGTCAATATGAGTACCATGTTGCTGCCTTTTGGTTTCTGAAATATGTTAAATTATATTACATTGAATATCAATTAACTAACTAACTCTCTAGCCTTCTTGAATCCGAAAATTCATGGCTGCAGCAATATAGTTTTTCCATTTGTCCTTATCCTGAGCAAGATTTATATATTCTATTCCATCTTTACCGATTTCTTTTTAGGTTCGCCTCCATCTTCGTTTTGGTCTCTTACCATCAGGTTTTCCCCAACAAGACTCCTGTAAACTCTCCTTTATTCTTTCCTCATTCGTGCCCACCTAGGTCTTCGTGATTTAATCATCAATCTAGTAATATTTTGGAAACAAACATAAATTACGTACTTCTAAATTATGTAACCATCGCCATTCACTTGTTTTTTTTATCCCTTTTAGACTGAAATATTTTCCTAAGGATCTTATTTTCAAATACTCTCAATTTATGATCATCTTTCAATATAAGAGACCAAGTTTCACACCCATATAATACTACAGGCAAAATTACTGTTTTGTATATTTTAACTTCTAGTTTCTTAGATATTAAACTAGAAGTTAAAAGTTTATGAAGAGAGAAGTAACATGCATTTCCTGAATTAATCCTACTTAAGAGGAATCCACGACATTTGCGACACCGTCGTATGCGACACTAGCATTTCTGCCGTCATATGCGACACACTATGGAAAATATATTCCATGACATTTGCGACACCGTCATCTATGACACAAAGTGTAAATAGCTTCCAGTCACACTTTTCCCAGGCTTAGGACTGACAGCATCATGGAAGCTTGTGTGTTTTTTAAAACCTTTATTAGTTTTCCTTCACAATGGCATCATGGAAGCTGGGTGTTTAAAAGCTGGATGTATTTATCCTTTGTCAATAACTGATTGTTTAGATCCCTTGTGGGTATAGGAGAAGACTGCAATCCCTTGTCAATGTAGAAATGTAGAATGCGTAGTTTCTCTTGTAGTTGAACCAGCATCTTACTATTTTGATTCTAATTTCTGAACGTACGCCATTCTCCTCAAAAACACTTAAGATCTCTATGCATTTCATAGTCGGCAAACGCTCTTTGTATTCTCTCATCTAATGTAATGCACTGACGTCGTCTACGTTTCCCTTTAAGATTCAAGGCCTTCCTCACACTTAAGTAATCGTTGTACACAACTTCTAATCTAAAGTCTTCACTAATTGGTACACGTTAGGACTTGACTTTTGCGTCAATACATTAACTGTATGGTTCTATCTCTCGACTGTATTGTTAGTCCTGTACCGCTGTTGGGAGTTGTTCCACACGGATATGTCGAAATCAGAGTTGTTCATCCACTATTCAACGAAATAATCTAAAAAAAATTCTCAATATGTCGTGGTTTGGTACATCTTCCATCACACACACAGCCATCTATCATCGACGTCAGCACAGGAAGGTAAGCCAAAACTGAACACATTCTTATACACAGCCGCACGTCTGGATCTGTTTTGTAATCGTTTGTCAGTCCCAACTCCTGCGCCTTTCGCCACAAACATTTGTTAAAGTGAAAATTACAACCACTGATCTGAGCCTCGGGAAATACTTTCTTCAGAGACGCTATTGCTGCTGCACGTACGCAAATGTCGCTAATTCTGGTAAACTAATTAGAAATCGTAGGGGGAAATCCAAGCAGTGTCGCTTATGACGGGAAAAAAACTGTTTTTTGCCTTAGTGTCGCAAATGACGGTGTCGAAAATATCGAAACTCCACTTAAAAAACCTGTAGGAAGACCAAGACGAAGATGAAGAGGACAAAGTTGAGATGGACCTAAAAAATCGGTAGGGATGGAAAAAAATATATAGAACTTGCTCAAAAATAGGGGCAGCTGGAATGCCTGTGTTGCCTGTGTTATCGATAGGAACAAGGCAAAACACACATTACCACTATGTTATTATATTAAAGAGGATTTTCCATTATCAATTGTGTTCACACACAAAACTTAGTACCTGTCTGCATCCATACCTAGATCAAAAAATTCGAACCTCTTGTAACTTATTTAATTATTTACGCTTGTGCTTGTATTTTGCTCTCTTCGGGTTTAAAAAGTCTAGAGAGTTAGTTAGTTGGTAGTTTCCCCACTATACTATTTCAATTTTTTTTTAAATTAATCACATGTTAGTTATGAATACATTGTTGACATCCTGTCTGATCATATATGTGTTTGGGTTGAGGCTCCGTATCTACCTGCAACATTTCTTTTCTTCTTTTTCTTGTTATCTGCTTTCTATATTGAACATTAGAAACAACACATTCCTATTAACAGTATTATGCAAAACATTTAAGTCTATACGCCGTCAGAGGTGTGATTGCAACAACATTACCACTACGTCATCCGACAAAAAAAAGTCAGGATCGGTATTGTTATATTTTATTGCTCAGGTCATTTCTTTTTTTAATATGTATAGCTATAGTGAACATACTAACTTAAGCCCTCAGACTCGTAAACCAACAAATATACACCTCTGTTAACTGCCTTGTATTTGGTGAGGGGGTAGCTGTTGGTGCAATACACTTTGAAGTTTTGTTTTCCAAGTGCCACACACATCAATTTCATCATAATTATCATTATTCATCCTCATCGTTGCCATTAGCCAAAATTGCCTATTCTTTTTTACAAATTTTCGTACTGATATCGCCTTAGCAGATTAACAGAAATCGTCTGAAGTTTGAACTCGTGACCCCTCCCAATACCGTTGCAAGCTTATTTGTGATTGTTCTCCTCAATTATTCAAAATACCTCACTTTCATATTCAAATACACTCAAGTAAAAAAAATTCATATCACATTACTGATTTTAAATTGTATTCTTGGGGACCACTTTCTAACATTGTTGCCTGATATTAAAATAAGCGAAAACACACTGCTATGTTTAATAAAAAAACAACAAAAAAAAACATCCATTCATTGCCAAATTGTACAACTGTATAGGTCGAGGTTCATAAGCCTCATCCATCTCATTTCGGGGACTGCATATGATGGCGCCCACTGTCCTCCTCCGAAAATTTTCAATAAAAAAAACCCTCAAATATCTCGAAAACAGCGAGAGATAGAGCAAAAATAGCAATCCCCTTGTCGATTTAGGTAATATAGATTACGAATACCAAGTTTGGCAGTCCTAAGTCAAGAGGTGAGCCAACTTCCAAAAAATTCTAAACTTCGTAATTTTCGAACAAATAGACGCAGAGACGTGAGGTTTCTTGCGTTAACATCGTCTCGGTGTCCTATGTCTTCCTCTACCAAAATTTGGTATAGGTCGTCATAGAACAAAATGTATCCCCCCCCCTAGGTTTCCTTAATAGAAAAACAAACTGCGATTTTGACTTCGAAGAAGCATTTTATGATAGTAGAGAATACCCATACCAAGTTTGAGCACGCTACGACTAATATGAACAACCCCCGAAATTTCGTCAGTGGACCACATCTCGAGAACAGTTAGAGATAGAGCAAAAACAATTAAAAAATCAAAAAGCTTAACCAAAAACACACGGTATAAGCTACCTGTGTATGATGTTTTCAATAGTTGTTGTCTGGGAACCATGTTGGCCCACCCCCAAAATTTAACTTTAATAAACCATATCTCGAAAACAGTAAAAAATATAGCAAAACAGACCGTGATTTTGACTTCAAAAAAGCATTTTATGATAATAAAAAATACCCATACCAAGTTTAAGCGCGCTACGATTAATCTGACTCTCTTTCCTTCTGGCTCAGTCAGTAACTCGCTCAGCACGAAGTTAAATTAAAACAAGAAGTCACACAGTGCTCTTTCCCATGCATCTGCTGCCGGGATTCTTCTCGGACTACAAGAAGATCATGTAAAAGAGGGGATTGCGAGTCACATTTCGAAAAGCAGCCAACAACAACAACACACTGATGTGATACACCAACTTGAACGCAGACAGCACGCCAATAGCCAACACTTTACCCGAAGCAGCAAAATGCATCATCCAGAGCATAGAGTTGAGAATGCCGATCGCGAAATACAAAACCAACTACGCACTCAAGTACAAAGCAGAGATCTTGAAAAATCCGCAGGTACCGATTCACTTTCACGGTTACCAGTGCATACAAAAGTTAGCGTCAGAAAGTCACATGAAATTCGACATGACAAAATCAGTTACAATATCAATTTCATCAGTTATCAGTTACAATATCATTTTTCTCATCAGTTTTTGCACTATAGCACAAAAATTTTGTTGTTGTTGTTTTTACATAAGAAAATTAACAATAAAATTCTTTTTTATCGTTTCAGATGCTGTCGAACATCAAAAACACACATACACATACATACACACACTAGAAAAAATAAGCATGCAACTTTATTTGTAACACACACATATATATTCTCTATCTTTATCAAAAAAATATTATAATAAACATAATTATTTTTATCTATCTCACAATAAAACTCTATATCCAAAATATTACAACATCAAATAACACTAGAGTCGTTAGTACATGTTGCATGCATTACAAAAGTCCTCTGTAGAGTTTCATGGAAGTTTGGGGAAAAAAAAACACATGAAACTCTACAAAGATATGGTTATCTACAACCGCAGCTGTTAGAGAACTTTTTACTTTTTTGGTTGGGCACCACGCACCCTGGCGAGGTTATAGGGGCCAGAAATCCTAAAAAACAACAATTATTATTTGTTTGTTTGCGTCACAATACAGAAATAATAAGAGGCACGCGCGCGCGCGTGTGTGGCACATCGTTCCCCCGAAAAAAATTTACAAAAATCACGATATATATAAACATTGGCCCTCGGTCTCTCTCTCTCTTCATCTTACAGCAACATTGGCATCTCTATTTTTTTAGTTGTAGGTGGGTTGCCAACACACTCTAGTTAATAATACTACATATTATACACACACACGCACACACATACTGTGTTGCTATCTATCCATCCATCTCTCTCTCTTTTACGGCAGTATATATTTGTTGCCGGCTCTCCTTGCCCAGTATATGTATGTTATGCCAGTGTAAGCCCTTGCTAAGTAAAAAAATATAGGTAGGAGTTGGCAACACTGCAAGAAAATAGAGCTTATGCACTGTAAGCTAAGCCTCAAGCAAGGTTGCCAGCTTCTTGCTTTAGGTTAAGTTAGACCAAGAGAAAAACCTTGGTGATTTTTTCGAGTAAGATATTGGCAACACTGCAAAAAATAGAGCTTATGCACTGTAAGCCAAGCTTCAAGCAAAGTTGCCAGCTCCTTGCTTTAGGTTAGGTTAGACCAAGAAAAAAAACCTTGGTGATTTTTTCGAGTAAGATGTTGGCAACACTGCAAGAAAATAGAGTTTATGCACTGTAAGCCAAGCCTCAAGCAAGGTTGCCAGCTCCTTGCTTTAGGTTAGGTTAGACCAAGAAAAAAACCTTGGTGATTTTTTCGAGTAAGGTGTTGGCAACACTGCGAGAAAATAAGGCTCATGCCTTACAAGAGAAATCCATTAAGGCGAGCCTCACCGAGCCTCACTTTCGGGCGCAGAACTCTCTATTTGGGTCTATCGCAGCATTACGAATCCAACAGAATGCACGCAAATTGATTTTCACATATATTTCTTATGGAATACGCTTAACATATCACGTATATTCGTAAGATCATGGTTTTGTGTAAAAAATCAAAAAATTTAAAAACAACAAAATTTTACCGCTGGGCAAACTGCTCGAAATAGACGCTAAACAGAATACGGCTAAATTGATGATAAACAGCATGTATGGTCAGATGTGCGAATTAAAAAACATTCCGAAAGAGATTCGCCCCCACATCAATCAATTCTACGTTCAAAGGCCATACGGAACCGCAGCCGTTAGAACCTTTTACTTTTTGGTTGGGCACCACGCACCCTGGCGAGGTTATAGGGGCCAGGAATCCTAAAAAAACAACAATTATTATTTGTTTGTTTGCGTCACAATACGAAAATAATAAGAGGCGCCAGCGCGCGCACATGTGTGTGGCACATCGTGTTTCCCCCGAGAGAGGTTTACAAAAATCACGATAGGCCTCTCTCTCTTCATCTTACAGCAATATTAGTATCTCTATTTTTTCTAGTTGTAGGTGGGTTGCCAACACACTCTAGTTAATAATGCTACATATTATACACACACACGCACACACATACTGTGTTGCCATCCATCCATCCATCTCTCTCTTTTACGGCAGTATATATTTGTTGCCGGCTCTCCTTGCCCAGTGTGTGTATGTTACGCCAGTATATAAATTGGCTAAGCCCTTGCCAAGTAAAAAAAAAGCTGTAGGCAGGTGATGGCAACACTGTCGGTTGTTTAACTCTTCCCTCTTTTTCCTCTCTCTTTTTTTGTAAAAAGCTATGGCAAAAATACCAGTAGGTTGGCAAATTGCTTTATGCACTGTAAGGCAAGCCTCAAGCAAGGTTGCCAGCTCCTTGCTTTAGGTTAGATTAGACCAAGATAAAAACCTTGGTAATTTTTCGAGTAAGGTGTTGGCAACACTGCAAGGCAAGCCTCAAGCAAGGTTACTAGCTCCTTGCTTTAGGTTAGGTTAGACCAAGATAAAAACCTTGGTGACTTTTCAAGTAAGATGTTGGCAATACTGCAAGACAAGCCTCAAGCAGTATTGCCAGCTCCTTGCTTTAGGCTAGGTTAGACCAAGATAAAAACCTTGGTGATTTTTCGAGTAAGATGTTGGCAATACTGCAGAACAAACCTCAAGCAGTATTGCCAGCTCCTTGCTTGAGGTTAGGTTAGACCCAAAAACAAACCTTGGTGATTTTTTTTAAGTGAGGAGTTGGCCACACTGCGAGAAAAGCCTCAAGCAGTGTTGCCAGCTCCTTGCTTGAGGTTAGGTTAGACCCAAAAACAAAAACCTTGGTGATTTTTTCAAGTGAGGAGTTAGCAACACTGCGAGCGCCACCGAGCGCCACCGAGCGCCATTTTCGGGCGCAGAACCGGCCTTGCTCCTCTACTTTCGTTAATCATGAGGACATTAATATTAAAAATGCAGTTTGTTGGTTACTGATTGCTAGGTATCTTATGAAATCTACCTTGAGGCTTTTCTCGCTTCATACAACTGTCTATCCATCGTACATTTATACAATTAAGCAAATGTTTAAATTAATGCATTAATATAATTCATAGGTCTATTCACTTGAATATGTAAATTAATCAATTCTATTATTGTTATTGCATGACATGTTACAAAGATGGTAGAAGAATAGTAATATAACAGCACAAATATTAGCTAATATCTAGCTTACGTGTAGTTAAGATCGTCAAAATCTGCATAAAAACAGCTGTCCTGGCAAGAAAATTAATGTCAAAAAAGGTGATGAATTGAATATTTGCTGAATAAAAAAAAAAGATGTTACATCCAGTTGACGAAAAATAAAGTTCCTGATTAATATTTTATGCTCATTATTATAAGCAGTAGTGTACATAAAACTTCATTGATACTGTCATTTACAGCAGTATGATCCCAATAGAATCCTTGTTTTCTAGTACGTTCGGCAGGAATATGTAACCCTCGATTATGCTGAACAAATATATTTTTTATTTAGCTAGAGCAAGGCCCGAGGAGGATGCAAGAAGCCTTTCCTGCAAAGTGTATGTTTTACGAAGCGAAGAAAAGTGACAAAACCACCACGTATGGAAGGCAAACCTGCATTAATTTTATATCGCACGTTTACAGAGCCGTGTCTCCTGAAGTTATAAAAATCCCAACTTCAATGATTCTTTTAGACATGCTATAGTTGAAAAAAAAATATGTTTAGATGGACCCAAAGTGCATCATTATCAGATTATGAATATAACGTGTTATTGGAATCAACATATTTGTGTAGATTGGGTGCCTCCCCGATGGCGTAGTAATAACGTCGAGGTCTTGTAATGAAGGATCCTCGCGTCGATACTCAATGGAGGCACAAAGTGGATCGGATCGCACTTTAAACTGTAGGTCGGTTCGCGATTTAGCCTATTTGCGAATCAAGTGGACTTAAAAAAAAACAAAACAATATCAACCTTAAGAATATTAGAATAAACTATCACCCGCAGCTAAGTCAAATTTCACATATCCTTCTTCATCCTCGTTCATAGACTTCCTGCAATACTCTTGTGTTGCATCCCACCAGGTGCGAAAAATATGAAGTTATTATTTCCCCGTACTGCGTTACTTCTTTTCATAACAGTAAGGCTAAATTCTCGTTTTATCTGAACTTTTAAAAAATGTGCAAAATACGTCTCTATCTTTAAACAACCACCCTTTCCCATGTATGAGTAAAATAATCCCACTCTGTCTCAGAAAACCTCTTCCTAAGATCAAATGAAGGAAACAACTCTCAAGTCTCAACAATTATAAATTTTTGCTTAAATTTCCTATAATTTATACAAAAAGTAGCACATATCACGTCCTTTGGTGCAACACTGTCAACAGCTATGTTACTTTCCTCGTCCTAATAAATTTACTTCCAACCAGTGACGGCGCCAGGGAAATTTGACTGGGGGAGGGGGGAAGGCTGGCAACAAAATATTGTAACGGGGCAGTCACATTAAAACGCCCGAAAACACTACACATATATATACTTATATAATAATAATTATAATAATAATTATTATTATTATTATATTCATGTATGGTGTCTTGTGTGTGTCTTTTATTTAGAGTGGACGTTTACAGCCTAAATTTACTTCTTGATTACGAGTTTATCTCCACATGATTCGTTTTAATAAAGACATTAATTCTTTTTTATTGGTAAGTTGCGTTGTCTCTAGTGGCCTATTTCAGTATTGAAAGACATTCATAATTTTATAATTCATCGTCTTTCATGAGATGAAACTACTGATATAAATATTTAAGTTATAAGATAATAATATAAATGATGAAAATAATTCTTCTAAGAGTTTAATTTTCTTGCAAAATAAACGTGACGTTGGAAGAAATGAATCTTCTTAAGTATTAGAAACAATGTGAGGCACTTAGTGAAGTGCAATTCTCCTGTAGGAGAATTCTGCTCTAGGTGCTTTGGAGAACACATTGCGCACCTTTGGTACGTCCAGGACTTGACATTTCTTCTCAATGGTAAGAACAGCCAAATGAGGCAGTTTGCATCCAGCATCCTGTTTTGAGCAAGCCTTTTCGAAGATTTTAAGGACAACCATCTTCGTAACGCTGAAGAGTTTTGGGCAAAATTTGTGTTTCACCTTTCAGGGAAATGTTAATTCAAGAAATATTCTGAACCTGGCAATAGTTACTCTTACTCTAACACTCCATCGTATGTTTATGCTACACAATTACAGGAACGTATGGAGTTCGTGGGAAGAAGTTCTTCGATTTTGATATGTACGAGAAAGAGCGAACCTGCATCTAATGATTGAAGAGTGGCAAATCCTAATAAGCGTTCTTTTACATGCCCGCGATATGTTTTGAATCGAATTTTAAGTGTAATTTGCATTTTAAGGTTCACGTTCAATACATTTCCAAATAATATCCCCTCATTAGCTTCAAGAGTATCGAAGAAATCCCATTTGTTAAGGTTTGCCTCAGACTCATCATCTCGAAATTCAAGTCCCTGAATAGTAAGAAACCGCGATGAATCCACAATAACTGACATGTAGTGTCGGTTTTTCTAAAATCACCTTTGGTCCTGGGTTCGATACCCAGTGGAGGCACTTTAAACTATAAGTTCAGTCCCGATTAGCCTTACTGTGCATAAGTGGACTTCAAACGCCAAATCAACCAACCAACCAAATCTTGAATCAACTTTGAATGTCTTTTAATACTTAGCGTTGTCACTAACGACCACGATTAGAATAATTTGCCCGTACTACAGATGATGTCTTGTGGTCCTGAAAATATTCGTGATGTTTTAAAATCATCCACATTCAACACTTTTTCCCAGTTCTTAAGACTGGTTAAAACTTAGGTTAATCTCGGCTATTACAGGACATAAATGAATGAGAAATAACCTATGCCCAGGTCGGCGCTCGAATGTTGGACGAAGCAAATTAATATTTGTTAATCAAGTTGGTATTATAAGCAGGAAAGTGATATCATGCAGAATACACCACTTTGAAAAGGTGAAAATCGTCATACTCTTATAAATTAACTCTCTTATTATTCGATATTTAATTAACTTCAGTTGGGGGGCCCGGGTGGGGGGGGGGCGAAGTCACTGACATGGGGCGTCCCCCTGCTCCCTTTGGCGTCGTCACTGCTTCCAACCCTCTAATAACTTCGCTGCTGATAGCCTCACCTTCGAAATGGAAGCTTGTGTGTCGACGAATAATACAAAGGACTTTTGTTCACTGTCCCTCTTTCATTCAAAGTCTGCCGTTTTCCTTTTCAGTTTTTCCTGCAAAACTTCCTGTCAGCAAGCAAACCAAATTACAGAATTTTTATTGCCCCTTCCTTGCATCAACTTTCATTCCTACTTTAGGCCTGGATTTATGGCACGTACCCGCTACTGCAGGTCAACCTCGCCCTATGTTTGGTGTTTGCCCCCCGAAGCAACGGTGTCCATTGTTCAAAGCGAAACCTTTGTCAGTGGGGAACGGCGAAAAATAGTCTCGGAATACACCCTGGTCGTAAACAAGCTCCCGCCACCCTGACATTGCTGTCAGCTTCCCTCTCAAGTTCGATAAAACTACTTTGTGAAATGTGTTTAATAACGAGTGAAAAATGTTACTACATGTATTTTGCTCATAAACTTGAAGGCTAAATTTACAGAATAAAAAGATCAGCTACAACATTCCTTCATCTGATTTACAGAAAGGCTAATCGGGACTGGACCACAGTTTAAAATGGGGTTCAAATCACAATTTGCCTTCACCGGGTATCGAACCCGGTACCCCTTGATTACAAGGCGACGATGCTACCACTGTACCCGGTGAGTCCCCTGATAGAACAAAGTTTCCTTCTACGACGATTATACAGAACTTAGTGCAATTCCTTCATTTGTAATCTATTCTATATCAGACTCAGTATTTCGTTATTACAATCCAAGGAATAGTATTCTCCTTAAATAAGAAATAAAGAAATAAAAAAAACATTGGAAATAATCTTCAAACGGACGTAAAAAAAATCGAATCCAACCACCTGCAGAGTGTCTGAGGGAAACAACAAGAATTTTCTGAACAAAGACATTTCCGAAATTCCCATAACATTCTAATAATTTCGTAACCCGTGCAAATAATCATGTGGTAAAATCTTGTCGTGGTTCCCTGTAAACACTAAAATCACCAAATCATTTCTTTTCATATTTCCCGTATTTTCTCCTCCTCTTTAGCTCTCAGCTGTTCGGAGTGGGATAATGCTAGATTATTTGTCCCTAATTATCTCCTTTTCTTAGTCTTGCTTATATCTTGGACTCCTTAATAACTTTCCCAACAACTCCTTATCAATTTGTACTGCCATGTTTCCTACAATGCTTTTCCTACTTCCTAATAACAATCACTTCTGTACACCCTTTGATGTAAAAATTAAATAATAAAAATAAACCATATCCGTCGGTCCGTTTATCTTTCCAACCTATAGAGCTGAGTCTATTTTTACAAGATAAACCTCGGACGCAGACATTCCACGATTTTTGGCCCCTCCTTCCACCTTCTCTACCTGCGCTTTTACTTGATGTTATTCAGAATTGTATTAGTATCTGGAGTACTATCGTAACATAAGGTTATTAACCTGGAATATTTTTTTTTAAAAAAAAAATGGGGAGTAACGCTGTGTTTCGAAAGAGTATAGGAAATAAGTTTAGGTATTCATTCATGCCTCTCTCTAGAATAGTCTTCTTATTTTGACTTAATAAACGCTTATCAATGTTTCTAATTGAAATATTTTATTCCAAGCAAACAAGTATTTGCAACTGATTAAAAATTTTGCTTTTATTTTTTCGAGACATTCGAGACGAGACGAGACTTTTCCAAACCCGTCCCGTCCCGTCTCGTGTCTCGTCTCGAAAACGAGACGAGAAAGGCATTCCGTCTCGTCCCGTCTCGAATTTCAAAAGGCTTGTCCCGTCTCGTGTCTCGTCTCGTTTTCGGGACGAGACACGAGACGAGACGGGACATGTCCCGTCCCGTGAGCAACACTAGTTCCCGTGTTCGTTTCCCGACCTGAGGATAGGTGTTCCTTGTGAGTGTCCCTTCGTCAAGTTAATCTAATCCTCAGTTACCCTCATCGTTGCGATTATCCAAATATCGCATAAAGCGAAATAAAATTAACAATATACAAATACATGGCCTACTGCGAAGGGACCATAAATGTTGCCTCTAAGGCCTCTTTGAAATCTTCTCAAGAAGTTACAGAAGCAAGTGATCATAGAAGAAATATTCCCTTGCACTTTTCCCCTCTCGTCTCCCCGTCTTTGCCGGTGAAAGCAGTGTTGCCGCTGCAGGTCTACTTTCTTCCTGGGAAACTTTAATTACGTCATAACTTCTGCTGACGCGGCCTCAGCAGTAGCGGTTCCTGCTTTGCTTGGTCGATGACTCTGCTTGTTCAAGCGGAACTTTTAAAAAGATGTAGTGTCATGACTTTTTTCTCATGTGTCGGATGTACTGTCTCAGGGGCGGAATAATTCTTCTATCCCACGGTACACCTGAGCGATGTCACTCTGTGGAGCTACAACCTCATGTGACTCAAATCAACAAAGTTTTATTGGACTTTATACATATACATGTGGCTGTTTATGCCCAGCATACAACCTCATGTGAAGAGATTCTTAGAGATTAAAGGTGTGTACATACAGGTGAGACAATTAAAGACAATGAATGATCATTGGGTGACAGAATGACCTCACTTTCGAGATAAGTGGGGAAAATACACCAAATAGAAACTTCATCCTTCACTAAAATGAACACTCATACTGTAATGTAAAAACAAAATAATTAACAACGCATATTAATAGAGCACACACACTCATTTTCCGAGTTGTGCAATGATTAACGTTATGATCAAACTGAACACAACATTGTGTTTCTCGTCAAATTCTAGCCCGTTTCGATATGTCACATGGCCGCCTTTCCATGAAAACAAAATGAAGTTGACTTCAAGATGGCGGTCATCTTGGTAGTATGACCTTGTATGTTTCCCCCCTCGCGCACATCATGTTTCGGGACATTGGATTGGTGTGTGTGTGAGACCGTTTGTTTTTAATTGGGCTTGGTTCCACACTTTTGGCCCACCCTGTGTACGTATATGCGTTTTTGTGTGAATGAATAAATTATGTAATGAGACAGAGAGAAAGAGAGAGAGGAGTCAGAGAGCACTGAAGCAATATGACAAGGCACCGGTAAACTCGCAAGAAGAGCTCAGGGAGAGGATCTTAACAGCTGGTCAACACGTCAAGGCCACCATCACATCACGAGTTAAGAGACCAAATGACCCGTAAAAACTTACGTGCCTGCATTCGTAACGGAGGTGCCCACTTTGAGTAAGACGTGTAATGTTCTTTAATTGTATTGTTCATTGATTCCATACACATGAAGATGAATGAAGTATTATTTCTTGTACACAAATGTAAATGTTAGCAACATTTGTACCTTGTTGGATAGCTGATGACTCAAGGAAGTAATTTAAGTAATTTGTACGGTTCGTGTCATACCATTTTTGTTATTAATACGTTGCCAAGTAAACTAAGAGTGCATTTTTTTATCATCACTTGTAAGTTTAGACCCACCCGGTACTTACATGTGATTGTTATTTGGAAAAATCTTTTTTTTAAACGAACCACTTGTTTGTTAGCTATCAGAAAACGCTTAAATAAGTTCCCTACAATTATCAGTTTTTTCTCAATTCATCTTTTTATGTGGAAAATTGTCATTTTTAGAAAAAAACAATAGAAACTCGATTATCTCGAAAACTACTAATTTTCAGACGGGGTATCATATGGTCAAATTTATTGCAAATTGTCTCTACTTTAACCCCTTTCAGGGAATACATCTAATTACCAGTCACCCTGTATATATGCTGATTCCAAATTTACGTCGGTTATATTCTTCTTATACATATATGAATAATTGAAAGGAAATCTTCTTCTTTCTTCTCGTAATTTCTGGGAAAAGGCTTCTTCTTTCTTCAATTTCCACTTCTTTTTCTTTGGTAAAAGGATAATCTTCTTTTTCTTTCTTCTACCTTTTATGACAATCTCTTTCTTCTATTCACAAAAAATAGTCATCCCATTTTATTCATCACTGTTCTTATTTCCTCTATTCATATCAATTCTTATTTGTTCTTTCAGCAGCAATTCTTATTATCTTCTATATTCCGCCGAGATATTCTTATATTCTCGATAAATTCTTCTATTTATTCTTTCCACAGCAAATTCTTATTTCTTCTATTCTTCTTTGCCACTGGAAAAAGTCTTATTTCTCTCATTTATCGCAAATATTCTCTTTACCATATCTCTTCTCAATAATATAGACAAATCATTATGCTGCATTCCTTGTAGAGAATTGAACCAAAGCTATAGAGGATTTTTAGGGGCGTCTAATCTGACAATAGCGCCTCCTCCTAAAACAACAACCAAGGGAAATAACCAGGATCGCTAATAACAAGCGCTGCCGATGGCCCAGTGCGTCTAATAAGAAGAGCAACCATAAGTGCTTCGGGGCGTCTAATTTGACAACAGCGCTACCGGGGACAAGCAACCAAAACATCGCGACGTTCTCTTCGCCATAGGTATTAAATCAAATTTTGATCACTAGGATCAGACAGGAGAGATATATTTCTGAATTCATTTGCTCACTTATTAACTTTCCTAATTGTTTCATATACGAGCATATTCTTAATTATCTTCATTTGCTATATACAACATTTTATTCACTCCTTCTATAATTTTTATACTCTTCCTTTATGTATTTTGCATTTACTATAATATATATAATCACTCTTCTCCTCTCCTACTTTCTATAATGAACTCTGCTCTTCTTTATATGGTGTGCTGCTATCTATCGTCGCTCTCGGGAAACATTTCTTCCTTGCATTTCTCATTGTCTTCCGAACTGGCACGTGACAGATTTATCGGACATTGAAAGACACAACTTCCATATGTTCCCAGAATTTTCCGTGGTTTAGAGAAATTTTTACTTTGAAGTTTAAAAACACCTTGAAATTATTATTTACATGTTGATCACAATCAGCTTTATTCCTTGGTTATTGTACATGTTGAGATGTAGATAACTTAAATATTAATGTAATTATTATAATTCAGAATGATGTCGCAATAACAAAATACTTTATGAAAGTATTGATACTACTATTTCATCCAGGCAGGCTGTCTTTCTCCACACTGATGACTTACTATCTGAGGCTAAAATTAATTACTTTCTTTAAACTTTTTATCCTCGTGTACACAATACGTTGAATGAATTGGCTGCATCTAAACTGGAATAAGCTACGAACAAGTGTCCTCAAGCCAATAACATGACAAGAGTCTTAACTCCGTCCCATAATATTTATATATTTAACCTTACACTGGTCTCCATTTCCATATTCCCTGATGATGAGAGCAATATATGGGCTCGAAACGTTGGAAGCCAACATCGACTTCACCTGGCTGGTAACCCGAGAACACTTGTTCGAATCACGTCGCCAGGAAAGCTACAATTCCTATTTTGGAATAAAGTAACTCTAAAGTTACATTAACTCGTAGTGAAATTGTAAACTATAATATTAACATTTGGAAGGGTAATGACTACAAATATATTTACGTCACACACCTGGGGCCTTCTGGATGGCGCACTGGTAGCGTCGTCGCCTTGTAAACTGTAGGTCCAGTCCCGATTAGCCTTACTGTGCATAAAGTGGACTTAAAACAACAAATCAATCAGTCAACGTCACACACCGAATAATTTGGATGAATGTGGGATAGTAAATCTAAATGCGTCGTAATGAAATTCTGCTGACGTCACATTAACACGACAAATATAGCTGCCCATTTAAAAGCAGTCATCATTATTTACACGGACTAAAGTTCCGATTGTTAACACGTAAGCTAGATGGCGGTGAACGCGGAAAAAGTAAATTATGAGCTAGGCACGAAATGCATTGTGCTTAGTCATAACATTACATGAGGTGTTATGGCTGGAATATATTTCCTCTCATTTGCAGATCGGATAAATAACATTTGTGCGGTAACAGTATGCGCCGTTATATCACGCAATGTTATGTATCTTGGTTATTTGACTTGTTTAATTACACTTAAAATATGTAATATAAAACCCTCCATTTTAAACAACGTTTTATTATATCTTGCGATACGAACCATATCAGTGATTAACATATTTCCTCATTTACGAGTACAAGAATCACATTTGCAGGTGCAAAAGAATGGCTTAGAAGTGAATAGGGCTGTGCGATATCTCGATGTCGAGTGGATATTTTTAAAATATCTGAACTTCGGTATTATAAAATTATCGACTCGATATATCGATATTACCAACGTCAACATCGAGCAAACGACTCCATTGTGTTGTAGAACTCATTTTCGCTTTGACCTATCAACAGAAAAAGAAGAATCCTTGCTTCACCTAGTTAGAATTCGAAGTCAGACTGAAAAATATATAGATATATATAGATATTGCCGATAGCAATGTCGATATTTTCGGTACTCGATATCAGTACTCGAACTTCGACATCGATAAACCGATATCTCTTTACATTATTTTTATTACATAAAGGCAACCTTATATTAACTTTCACATTTGTATTTTTCCCCTCAGTTTTTCTCGACTCATATTTTTCTATATTTGTATTTTTTATATTTAATATTTTTTGTTCTTTCACATTTGCATCATTATATGACTACAATAACTATAATGAGCATATTTATAATTGTAGGTATATGTGAATTTTTTTATTTCTCTTTAGTTTTAGTAATTCTTTCTATCTATTTTCATGTATTATGATAATTGTATATCCTTATATTTTCTTATGTAGCTCATGACAAGGGAAAGCAGCTTACGGCTGAATCTCGCCCGCTAAATAAAGGAATAATAATAATAATATCTCACAATCCTTGATGAGAGCAATATTGTACTAGAATCTAGACGTGATAGGGCTAACAATTATTTTTGAATGTTCTCACTCCTTTTCGAGATATTCGGTCTCAAAAAATGGGGAGAGGGGAGGATAACTTGTCGCCTGTGAACTTCTGTGAATCACAGTTTGTCCGCTCTTAAGCGCATTCAAACCGTTGCAGCCAGTCGGCAGCAAAAAAGACGGAACTTAAAAATAGCCGAATAACAGTCTGAAATTCAGCCCAATGAATGGCTGATTCATGATATTTCGCGCACCCCATAAAGTTCGCCGAATAATCCTACTTTTATTGGCTTTTAATTGGGTTGAAGTAGCAGTAAGTCGGTAATAAATGACTGTCGGAACCGTAAACTCAAAGGACGAGTTATCTTGTCAATGTAAACGCATGTAAATACATGTGGAAGGTCGTGGGAAATTCTGGAGATACACAACGACCACTCACAACATAGGTGGAAGACTGCTCGCGACTAATTGATGTCTGGTAGCTGAAATAAAATTACATCAAGATCTCTTTTTGCGGAAAACTGGTCGGCTTGCTCAAGGACAAGGTACGCAAGTTAATGAGGTTGAAACGGGGGAGTCAGACAGATCTCAAGTTTTTGTTAAGAGCGTAAACAGGTAATTACTCACGCACACTCTCACTCGCACTTTCGCACGCAAGTGTGTGAGCAAGACGTGAAATATCTCTGGCCCTGGTGGATCCAGCACTTTCGTTTCTGGAGGGAAGGGGGTACAGTTATAACGATAAAAGTTGTTATTGTACTTTTGATTCGCCGTTTCGTTTACGCTAGAACATATTTTTTGTATTACATTTCTGAGTTACACTTTAGAACTGCTTAAGAAAACCCAAGGATTCTTTACTGGTTATTTATTACAAACTTCTAAAATGAACTAGCGATTAATAAATTTTTAATTTGCCCTGGTAAGCTGGAGGGCTTTGTTTTACATAGTTAAAACTAATACAAAATTTACCTCCAGTTGCCTTCTGGTTAGATTAATCTTTGGTTAGTAACGTGGATTAATAAACAGAAAATAAACACTTTAACCTCAATTAAAAGAATATGGTCGACCTACTTACGAAATTTACTCAGCGCTGCGCTTTCACTTAGACTGTAATCAACACTTCCGTTATAAAAGTAAACATCTCGAGAGCTCTCGACACTAGGGGGGGGGGGGCACTATTGGCAGAAGCTCCTTGATGTCTTCTTCCCGCCTCTTCTTCTTTCCCTCGAAGATCTTCAAGGTCTATCCCTCGAAGTAATTCACCGCCACATTCATAGTTCAAAGGTCGAACTTGATATCAACGTCGTCACCTCGATTAGCAATTATCAGTTCACAACTACACGCTTGCAGTGTTCTTTTCACTTCTCGCGCTATAAAAGTTGCCATGAGAAAACAGTTTGTATTTGAATAAAATTCCGCGCGCTCTTTTCCCAATCACGCGAACGTTCAAATGTCCGGAACACAGATCACTGTTAACTGTTCACTAGGCAAACGACATCTACAAAAACAGTCCAAGACTAACTAACTGCAACTTTCTGCCGATAGCACTATCAAATTCGCGGATTCTTCATAGCCAGAGATCTCGACGCCAACTGCTGCATGTAAACTTCTGCAGCCAACGCGCGAAGCAACGCGGCCTTTTCCTCAAAGGCTCTACAAACACTACTCGAAAAACTTCACCGCGTTTTCCTTTGTCCCTGTACACAATGCATCGTAAGGACAGTTCATTTTCCCCGAGGGGTGTTAATCCAACCTCCTTCTTTTCGGAAGAAATAATCAGTCCTCAAAATAATCGGTTATAGATGCCCCCTCCTCTGAAGAGACATTAGATGGACTGATTAAGGAGAGCTAATGTCTTTTAGAGTCTATTCACCCCCTTGATTTTTTGACCAGACCTCGTATATACATTTTTCACACTCACATTACAGTTATCATTTTTTTTCTTTATATGTAGCACAAAAATATTTGTAAGGTATGATTTTCAGTTACTAAATGTGTATATAAAATAATTACAATGATTTCACGTGAATTCACTACAATAGAAATTTAAATATTTACTCTTGAATTCACACATAAGCACCATGTGTATTCATTCATCTAAGAACTATTAACATTCTATGCAAACTTTCCAATATATATATTATCATAGTTCACCTATCTTTATACCTTACATAAAATCAACTTTCAATCATTATCACTATACGGTCTATCAATCCAGTACAAGTAACATTAATCAATCACATTTAGTCTTGCAGGTTTTCGAATTTTTTCAACTGACTTACATAAATTTCTCTCTTACAGTTACTACAATTCCATAATTTTAAATTTTCCACATGTTGTGATTCAAGTACCTCCCCAGAGCAACAATCAAGTAAATCAAAACTTCCAGCATTAATTTGCTTTTTACACAAATAAGGACCCTTATAAAGTAAACAATATTTTGCTATAACTTTATTAATTAAAGAACTCTGATTTCTAGCCTTCAGGAACACCAGGTCCCCTTCTTGAATTTCCCTTCTACCTTTCTCTTCATTTGCTTTCTTCTTCATATCTTTTTCCCTAATTGTTCTGGTCCTTGCTTCCACCATTAGTTTGAAATAACATTTCTTTCTCTTGAAAATTAAGAGTAGCTTCAACGGTAAATAAAAAATCGCTACCCAGAATGGCAGACACATTCAAATCTCTAACAACAATAAATTCCATGAGCAAACTAGCATTTGCCAGAACAGTCGGTATTACTGTTTTCCCCATCACTCTTGTTTTGTTTTTTCCACTATAATCTATTAACATAATATTATCTACCTTTTCTAGAGAAGGCCTAGTCACGTCAGAAGTAACATTTTTCCATGTATTAGCAGAAATTAGCGATACCTGAGAGCCGGAATCCAGTAAACAGTTTACAGCTTTACCATTCATTTCCACTTCTACGCAAATAGAATGTTTAATTAATTTTCTCTTTTCCACACTGTTCAAAATTTCATTATTACATTTCAAGTTTTCAACTTCCAGATTTTCATACTCCCTTACATCTACTTCACAAATATGTACAGGTTGCAATTCTAAAAGAGTCAAAAATTCCTTCATAGCCATTTCATTCCAGTGAACCAAGTCTTCACGTCTGCCTTCTCTCTTTAGTAGGTAACGTTCATATTTGCTTAAATCTATCTCTCCATTCTCCATATAAAACATCTTTTCTAGATCCACAACCTTCACATGATCACACTCTTGATTTTTTATTACTCTATTAAAATACAACAATTTTTTCCAATGACCATATTCCGAAATATGAGCCACAGCCGGAATAGGTGGAACAGTACACAAAATAATCTCATTACTTCTTTCTTTCAAATACGACACTAAGTAGGAATACATTTCCTCAAAATGCTCCTTTTCAGTGAATCTCAAGACATCATTGGTCCCTACAAGAACTAGAACGTTTTCCCATTTACAACTTGCACCTTCCTTTCTTTCTTTTTCTTCCAAAGCATGAACAAGCTCAGAGACTCTACTTCCACTAACACACAATTCTTCCCAGCCGCTTTCTAAAGTCATTATCTCCGGAAATTCTCTCCTACAAAATATTGCTAATCTTTTTAGTAAACTATCTCCTAATAAAGCATAATTTTTCAAACTTAAAACAGAATTCTTAAGGTCAATATTTGCAGAAACAGCAGTATGATCTTTAGTAATTTCAAAATCCAATTTTTGTTTCTTCCTTGACCTCACTTCTCCTGCCTCTTTAGTTTCATTTTTTTCACATCGACTTCTAACACAAATGCGTTCAAGAATTTCTGTAATCTCTTTCCTTTGATCTTTTAAGTAATTAGTGCTGTTTACCTGATGGCTTGGTAAACTTTGCAAATGTTCTCCTCTTGGGTTTACTTGTTCAACTTTATTTTTGACCTGTTTATAATTCTCACTATCTAAATCATTAGTGTTCTTAAGATTAGTCTTTACTTCTTCTTCAATGTGTTTTTTCTTCCGCGCACCTCCTAGTGGCGGAACCCAGACTCGTTTTTTGGGGCCTCTCGAGTATGGATTTCAGCACAGACAACTTCATCTTCATTTCCGTTTCTTCGGGTAGAAGATTCGGGATTTTCATATCCTGGATTCTGAAAGTTTACATTTTCCGGACGTGCCGAACTGTAGGTTCTTTGTTGTCCATTCCACTGCTACCGATTAAATCTTCCATCTCTTCCAAAGTTACGGTTACCAACACTTCTGTATTGATGGCGTCGGTTTACTGTCGGACTTCTTTCTGCTTCACTAAAGTCTCTGGCATCTTCTCTCTGAGGATAATTGAAATTATCTTGTCGCTGTGAATTAGGGGCCTCATTAACATTGCTGATCTTATAATGTCTTTCTTCCCTTCCGCTGGCTATTCTCTCGTCATTTCTCCTACCTCGAAAGGAATTATGGTTCTTTTGCTCCATTCGCAGTAATTCGTGCCTTCTCAACAAGTCAGCCACCGAAGATAAGGTCTTACATTTAGCTGTTAGTAGCATTTCCCGAACTCTAAATGGAAGTTGATTCGCGATTAAGCTCACACATTTATCTTCAGATAAAGTAGGCTCGAGTAACTTAAGCTGTCTAGCATTGTCCCAATAAAATTCTTCTATGGTTTTTCCACTGCCAGGAACAAATTTTTGTGCAAGGATTTGAGCTAATCTTACAGACTTCAAATCTTCCGACTCAAAAGTACTCAAGAATTCCTTCCTAAATGTCCTGTAATCCTTCAACTTATATTTATTCTCTACATACCATAATTTCGCTGTTTTCACTAGAACGAAAGGTATGACGCTCATGTACTGGTGTTCATTTAGCTCCATCAGTGTCATACTTTCCTCGAGATTTTGTAGGAATTCTGAAGCTAATTGTTCATCCATTTCTCCCGAAAATTTCTTTAACTTTGTAATCTCGCTATATTTAACACCAGCTGTCCGACCACTCATCGACAAAACATCACTTGCATCCTTGGTTTTAATCAATTCAGCTTCTAATTCCTCCTTTATTCTAACACGATTATCTTTTAACTTTGTTTCTAACTCTCCTAAATCCTCCTCTCCATTCTTTTCCAATTGGATCACTCGTCTTTTAAGAGCATAAACCTCCCCAACTAAATCTTTCTGTTGACTTTTAATAATATTTTGCTCCTGAATCAGACATTCCTGTACTTTCTCAGCACTCCCTTGCATCTTTTTACAATTATCTCTAACTCTGCTAATTTCCTTCTCTTGAATTTTCATTTCGCTCTCCAAAGCCTCCATTTGCAATCCTAAAGTCGTCTTTAGTTCGTTATGTCTAATCTGACAAGAATGCTTATGATCTTGTAAATCACATTCTAACTCTTCCAATTTAGATACCTTAATTTCTAACTTCTCCAATTTATCTTCTAGCCGTACGCTCATTTCTTGCATGGTTCGTTTACTTTCCTCCACATTCTGGTACAACATGTCAAATTTATTATTCTGCTCTTCTCTAAATTTAAGTTGCTCTTGCCTATCCTCTTCTCTAAATTTAAGCTGCTCTTGTTTATTCTTCTCCATAGTATGACACAAGATATCCAATTTCCTATCCTGCTCTTGCCTACTCTGCTTCATAAATAACAAAAGTGTCGTGAGGTTAACATTCTCTTCATTTTCGCTAGTTACTTTTGGAACACCCTGTGCACTTTCTTCTCCTTTTCCTTCCTTTATATTTTCTTTTTCTGACAAAGCGCAGCATATTTTGCAAGAAAAAATCTCTTCTATATGCAGATCAAATTTCGTAAATTCTTCTTCGCTCATTCCCGCGCAAGATTTATGGTACCACTTTTTACAAAAACTACATTCTATTGCCGCCTCATAACGAAGTTTTTTGCCACAACATTCAAGTATTTCATCCCAGCCTATTTCGGGTGCTTCGTCCTGGGACGGAGAGATCGACGTTCGGACCATGTTTGTATCACCGACCTACTTATCGCTAGCTCACTAATCCCTTACAGCTGCAGCGAGAGGGAGAGAGAGAAAAAAGAAACCTCTTCTTCCGATCTTCCACTTTCCTACGTAGAACACCAATATTGTACACACAAATAATCCGATATCAACATAAAATCAACATGATTTCTTAAATTTAACATTGTATCTCAACAAATAACCAGAAGGATTTCCCGGGTTTCGGCACCATATAACGATAAAAGTTGTTATTGTACTTTTGATTCGCCGTTTCGTTTACGCTAGAACATATTTTTTGTATTACATTTCTGAGTTACACTTTAGAACTGCTTAAGAAAACCCAAGGATTCTTTACTGGTTATTTATTACAAACTTCTAAAATGAACTAGCGATTAATAAATTTTTAATTTGCCCTGGTAAGCTGGAGGGCTTTGTTTTACATAGTTAAAACTAATACAAAATTTACCTCCAGTTGCCTTCTGGTTAGATTAATCTTTGGTTAGTAACGTGGATTAATAAACAGAAAATAAACACTTTAACCTCAATTAAAAGAATATGGTCGACCTACTTACGAAATTTACTCAGCGCTGCGCTTTCACTTAGACTGTAATCAACACTTCCGTTATAAAAGTAAACATCTCGAGAGCTCTCGACACTAGGGGGGGGGGGACACTATTGGCAGAAGCTCCTTGATGTCTTCTTCCCGCCTCTTCTTCTTTCCCTCGAAGATCTTCAAGGTCTATCCCTCGAAGTAATTCACCGCCGCATTCATAGTTCAAAGGTCGAACTTGATATCAACGTCGTCACCTCGATTAGCAATTATCAGTTCACAACTACACGCTTGCAGTGTTCTTTTCACTTCTCGCGCTATAAAAGTTGCCATGAGAAAACAGTTTGTATTTGAATAAAATTCCGCGCGCTCTTTTCCCAATCACGCGAACGTTCAAATTTCCGGAACACAGATCACTGTTAACTGTTCACTAGGCAAACGACATCTACAAAAACAGTCCAAGACTAACTAACTGCAACTTTCTGCCGATAGCACTATCAAATTCGCGGATTCTTCATAGCCAGAGATCTCGACGCCAACTGCTGCATGTAAACTTCTGCAGCCAACGCGCGAAGCAACGCGGCCTTTTCCTCAAAGGCTCTACAAACACTACTCGAAAAACTTCACCGCGTTTTCCTTTGTCCCTGTACACAATGCATCGTAAGGACAGTTCATTTTCCCCGAGGGGTGTTAATCCAACCTCCTTCTTTTCGGAAGAAATAATCAGTCCTCAAAATAATCGGTTATACAGTATTATAGCCAGATCAAATATTATTCTCTGTTTTATGAAAGAAAGACAAGTATACAAGAAGTCTTCACGATGGCCGAGCGGTAAAGCTGTCACCTTATAAGCGAGGGATTCCGCGGTCGATTCCCGGTGGTGTTACAGTAGTTCGGATCTCTCATCTGTAGGTCCGCCGGATCGGTGGTGGCCAAGCGCCGCCGAAGTTCTCTGGTTCGATACCAGCCTGAACATGGATGTTCTTTTTGACTGTCCCTTCACCAAACGGCCGTGAACTTTCTCCCCCTCCCCACATAAAGTATGGACGTATTTACAGCCCTGAGAGCATTACTTGTGTGCTCGATGGGTTTTCAACTCTATTATTTGCAGACTTCCATGCCGCAATGGTTAGCACAGCGCGCGATGACTCCAGGGTTCTCGGGTTCGACATGGGTGTTCTTTACAAGTGTTCCTTCATCAATTTCATTGTATCATCATTCATCTTCATATTCGCGATCAGCCAAATATGGCAGAAAACCTAAGTAAAAGAAAAAAAAACAATGAACTCCATTTTTGTAAAATGCATAATTTTTAACAACAAAATTACCACTGTTTAGAACAAGTGCTGTGCTACGAACCAACCGTTGGAAACAGACTTGTTTTAACATGGAGCCTCCCCGCATCGCGAGATCTACCAGGGAAACGGGATTTCGCCGCCATGGCTTAACCTGTAATTTTGTATAGGGCCTCAGGATGATGTTAGCCCCGGGAACAGACGTAAGCATGGGGGAGCTTATGGGGCTACAGCCCCACCCGAAATTTTGTGAAGATCACAATTTTCAAATGAAAGCAATAAAGAACTCTGTGAATCCCAAATTGTGAATGCCCCCCTCCCTTAAAATGACCCCGATTACCATTTTTTGTCCTTGAAGAACTTTCAAAACTAAGGTTAATGGTGATTACGAAATATTTTATAGTGTATTCCCCCCCCCCCCCAGAACGCAGGTATTCGATCTCCATCGGTACAATTCAAGTCCTCTCCAAAAAACATCCTGCGTACGTTAGTAACCCCAGGACTCTCCATGTTATACAGTATATCCTGGGTCCTGGTAAAAGACGCCCGCAGAGGAGGGCACTTCCCTCAACCCCTCCTCCTCTCTGAGATATTTGGAAAGACTTCATGCAATTTAAATGGTGAAAGCGTAGCGTGAAAACATGGACAAAGAGTACGTGAAAGACAGCAGAATAAGTACTTATGCAAATTATCCTAATGCTGGGGATGGTTTATGAAAATTCTGTTGGCTGGGGGAAAGCATCACTCCAAGATTTTCCCAACTTTAAACCCAAAAATTCTAATGAGTTCTATTGGGTTGCGTAACAGGACCGGAATCCAAGAATCCTGAACCGTATTTAATTTGATCAGGAAAAAAGGTTCGTGGACCGAATTGAAATACTTTACAGATAAAAAGGTTCTTTACGGTCCAGAACCCATTTACGCTCTCCTGGACCGGAATTGAATTTATTTAAATTCCATGGACCTTTAACAACTCGGGATACTAATGTTCCATCTCAATCCAGACAGCTATCTTCTTTCAACGTCACGAGGACAGATGTTTTATGCATGAGAGCGACCTTCCAGCTGAACTTACACCTCCGCAATCCCTTTCATCTTTTCAGTTTTATACTCTTTCTTGTTGGCTCCGTCCGTCAGAAAACAAACCAGGCCCCACCACTCGAATTCGCAATCGCATCTCCATAGTTCCCACTGCAGCGAGGAGAAAGCAGGTTCAACCTTAGATCGGATTTATGTATACACTGCTTTTCCATTACGGAAACAGAGGCTGCACGCTGGGATGCTCCCCGTCTGCATCCTGTACTTTGCATCGCAGTCCTCCTCGCATCTCGGCCCCGCCTGCCTTTTTGTGCAAAATGTCCTTGATCGTGCTACATTGCTGAGTATGAGGGTTTCAAGGTCGTAGTTGATGAGGTAACACGCACGGTGTTGCCGAAGTTTTTCCTTGCTTTCTTGTTGTTGTTTTTTTTTTGTCTTTCAACTTCCTCTAAATTTTTCCTCCGTGTTAAATAATAGCTTGAGGAAATGGTTTCGTTTTTACTTCGCTTTAAGCACCCATAGGCTAATCGGGAGTGACCTGTGGATGGGAGATGTGATTCTAATACGAATCTTGAGCCTTTCTTATAGGGTAGTGGTTAATTCCATAGCCTAGTAAGCGAGGTATTCCAGGTTCTATTCCCACAGACGACACTTAACTTATTCGTATCGCACTTTAATACACCTGTTGCCGATTAGTCGGTCTCTTCGCCAGAAACCTTTGCCGAATGGCCTTTCGAATCACCAATCTACCATTTTAAACTCAGATTCCAAACTCCTTCATTCGAATCAGAAATCTTCCATATTAAGCTCCGATTCCAAACTGCTTCATTCGAATCAGAAATCTTCCACTTTAAACTCAGTTTCCAAAGTCCTTCATTCGAATCACGAATCTTCCATTTTAAACTCCGATCTCAAATTCCTTCATTCGAATCAGAAATCTTCCATTTTAAACTCAGATTCCAAACTCCTTCATTCGATTTAAGAATCTTCAATTTTAAGCTCCGATTCCAAACTCTTTCATTCGAATCAGGAATCTTCCAATTTAAGCTCAGATTCCAAACTCCTTCATTCGATTTAAGAATCTTCAATTTTAAGCTCCGATTCCAAACTCTTTCATTCGAATCAGGAATCTTCCAATTTAAGATCATATTCCAAACTCCTTCATTCGATTTAAGAATCTTCAATTTTAAGCTCAGATTCCAAACTCCTTCATTCGAATCAGTAATCTTCAATTTTAAACTCCGATTCCAAACTCCTTCATTCGAATCGCTAATCTTCCATTTTAAACTCTGATCTCAAACTCCTTCATTCGAATCACGAAAGTTCCATTTTAAACTTCGATCCTAACATCCTGTACTTGAATCTCGAATCACAATTTTCTCGCCCCAAATTCTGTATTCAAATTTCAAATTACAAGAATCGTTTGAAATATGTAAATTTTAGAGAAGCGAAGTGCATATTCGTGTTCAGAAAGTCCGAATTATTGAAAAGCATCTAAAATAGAGACATAAACATGTTCTTGTCACATTGTGGATTTCTAGTCACTTTTTTTAGACGTAGCACGATAGGTAGTGTCCGAAGCGACTTACAGGTGGCGACAGTACTATGATATTGTTTTGTCGTTGTCAAATTTCATTCTTGAAAAGAATATATGACAAATTTACACACACTAAGATTCTTTATGTTTGTGCGAAAGCTTTCCAGAGTAAATGCTTTTAGTTGTTTTGATAAACATAGGGAAGAAACCAAACAAGCAATGTCCGTAAGTAAATAAAAGGTTTTGTAACAGAAAATGCCTCAAGTCAAATACAGTGGCATATTTGATACAGTTGCTCTGTCGTTACCTCAGAGAATATGCAAGTTATTTGACGGAATTGCGAAGTAGAAATTATTGTGGATATCTTCCAAAGCATGAAATTCAAAGATACTTTAAAGATGTGTAAAAGATGAAAGTTGCCACAATAAAGAGTTTGTGTACTCTTAAATACTATATATCAGTTTTACTATTTTCTACTTGGTACTTTTGCATTATTTCAATTTTATTGTTATTTTCTCTATTTGGTTCCTTTCATGTATTGTGTAAGTTTTAATGTAATATGTACGAAACTAAATTGTCCTTTACTTATAGTGTCATGCCTTCAAAATAAAAATATAGTATAGTCTAGTATAGTTAGCACCGAAACGTTTCGAATTTGGGAACTATTGTAAACCAATTTCTGTAAACGGTACTTCGTAGTAAAATTTCTGTAGGAAACTGTTGGTGAAAGGTTTACCACTGCACGTGTGTATCTACGTCCAATATGGCCACCATGCACCCCAATATGCTTTTTCGCTTATTTCTTTCTTATTGTCGCCTACAGGACCATTTTATTACGTAATTTATTACCAAAGAAATTGCCTATCGTATGAGATATTACATCTTGGATGCTAATTTTATCACTACAATTTGTTTCTCTTATCCTTACTTTCTTTATCTTCCTCTGTGACGTGCGATTTATGATTTTTTTACTTTCCAGCAGCTGATATTGACATGATATCTACTTGATCAATTATTTATGTACAGCCACCGGCAATAAAGTGGGACACGTAGATCCTGAAATGCTCTCAACTTGCGCAATAATAGGTCAGTTCTTCGCGGTCACTCGTAAGTACAGATACGTGGCTTGGGCGATGAGATGAACATACGCGATGAGCCATTCGCGGTTTCACATGGATATCAAATGTTATTAACTTTTACTACTTAGGACGTTGTTTCGGACGATTGACACAGGTGGACGTGTCTGGCGTTATTCTCACATAACCACACGTATGTGCACGGATGCGTTGACGGCGAGGGGGAGAACGACCCCCTGGTTCTACTTTGCTCTACTCCATGGCTCTAAAACACTCACTCGAGGAAAACAAATTAAGACCTCGCAGCTAGGTCGCGCGTAGCTCACACTCCGGTGGCGATTGTAGGCAAAACTGTGTCTCGCTATTCCAAATCATCCCTTTTATTCCAGATTTGAACGTGGTGACGCCCTACCCTCTATGATCAGGTGCTTGTTTATTGTTTCTGGTGCTTTGACCGTTGTCCTCCTATCCTGGTCAATGCTCACTCCGGTCCTTAACCTCTGGTAGCATCCCCTCGCGCAGAGATTAGGTTAAATCTTCCGCTATTGTATTCAGTCACGAAAAGCAAGGACAACTCAGTAGGGTAGCGTCTCCCTTTCAATTCAGCGATGAATCTTTAATAATTCATAACTCCCGTTTTTCTGTTCTGATTAGGCTCAAATCTTGGAATCAGTACTTTTATGATGTGGTCTTCCGCTGGTTAAAATCTCATCCAATTCGGTCCATTGGTTTAGAAGTTGCATTTTTCTTGCTATTCCCATAAGAATGCATGTAAATCCGAATTCGGGCGAAAAACGGTGGTTGAGCAAGCTAGTGCTGGCTAAGACAGTTCGCTAGACACCTGTATTCGCGACGGATATTAATATTACAAATTGCAATTAATTCCTAATAACGGGCAATTAGATTAATTACCGGTTACTCAATATTTGACCGTTATAACCGGCAATAAAGTGGGACACGTAGATCCTGAAATGCTCTCTTCCCTGCAAGGCGTTGTATGTGTTGCATAACTCTACGGCAATAGGTAGATCTTAATAGAAAATTTCCAATGGCAACTTCAACCACCGACGTAGAGTTACAGAACACACGACGACTTGCAGGGAAGCGTGTATTTCAGGATCTACGTGTCTCATTTTTTCGCCGGTGACTACGAATATTTATATACAAATATATATTTATAGGTATAACATTATGCTTTAAAAATAGTAAAAAAGCACGTTATACTCTGACTCTATGTAATGTGCAAGCTTGCAGAGGAAGGTGAATATAATCCTGAGTTATTTACTAAAACGCATTTTTTCTTCTACAGGTCTTTCGAAGGATAATGAACGGAGATGAAGGTGGCCAAGTGAATAGAGCCTTCGCAGATGATGACTCCGAGACATTCCACGAGATCCCTCTGTCTGCTCTTTCAGACGTTGATCGGGATAAGTCCAAAGACGTAAGTACAGAATGACTTGAATAGTTTTAGTACTAAAATACAGTTAAATTAAAAATGTGAAACGTAGAGATCTCGTAACTGGAATTTTGATGTTTTTTGAATTTTGAATTTTGAGCTAAACTAATAACCTCACTCTCATATTTAACAACTGGCGTCCTTGTCTGAGTGAGTAAATGTGAAGATGGGAGTAATATTTGCTGTCCATACTCTCTCCCAGGAGTCTGCGTGAAGCAAGCGAACAAAAACAAGTCTCTGCGCAAGTAGCGACTCGAGAGAGCTCGACCAATGAACGCGTGAGAGGGGAAAGGATTGCATGGATGGGGAAAAGCAGCTGCAGCTACCTTCCGTTTGAAGCAGGCGCACTGCTTTGCCCGCCCACTCGCTTTCTTCCCTTCTCTACCGTTGCGCGGCGTTACTTCAGACTCCTGGGACAGACTGACATTCTTGGAATCTTCTTTAGAACTCGAGCACAAGCCTTAGCGATTTTCACAAGGTCAATTTGTCATTTTCTTTAGTCCACTTTATACTCAGATAAGCTAATCCTGAATGAACCTACGATGTAAAGTACTAAACGCACGGCCATGAAAATAGGCGGCTGGGCAGAATTGCGCTGGTGCCACATGTGGGAAAAGCAAAGCGAGAGCGTGATAAAAGTCGCTGGTTCCCGCGCACTGCGTGGCAACGTCAACCGGGCTGCGTTGCCTAGTTCGAACGTCATACAGACCTCTCTCCGGGGCATAAAGTTGTCATCCATGGCCTTTCGAGCAAATGCTGTCAGTTTGTATCACATGGATTACAAAGACCAACTCTACAACGAGATCTTTCATTCTCTTAAACTTCCGAACACACGGGGCAGTGTTCCGATGTGGCAACAGCGCGAACTTCTGCCACCCGCCTAGTTTCATGCCCCTGCGTTTAGAATCCTAACCAAGTATCCACCTGGATCGAACCCGAGACACTCTAATTGCAAGGATTTAGCGTTATCATTACTCCATTGGGGAAGCCCAACAATATTATACACCAAGTCTTCAACCACTTTTTGAACACAGAACCGTTATCTACCTTACCACGCATACTCGCTTGTACTGACCGTTTCCTTTTAGCTAATTGGTTTTTGCTTTGGCAAATTCATTATCTTTGCAGCATGAATTAATGATCTTCCAATTTGTTTTAATTGGAGTCGTGACTGCTCCTTCCTTCTCACGAGTATTTTCCACCTGAATGCCCATTTCCTTAATTCTAGTTAAAGACTCCTAATTAAGAATGCACCACATTAAATTAATTTTAGTCTTCTCTGCTGATCTTAACAATTTTGCGCTGTGCCTGTTAGAAAGGATTAACGAAATCATTAATTACCTTTCCCGTAATTAAATAAAAGTGATGTGTAGTACTCGCGTTGGTTGTGTCGTATAGGAAATCCTAGTTCGAATCCTAGTGTTTCCCCGCCTACGTAACTCGGGTCGCCCAAATTGCCAAGTGTAACCGTTGGCAAAGACGTCGGCTTTACGGGAACGAGGCATCCTTTTGCCGCCCCCAAAGTACCTGAAGGCAGTGTTGCCAGATACATGGAAAATTTCCCTCTTTGTGGAGGAATTCAGGTGAAGTGGCATAAGATAATTTCTATGAAAAATATCATAATTGCAGAAAAGTTTGAAGAAATCGGTACATTATAAGTAAGATTACTTACTGTGTGGCTGTGATCGCGTGTTCTTGGTGATTCAGTTAAAATGAAAAAACTAAAGATCTTTTATCCAACATTTAAACCTTTCATATAAACTTTGTTTCGTTTACTTTTATATATCAAAATAGAGAAGTCTTTCTGGATTTTTGAATGGTTTCACGGTAAATATAGGTTGTCCCCTTTTATAACATCATGTGCTGGTTGAAATATAGGTTGTTCCCTGTTTTGTGCTCAATTATCTGGGAATCTTAACAAAACTTACATTCGATTGGTTGGTCTTCAAGTAAAATGTGACACGTGTCGCTTGTTATTTATGCGATATATTCCTGAAATATGCTAGGGGGTTGGTTATTCATATGCCTGTTTGGGGGCCCTGTTGCCGCTGCGGCTTACCGGATCAGCAAGTGTTGTCACATTGGATTTCCAGAAAAGGGAAAAATTGCGCCTAAAACGTGGATACTATTCCTCTGAAGCAACAAGAGCTAGACTACAAAGCCAAAGCTGGATTTAACTACAAATGAGACAGTTTAGTAATAGACGAAAATATAAGGTTGGCAACAGTAGTACGTACACAGGAATTCGAAAGAAACGCCCCCCCTTACGGTTATGCAACCCGTAATTTTATATCATCTAGTTTCGCCTGGTAGAGTAGTGCTTCCAAACCTATAACTGTAGTGTTTCCAACCCTGTATTGGTTGGTTGGTTGTTGATTTGGTGTTTTAAGTCCACAATGCACAGTATGACTAATCGGGACTGGACCTACAGTTTAAAGTGGGATCCGAACCCCTTTGTGCCTCCACCGGGACGCTAAGCCTGTAATGCTTCGTAGAAGACGAAACCTTCACGTAAACTTCTTCATTCGTGAGTTACATTTGGTTTACAGACTCAATTCGTGAGTTACATTTGGTAACATATCTTGACCGTGGAAAGTGTTAATACAAAATCTAGAAAAAAGTCATTTAACAGTTGCCTGATTGCTTTTCCATTTGTTGCATAGGAAGAATTGTCTGAAATGTGTGTGTAGTGGCAGGCAAAGGAGAATACAAAGATCGAATAGAGAGGCAACACTGTCACTGTTCTGCACTGCACAGACAACGCGTCTCGTCGAGTGGGCGGGGCACTGTGGGTGCGAGCGAGCTGCTGTTGCTTCTGCAAAGAAGAACACTCGTCGACAACTGAATGACGCTCCGCTTAAAATGTAGTCAATCGAGAAAGGATTTGTTGAGGAAGTGAATTGAAATATAAACGCCAGAATTTGGTCTAAGCCTATAATGGTTACTCGCAATAAGAGCTGATCAATTTTTACATGTGGAATTCCGTAATGAAAGAGGCAACAGGCCGCACTCCACACCTTTAGCCTGGTAACACTAATAAATCATCTCATTATATGCGTTCGGTTATGCTGATAGTCATGTTTAATATATTACCTTCAAACATACGTAAACAATATCATGGACTCACTCAGAGGCAGAATTCAATTTTACGCTTTACTTTTCTGAAGATATTGTAGCAATATAATCATTCCGCTCCATTTTCGTATTCTCAATTGAACTCGCAATATTTTTTCCAGAAGTTGAGCCCCACCTCCCTTCTTAAAAATTCTTGGGCGAGAGGTTACAAACTATACTAAAACTGAATTACAGACAATACTTTACGACTCAAAGTGACGTGACCTAGAACGTAGTGAAAAATCACTGGTGCAAAAATCAACGTAATGATGATAAAATGAAGGTAGGAAAATGGATATGCTAGAAAGTTTTACATACATACACACACATAGTTAGTTCCGTGTAGAAGACATTTCTTCCCATTTTTCTCATCTTGGCTTCCTTCAATTCACAAAACTGTAAAGCCATGAACGCGTTAACCCCCAATAATCACGGCGTCCCAGGTTCGATTCCTGGTGAAGACACAACTGCATAGTGGTTCGGATCCCACTTTCAACTGTAGGTCCCACTTCCGGTAGCCTTTCTGAGCATGAAATGGAATTAAAACAAAATTGGAACACGGTAACCCATCACAACACACGCGCAGAGGGCGTTGAACTTAATGACTGACAATTATTATATACATCGAACTTTCAGCGAAGCTGGAATAAGATCTATTTGCCATGCCAAATAGTCTCGTGGTGCCTTCTATACGAAGTGCACGCAAGTTATCTAAAAAAATTCAAATTTGAGGGTGAGTCGAGCTATGTTTCATTCAATAAGACTCTTCACTTCAAACATATTTTGCTCTATAGTTGTCGATTTCGAATGGGCATCTAAGACTGGTTGCTTAGCGGACCGGATTTGGAGCAAAATCACGGACTGTCATAGTTCCAATCACACTACAGACATAGAAAAATTGTTCGCCTGAAGATGAGAGAAGAGGTGATCTCTTGAAATGTCTCGAAATATATAGATAGAATATATGGTCAATCAAAAGGAAAAACAATGGATAATGTCCAATTAAGTAGAAACGTTGTTAGAACCGGTGTTTATTCACAGAGCAGAAGGGTTATTTTGACAAAATTCTGTTTCCCCGCTGGCTGCTTCGGAGAAGAGGGTTATGTGAAGTTATCATTTCTTGCCCAAGCGGTAGGCCTAATTAGTTGATTGACCACGAGTTCATTCGTAGGTAAACACGGCAACAGAGGATCACTGCCATAAAGGTGGTTCCCGCGTCGGCTGAAAGAGCTACAGGAATTTAAAGAACCATTGTCACTAACTTCAGACAAACATCTAATAATTTCCTTAGGTTTCGAAGCTGATCCGAAGGGACAACAAATACCAAAAAAAAACGACATGAATTAAATGATCGATTGGTCCGTCCTTCTGTTGATGGATGGCAATTCATATTAACAATAATAATCGTAAGCTTATCATCAAAGAGTCAACAATCAAAGCTAATACGCATCTATTGATCAGAAATTACTAGAACGTTAAAGTTGTTTTTGTATCTTTTGTTATGTTAAGTCGCTCTTCTGTGACTTTCGGCTAATGAGGATGAGTGGCGATTGGATTAAATTTATACCATGATACCAATACTGAAGCCGTGGCTCGAACACGGAAATTTCGTGGTATCGGAAGTGGACCACTTAACGCGCTTGGCCACCAAAAAGAACCGGCTCTGCGGCCAAGCGCGGTTAGTGGTGGACTAACGATCCAGACACCGAATGTCCGGGTTCGAGTCCCGCCCGGATCTTTGTCAATTTCTTAAACGTCAGAAATCCCTTCACAATCTAAGACATAACACTTTATCAAAACTTCATTCCCCTCCCCTCCACCTTCCCAACAAAATTTTCATACCAATTTTAGACTTCCTATTGATATTGCTCCCTCCAAAAAAGCAATCTAAGACATAATTGTAATACACAAGAGTTAGGATTCCCTGCCCCCAAAATAATTATCAATCCCGCTACCTGAAAATCCCACTAACTTTATTAATCGCCCACCATAATTTCCCTATCAATCTAAGGCCTAATATGTAAGAGTTGGATATCGCCTCCCCACCAATATTACTTATTACCCGTAACAATTCCCCTGACAATCTACAAATGACTATTTGTATAACAGCAATTGGTAATTGATGACGTAATTCAACTTGTGCCCTGTTTACTCAGTCAAATTTCCTGGGCACCCCTGATTTAGAACTGCGACAACGTGAGAGGTGTAATGTAACTAACAGTTAAGTGTTAGGAATGGGTGCATGTGTGCTGCGCATTTGAATTTCATGTGAATCAAATCTGTCAATAATGTGAATATTAATATTATAGAATATAATACAATGGTGAAGGTGTGCGAAAAAGTAACCATGAGCACCAAGGTATCAATAAGAAAGAATTGGAAATATAAGTTGCATATGGAGATGTGTGTAATTATTAGTTTTGTTCTGGGATGTAGCGAAGAACATCGGTTAAACAGTGCGGAGTTTCAATACTGTGTCCACCCGCCGTTGGATTCAAGCACTGCATCTAGTCGACGAGGCAAGGATTCCACGAGCAGATGTTTGGTCTTCTCCTTAAAATCTCCCAAACATCAAACACGTGAGCCAGTGAAGCTTCCATTGTTCTCAGTTGTCTAGGTTCCCACTCTCTCACCATCAACGCCCAAATGTTTTCGATTGGGAGACTTCGCTGGCCAATCTACTCTTGAAAAAAGATCCGCCCCACAAGAACATGCGGACTATCTTCTCTCTTGAAAATTCCGAAGTGTAAGGCAGTGGCGTATGCTGGTTCTAACGAGTGGGTAATCTCCGACCCTTGATCCTCAAACTCCAAAAGTTTCCGTGCAATTTATGTCAGGATCCATATTGGATTTAGGAATATTGTGTCGGAATGTTTGTCTTATTGCTACGACCACAATCAATTAATTTTCGTTATTGCAGTTTAATATACGTGTAGAATTTCAAATAATAAAACAAGACAGTATTATAAAGCTATAAAAAACAACCTGTGAAATATAAAATGAAAGACGTGCACTAGTGAAATACAAACCCGCAATATTAATTTAAGTGCAAAATTCAGCTTACTCCAGGACCCGATTACTTGTGCCGTATAACATCCAAAGCACGCTGTTTGTCCAGTTGCACGTCAATACGTGTCTGTGCGAAAGATTGCAGCTTAACAAAGGAAGTTATGTGACTTTTGGATTTTTCATGTTTGGCACAAGCGTTGCAAAGATTACAGTATCCGCCACGCGTCCATACATTCTTTTCAGCCCCGAAAAGTAAGCACGGCCAACAAAAAAGCAAAGCTTATTAACACTTATACTTCCTGTCAACCATATTATATATGATTATAATCATAGCATTGTTTTGTCATAATTTGCTTGAGAAAATGCCTCACATATTCCCGATTTTTGTCTGTGTGTAGAAATAAGTTCAAGCGATGACACTGGCCTACCTGTATTAACAATTTGCAACTTCTCCTGAAAAGATCTTGTTCCAAAAGGTTACACCAGCAAATCTTGTATCACATCCATTACAATTTAACACAGCACTATCATGACAAACACTTTCACCTAAATAAATAATAAACACGAAGCACAGCACGAAGCCAACGACTACACACATTCAGTTTCACGCGCCAAACTTCTGTTGTGTTCCTGGCTCAGAATGAAATTCCCTATGAATGATAAAAAAAAAATCCCTTTCCGAGCTCGAAAAGACAGGTTTTAAAAGTTCGAATCATTGCAGGCCAGAGCCAGAACTTTATTTCGGGATGGGGATCATCCCTTATTAGCAGCCGCCACATAAAGTTGAAACAGTGGGGTTAGAAGTCCTGAAGATGAATCTCAGATTATTACAACGTATTATGCAAGGTGTTTAATCCTGCTAATGAAGTAAAATTAATTACCACTATACACTTTTTAAATTAGATATTTGTAGGATTTCGGGAAGGGGGGTTTCAGCCCCCTGAGTCCTCCACCTGGCTACGTGCCTGATGTGTTTTTTTTCGTTTTATGTTTAATTCGTTCATCTTCATTACTATTAATCTAAAGAGGCGGAATATAGCAACTTAAATTAACTAATATATATATATATATAATTTATTTTTGATATCTTTCCCTTTAAAAAATATTCAGTTCCGTGAAGGAAGTATTCTCGCTGCTTTTGAAGATTAGAGAGGAGAAACAATTACTATTTTTGTAAATACAAGGATGGGGGGAGTCAGCATATAGGTGCTTTAATTGCTTAAGCTTTGAATTTTAATTTAGTTTGCTTCATCTTCAATATTTAAGCTTTTTCCTTTTGATAAATTTATGTTCAAGTAACAGAAATCAGCAAGACAGAAGCAAATGTAAAGTGAAAATTAGCGTAGAATTGGTTTTGCCCATGTTATTCAATTTTCCTGTTCTTCGCACTCTACCGGATATGTTTTCCCTATTCAGCGGAGGGAACGGTAAAGGCTCTGAAGGTTGAGAGTGCGACCGGTGGACTCTCATAAGAAGGAGCTTACCCTGGCCACGGAATCACCGCGCCTGAGAAGCAGTGTTTCCTCCCCCCTCTTTCCCCTCTCCTCCTCCTCGCCAAGGGTTGTAAGGGAAACGGGAGGAATGACGTCAGGGTGAGATTCCCTGAAGTCATTCCACAGACTGGAGAAAGGTTCCCGGACATTCAGCGGCAAACGGTTGGAAGCATTCGCGCGCTGGAAGCAAAAAAATGTATGCATCGAAATTGGTTTGGAAGAATATTGCGAAGAAATGTATACATTTTTAAAAAAAAAAAAAAAAAAGAAATACAGCCGGGTCATCTGCGATTACCTAGATGACCCCGAGTATACGCCGCTGGTGTAAGGCATGATGAAATGATATCGTAAAGGAACATTCGGACCGAAGGGACATGCTGCACGTGGCACATACCTCTTGAAAACACCTTATCACTGGTGCATGTAGAGTTTCAAGCCCATTCCGGTGCAGAAAGTTTCATTTTATTGGTTCCGTTGCAAGTGACATGCTCAAGGCATACGAGTAAAACTGCTGCAGGATCTCGAACGAAGCACCCACCGGGGCTCGAATTAAAGCCAAAGCGTGGTGGCAAAAGGCAACCGTGAAGTTACTGCATCTGAGATTTACGTCAAGCAGGGCCTGCGTGGTGTGTGCAAAGAAACTCACGCTTGCTTTAGGAAATAAGGATACTATTGAATCAATGCAATATAAAAGAGTATATACCGCAAAACATACATTATTATTGACTCATGCATTCCCTGAAAAAAATGCATTGTTTTCTCTCACATTTCTGTCCGGAATGAATATAAATGTATAATCTATTAAATTAAGCAGGTGCATGCAGATTTAAAAATATTGATAAGATGATTGAATTGAATTGAATTGAATTTTTGTTTTTTAAGTCCACTTGTGCACAGAAAGGCTAATTGGGACTGGACCTACAGTTTATAGTGGGTTCCGAACTACTATGTGCCTCCACCGGGTATCGAACCCGGGACCCCTTGATTGAAATGTGACGACACTACGACTGCGCCATCGGGGAGGCCCTAGTCCTCTTACGGAGATAATTCGTTCGGAGCAATAGAAATGCCCTATCAAAACAATTGGGGAATATTATTTTCAATGTGGATAGTCTTTGGAAAACAGTTTACCTAAATAGTGGGGACGTGGGGTAAGAGATAGGGACGGAGTTGGAAGAGAGAGAGGGAAAGCCCACAATTTTCTGTTCAGTTCGAACCTTTGGGATTGCTTTTTCCTAGCGCACCAAAAACACAATATATAACCCAAATACAACCCAAACCTTCAATGGCAAAATTGTGAGTCAATCACTCAACTGGAATAAAGAGTACGGATTTAAATCTAGGAGGTCAGAAGATAGTTATTGTGCTACCATGTGCGAATACAAAAAAAAAAATCCACTTTGCCCGCGAGAATTGTCATGCCTGAGTGACATGTAGTTTACGTTAGTTGTGAGAGTTGCTTCAATTCCATTGCCTGCCAAGAATAATGATAGCGCTGAAAGCATAATGTGCATGTTTGGCGAGCTATGAGAAAAGTAGATCCTTGTGTTTTCTTTTCAAATTTTACTCATTTTATGTCAACTTTTACATATAGCCAATGGCGACAGAGCATGGACGATGCTTCAGGGAAATTGATGAAGATTGAAGAAACAACGAAAAAGAAAAACTCAAAATTATCAGAGGCTACGACACAAGAACCCTGGCTACGCAACATGTTATGATATTTAAGTATATCACGGATTGCTGCTAAATCCTTTCCTAGATATTTGTAATGAATGAACCCCGCCCCCGCTACGAGAAAAAGAAAGACCATAGGATGTGAAACATTCACAATGTAATTGCATTGCTTTACATCGCTCTTGGCTGTATTCCAAATGTAGTAAGAGATCAGCGATAAGTTGGATTTTTTTTTTTTTTTTTTGCCAATTTATAAGTGTATTTGAGCGCAAGGGGCTACCTATTTCATCATTTATAAAGAGTTAACTTCGTCGTTACACTAGCACCAGGCGCAAATGCATCAATTTCTATTTCGGTTATTTTACATCACTCTTCTGCCTCTTGAGTTAATCGCGATAATACGGATGAATTATCAATTTATAAAATTGTAACGGGACAAACTCAGTGATACATTCATGCCTGACCAGAGTTCGAATCTGGAACATATGACCTCGCTTCGCTAAAAAGGCTGGCAGAAATGTATCGGAAAAGTATAGGAGCACCAAGAACCGGTTTCACCCAGCACAGACGATGAAATCATTTACAGCGACTCGCTGTGGCAGTGTTGCTCGCCACCCCCTCCCCCTTGCTCGCAGGTATAGATCGACCACAAGGAAAAAAACCTTGGGCCGAAAAGTCCCCGCGCAGCTTTTCCTTCTTCCCTCCACCTCGGGCCATACCCTTATCGCAAGAAAAAGCTGGCATGAATTTTACACCACCATACAATAAGATTTACACGGGAAACATTTCCTAACATATTTTCTTGATTGGGACTAAGGGCAAATTAAAAATAGTCAAAGGAATTATAGACAAGAGAATTAAATTAGTGAAAATATGGAAAAGCGCGATACCGAAATCTGTAATGAGTGCGAAGGGAAAATCGAGAAAAAAAAGTATAAAAGTGTTCGAATAACCAGATTAAGAGAGAAAGTTATCACGGCTCGAACAATACAAATGAAAAAAAAGGAAAAGAACTTATACGAATTGAAATATACGACAATCGGAAGTAGGCTGAAGGAAGCAAATTTTAATAAACGTGGAAAGAAAACAATCAAAGGAGCGCTTGTTCGTTTCGCGACGGAACCTCATATTTGTTGTTACAATCCCACTCCACACTGTATGTCCAGATACATTTACACTTAAAACAAACTTCGTGGAACGTTTTCCAAAACAGATGTCGCCAAACATTTAAAAACAAAAATAATAACTCTGAAGAAAAAAGCCGAAAGCGTTATTGCAAAATGAAAAAAATGTGTAATGGGTGCAAATAGGATACAGTGGAAAAAGCAGAAGCACACTGAACGGGGAGGGGGTGGTTATGGGGGTCAGAATCCTCTCTCTTTGGACTTACCTATGGTGGCAGGACCAACGAGAAAAATCTCGAAAAGAATAACTGCAACAATGGAGTTCGGGGGTTCGCATTAGCGCCAGTGATGTAAAAACGAATCACAACTTCCACGTCATTTTACTTTTGCCTTTCAAAGGTTGTTCCGAGCACACGTAAACCTTTAAGAAAATTTTAGTTTTCAATTTATGCACAGATACATTAATGGAAACGGGACTTATGATCTAGAGTGGAGGGTCACCAGTGGGAATTGTATCTAGGACCTCTTGATTACAAGGCGACTTTAGGCTATCGGAAGGGACTTTTTTTTCTGAAATAGATAACAGAATTAGTCATAATGCTATCTTTTCGTCTGCAGGACTCTCTCACGGGAGGTGTCAAGTATCAGAGCGATAGCGAAATCCGTGATACCTCCTTTCTTCACATATTCGTTCGGAAGTGGTAAAAGAATAATAAAAAACTCAAGCATAAATGTTAATAACACTTGTTATTATTACCAGAGACATTCTCAATATAAACTTGTTGTCCGTTGAAATCAAATCAAGAGGAAAGCAAGATCTCCACCCGGTCGCGTGAATCTGTGGCTAGATTCAAGAGTTGGAAACACTACGCTTCTCGCAAGCTGCTCTTCCTGGCGAAACTAGATGATATAAAATTCTGGGTTGCATAACCGTAAGGGGGTGCGTTTCCTTAGATTTCGAGTGTACATCTGGACTTCTCTCACCGCTGGAGGAGGGGAATTCTGTCGTTTGCTCAACGCAGAAACGTCAAACTGACCCGAATGCGTGGTTCTTCTTCCCCTTTCCACCTCTGCAGAGAAACAGAGATGGTTGACAAGGCTCGGCTGCTATTCACTGGATTTTCGCGGTAACTCTCTCATGAGTGGTATATCTTTCTAGGAGTGATTGTGGCTATATAAATCATTGAGCGGATTGAAAAAAAAAAAGAACAGAAATCCAGATGAAAGGCATGTTTTTTTGGGGGGGGAGGGGATGGCAGGGTAGAGATTATAACGTCTGATGGCCGGTAACACTTTTGAAAAAGTCACGCCACGCCACTGACTGCTAGTGTTTCTAACCAAGATCATATGCGACTAAAATATACGTTTTTCACCTCACCTGTAACATTCCTATTTCCTAACTAAGAAGTGCTACTCCTTACTTCAATTGGACGCAAACAAGAGAACAATATGTCAGTAGTCACGAAGCTTCGAATTATGGTCCTGTGAGAATTTTCCCCCCTTTTCTTCCCTACGAAATTGGCATTCTGGAAAAAAAAAGAACCAGTCTTGACTTGAAGGATTTTAAAATCGCTATAATTTCCTGTATGGAGTCAACTGGCAAATATTAAAAAATGGACGAGGCTTTACAATGCAGAAAAGCAGATGTGAATTTCTCTGTTTTCATGTTAGGGTTACACGACTTTGGATATACCCTGTACGTCCGTTGTAGATGGGAAAGAAGCTAGTATGTAAAGAAAAGAACATTACAACTGCTATTTTTTTAAGAGAAAAAGAGGTAAAAAACACTAGAATTGGCTTCAAACTAAAAGAGCTGGCAACAGTGTCTCATAACGAGCCGCTTTTCGTAATAACGCGAAATGTCAGGCACGATTCCCTTTGCGATAGAAGAACAACACCAACCCTGAAGAAACGGGATGAAACGTCCTAGCTTGTTTATTTTGCATGCTTCGTTTTTTCACTTTGCACATCAACAGGATGCAATGCGGAATGTAGCATTTGAGGTTTAATATATTTTGTTTTCATGTGTCTGTGTTTTTTTAGTAAGAACTCTGAATGGGGAATTATTGCAATCACTGGCTCAAAATTATGAATTTGCGGCTTCCCTTTTTCGTTTTCTTTTATGCCTGTGTTTAGGTTTGGACCTACCACAGGCTCTTCTTTTGGCTTTGATCCTCTCATGGTATTTTCTTTCTTTTGTGAGAAGACATATCCGGTTCACCCACCGGACCAAAATTCCTGAACGCCCTCCCCTGGTACAAGCACTGAAAAGATGCATATATTTTTATCCTTAACTGAATAATTAGAAAAACTCCGTTACTTTAACTATACAATTAGGTCTCGGTTACACTTAACTGAACAATTGGAACTCGGTTACTTTTCAACTGAATAATTATAACTGAGGTCCTTTTTAACTGAATAATTATAACTCGGGGTCCTTTTTAACTGAATAATTGTGACTCGGGTTCTTTTTAACTGAATAATTATAACTCAGGTCCTTTTTAACTTATTAATTATAACTCAGGTTCTTTTTAACTTATTAATTATAACTCGGGTCCTTTTTAACTGATTAATTATAACTCGGGTCCTTTTTAACTGAATAATTATAACTAAGGTCCTTTTTAACTGAATAATTATAACTTGGTTACTTTTAACTGAGTAATTATAACACTCGCTCAAAAACGTAAATTTCAGAACACTGCAATTGTCAGTGGCCAAAGGATAAGGTGCAGGAAACACATCTCCGACTCAGGACCAGTCTGAAAATCGGGGAAGATCCTACTGCACCCTCTGTTCATCTCTAAAAATCTGAAGTTATTTTTTGTTCATAGATGGAAGCATAAGGTCAAATTAATTTGTCCACATGTATAATCACGAAATGAAGAAAGTGGAGAAGTAGTTTATAGAATCTATACGCGGTAATTAATTCCTTATCTTTTGTTGATGATTACGGGGATAAATACTATTGTTATACATGACAATTGTAAATTTACAACTAAGCTTACATACATCCTGAATTGCGTTTCGCCTTATAATCAAACTGAATGAAGTAAAAGCAGTAATGGGTTGGTACGTAATTGCAAATTGTTATTAAAACTGGTAACGAACGTGATAAGCAGGGTACGAATTTATTTGTACGGAAAGGTTTTAGGTGTATAAGTATATATTTAGTTATTTTAATTAAAATTATGGACTTACAATTGTGAAAATGGCAATTTTTATTAAGCAAGCGACTTCCCTATCTAAATACAATGCATTATGCTTGCATTACACTAATTGTAATGCAACATTCAAATACAAGATTTGCTTGCTCTATTTGCTGTTACCAACACAATTACCAAACTTTTGTTTTAAGTGCTGAAACGTAATCTCCTCCTCACATGAGTTGGTGTTATAAGTCCACTTTATGCACAGTAAGGTTAATCGGGACTGGACCTACAGTTTAAAGTGGTATCCGAAGCACTACGTGGGATAGTTTTTAAAATAAGCAATGGATTGCACCGCGAAAGCGTTATCTTACTCTCTCTATTGTTTTGTCAAGAATGTTAGAATAACAGAAGCATTTATCTTTTGCCAAGATTTAAAATGAACAGAGAATAGAAAATCAACAGAATACAGATGAACGAAAAACCTTTGGTATTTAACACAAGATAGGAAAATTCTAATAAGAACATGAATGTGAACAGTGTGTGAGAAAATGTTTGAAAAATCTGGAAAATATATGTAAAAATAACTAAACTGTGTTAAAAGCTAGTATAGTAAAAATAACTAAAATAAAAATAGCATATTTCGAGCTTACATAACACAAATATAATAATGCAAAATATCATTGATTTTTTCATCAAAATTTATATATAAAATTATTTCCTAGTGACAAGGCATCCAAGGGCAGGAACGTCCCATTCTTAAGCAGACGCCCGTGAATGCGAAGCGTGTCGCGCTGCATTTCCTGAAAGGAACCTGTTCGAACGAACACAGCCGCTTCCGCGCTTCGTGTCTGAACCGTCCAACGTTACATGGCAAACTGATTGCGAGCGTTTGAGCTGTCTATACTCTATCCCGGGTATCTCTGGAGTAGGCGAAAGAAAAGAAGTATCTGCGCAAGTGGTGAAGAGAGACGGCTCCACCAATGAAAACTTAAAAGGGAACGGGATTGCGTGTAGGGGAAAACGACTTCAGTTACCAGCCTTCGCAGCAGGGTGTAGAGTCCAGCGCAGATAATTCTGCCGTGCAATGCGCGAAACAACTAAAGAAGCAGTGTTGCTAATGGAGCAGATAGAAAAATCGCTGCAGTGCGCCGATGCACAGCTGTTACGTATAACAAGAAAATTAGAGAATTCAGGTCTATCTAACGTTCAGCTTTAAACGTCATGCATTATACCAGGACTAGGATTAATATGTACTAACAAGTGGCTTTGTATGTAGCTACATACATATGGACTAAAAATTCGCAAAATATGAACTAACACATAAGTAAAATTACCAAAAATGCTGCAAAGAAGACTTCTTCATACGATTCCTTATTTGAGTGATTTCAAACAAAATAAAAAAAATATATATATTATTTTTCATTGCATTAATGCACTGGTGGCGTTCTAACTTTTCACTCCCAAAACCCGTATACACTGGTATGGAACTGCAACAGCAGATAATAACATGCCAACGTGTTAAACCGCTACAATTGCACCATAACACTCCTCCTGAAGCAGTATTATTATTTCCTCTCTGAGATCGGCGACAGTCGGTTGCCTTTGTTGTACATTTACAAAGGATGCCGGCTTCCACAACAATAACAAGTACATATACTGCCACTAGACGATAAGCTGCGCGGCTTTTTCTTTTGTTATGAACCAGGGCCGGCGCTAGTCATTTTGCCTCCCTGGGAGGTGGCGGCAGATGCCGCTCTATTTCGACCCCCCCCCGGTCATTACGCAGCAACAGAAAATTGAAAATCAATATATTCCTAACTAAAACATCAAAATATAAAATAAATAATGAGACTTCTTATGCTATTTCAATACTATTCAGCGCAAAAGAATATCTCGCTCGATCACAGTTTTCAATAGGCTTATTTTTTTCTTCTCTTCAAATTTTGCCGCTCTGGGCGATGGGACGGTTCGCCCTCCCCTTCCGCCGGCCCTGCTATGAACTTGGTCACCCATCAAAGCATGGCAATTTTAACACAGAAAACAATATGTATCGCATTAAGCAGCAAAAATGACAGCCTCCTCTATGCAATTTCTACAAGAACACGTGCCGGAGCCAGAGTTGAGATGATGTTGGAGCCACATAATTTATTTATTTTGAATAATTCCAAAATTATGAAATATGAACAATTTGTTGCTGCTGTTCGCTGCTCTCTTGCCAAAATGCTTTATTGGGATGCTAACACCATGACTGGCTTCCTCCTTCATGAACTCGTGCACGTTGCTTAGAATTTCCCGAGCTTGGCTATGCAAGGTTTTTGATTTCAACTTCGACAGATCTGGAGGCATTATGGAATTTAACGTTCATTAGCAAACACACACTTTTACATACACACACGCAAAACACGCACACAACGTCAAACCGGTCAAATACTTAGTATAAAATAAAAATATGGTGCTTCCAATCCAACAAAACTCACCGCCACTTTACCTGCCTTTTCCCCTTCCGTGACAGAAATAGTGCTTCATTATTACAGTTGGCAACACTAGTTACTAGCTAGCCAATGAACATGCACTGCATAAAAGAAGCAAGCACTACGCCGTGCTATATTGCCACATTAGCGTCCCTACCGAACGGTGGGAACCGCGAGCTGGAGTGCTATTCAATTGTTTTCAATGATGTTTGCGCGAGTGTGTCCAGGAATGGAATGACAATGTGGCAACAATAGCGAAGGTTTCCGAGCAGGGTAGAACACGTGATACTAAGAGAGAGGGAGACGAAACGAAAATTCGTTTCTACGCAACGGCAAATTTACGTGTGTGGCACTCTACTGCTTTGCTCTGCCCATGTGCCTCCCCTCCTTTTGCTCCATAGATTCCGGCGCATGCGCGCCTCCGTTAGGAAAGGTACGGTAACCATTTGACACTGGTAGATACAATATGCGACACCCTGCATCACTGTTGTGCGATTTACCTAACAATACTACTGTAATAGCATTGCTTCAACTTGTAGCTTCTCCTTTATTCGTGGTGATTTCTACATGTTTTACTTTCATTGTCTAATGAATATTACTGCGTTGCTTATTGATTTCCGATGACTGCTCCACGGGAAATTTTCTCGCGAGTTACAATTATCATTAGCGGAAGTTCGATTCCTAATTTGCATGCCCGTAAGAAACGCACATCGTCCAACGGAACGGACATTTAAAAAAAAACTACGAGATTACGAGTGTGTCCGCGAGTACTGCTCATGCGTTGTTTAGAAATCGAAGTGTATTCAAGAAATACTTGTGTCAGTCTTAACCATGTTCGTGCGTGCGTGTTGTCGTATGCGGCGTTTTTTTCTGGGTTCCACTGGAAAACATGCAACCAGAATAGTGGTTCTTGTAAGTACATTTTGCTATTGCTATACGTTTGTTATTGCTCACAGTATTTTAGCTCCACTTTATGCTAGGATAGGCTAATCGGGACTTGACCTATAGTTGAAGCTGGAATAAGGATCACTCAAGTATGCCCCGACAGGGAATGGAACCAAAATCCTTGTTTGCAAGCTAACAGAGGGAATGTTTCTATTAGAAACGTTCATTTTATATTCCTTCCTCTTGATTTGTAATTTGGTTGTTTTAAGTTGATTTTTCACCTTTCTAAAAGAAACCTTTACTTTGGTCCTCTCTTAAAATATTTAGATGGGCTCCCAGCTATCATTTTGTTTAGAAATGGTGGTACAGTTGGACTATGTGACATCCATTGACTCAACACACAACTGCCTAACATTTAACTTTTTTACGGAGTTTTCATATACAGTAGACTCTTTTTAATTCGAACTCCAAGGGGCTGCGAAAAAAATCGAATTAACCAGAATATAATAATAAAAAACACCAATGAAATAACACACTGTATTAAACACAAAACTGCATTAATACGCAAGCAGTACACCTTACCTTACAACTGCTGTGTTTTATCCATATCTCCATCCAGGAACAGTACACTTATTGGAATATTCGCATCACGTGATTGTTTTTCATTCTTTTTCATTCCTCTTTCTACCAACTTTATCTAATCTTAAGCTACTGTACGCACCACGTTTCGACATTGTGACTCCACTAAAACACAGACAAATGACCCCTTCTGTCCGGCTATCCGCTCCCCTCTCAACTTGTTTCTGAGAGGGTGAAGGTCACAGTCCTACAAACAAAAGCTCTGGGGATTCCCGCTGTCCTCTCTTATCTGCCGTCGGCACATCTGTTAACCATAAAAACAACCTTTTCAAGAAGAAAAGAGGGACGAGTCATCTGTTGGAATTTCTTATGTAGCACCCACTTCGGTCTTTCTTGGAAAGATTTATGTTAAATTATTGGAAACCTGACTTCGAATTATCCAAATTTGACCTTCAAAATTCGAATTAAGTAGTCATTTTTAACATTGGTTTAGATATAGGTTTCAAAGGGAATGTGTTTTTGTTTGAATTATCCAAGTTCGGATTAAAATGAGCGCCTTGTACTAATGGAGAATCCTAAAAGCTTTCTCGGAGTGATGCCAGTATACCGCACTGTTTCACAGAGTTCGAAATTACTCTCTTGGACGTACAGTAACCCTGATTTCCATGTATTATGCAGGAATCGAATTGAAATTATGTAATTTTTTTTAAAAAAACTAAAAAACTTATATGATAAACGAAAATCTTTAAAACACACTAAAGATGCTGACCAAGGCTGTCTTTATTACGTAATAAAACACTTTACACTTAACGTTTCAACCATATATCAAGGTTTTCTTCAGACTAAGAACTGAACTGTTTAGCATCGCATCTCTACCACTTTTGGCATCGCGACGATGAGGGTGTGATGGTTAGATGAAATTGATAAAGGGACAATCACAAATACCCTGCCATACTTCAAGCGAGCATCCTCCGAGAATGGTCTCGCAGTGCGGTCTTGAAGTCGTCGACTGGAAATGAGTCTATTAATTGCACGTTTTTACCCATGTTTTAAACACTTGTTTCTCACCATAGAAATCACATAGCATTTTAAAATGTTCTCACACGTACATTTCCACACATTTCAAGAATTTAAACCAACGTCTTGCTGGCTTTCTACCTTCGTTATTTCAAACAAATGAACAACGAGTGCAGGAGTCAAGTACGCAAGCTTGCAACGATGCGTACTCCGTGCTGTAGTCTCGATTGCTCGTTTAATTGGCGCTTGCTAACTGCACTAGGTGACGTCACTTCTGACAAGACCATACTTCAAGTCTGCTCGTTGTACCTTTCGGACACAGCCTAAATATGAAACGAAGCTATCGCTATCGATTAAAGATAAATGGTAAGTCAGCTTGCATACTGAAGTGACATGCGGCAGACGACAGGTGAGACGCGACGTGAAGGTTTCATGCCGAAGAGAAAAGCAACATGATCACAATCTGTGGATGTAGCTAAGCGTACGATTACATCACCCTGCATTTTGGGGGAAAAAAATCGGGTTTAAAATTAATATGTGATTCTGGAAGATTTTTGACTGCTGATAACGGAAATAACATCCATTTTCTTGAATCACATCAGGATTTTTCACAATTTCACAATCAAAATTCTCATATTCGCCATTCCATTACACCTACGTATTACAGAACGCAACAAAATAAATTTAAGCAAGGGAAATTTCGGTTGTTTACAACCAATAGGTAGGGACTTGAAGTTTTCGTTTTATTTATCCCTAAATTTTGATGTTATTTTTTTACTGCAATTCGGTGCTATTTTTCGCGGTTTATGGCAAAATTCGGTGTTATTAATTTAAAATCGGTTATTTTTACATGCATTTTTACTGTTCCTTCTAGTTTTAAGATTTTTACATTTTTTTAGTTCTGGAAAATTGAGACAAATTTTAGTTTTAATGCAAAAAAAAATATGGCTTACCTTTGTGAGAAATGACCAAATTTCTTCTATTTGGAAAACTATTTAATCACATCAGCCACTAAATATGAAATGTAAAAGGACCCAAATCTTTGAACACAATCAGACACACACGTAGGTCCAGTCCCGATTAGCCTTACTGTGGACTTAAAACACCAAATCAATCAAAGAATCAGACACATCATATTTCCCTAACAATGCGAAGAAATCCCTCTGCCACCTCAAAATACCGTTTTGTGTACACGCACATACACGCCCCCTCCCTACGAAACAAGACAGGTGCTTTTCCCTGTAAACTCTTCCTTCTGGGAAAATCCCCCCAGCGAATTCTATTTCAGAACGAGGTAAAACACTGTCAGTCATGTCTGCGCAAACTGCCCATGAATGAAACGTGACAGTCTCTTTTGAATCGAACATTCACCAGCTAGTCTAGAAATGACAGATCTAATAGCGCTTCAGGTAGTTCTTTTTGAAGAGAAGACTGTTATCCCAAGTTTATAGTGCATAATTCTAGGCGTTTTTCGCGTTAAAATGCAAGATTGGGTGTTATTTTGAAAAATTGTATAATTCGCGTTATTTCGCGTTTTCGAAACACCGAAAACTCGCCCCCTTTACCTACCCAAATATATTTTAAACATTTTATTTTGATTTCCTCAAATTCTTGGTGTTATCGTTATAACGAAAACTTGACGTCCCTACCAATAGGTGATTATGGAAGTATTTTCAATACTGATCACGCACATGATATCCATTTTTCCCCCATCACGTCAGGATTTTTCCCAATTTCACAATCAAAATTTCTCATATTCACCATTCCATTACACCTATGCAGAACGCAACAAAATCAATTTAAACAAGAGAAATGTCGGTTCTTTACGAACCAATAGGTGATTCTGGAAGTATTTTGAATGCTGATGACGGATATGACATAAATTTCTTCCCATCACGTCAGAATGTTTCCCTACATCTGTTTTTTCTCCACGTCATTAAGTTCAATCAACCCACATTGAGTTTTTGGACATTTTGTGAAGGAAATTTTTATGAGGGATTTCGAAAATGATACTTAACGCAATCAAAGTCTACAATTTTCATGTCAATGTGTCTTCTGAAGATAGAAAGTGGATGAAATACTTACTATTCTATGCGCAATTATAGTTCAAAATTAGAGGATTTTGCTACGTTCCCGAGATTATTTTCAATGGAACTACTTACATTTATTCCTCAACGGCGAGCCTGAGACTTATCAGCCTACTATGAAGCCCTCAGGTTGTGGGAAATGAGATAAGGATATGCTTTCGTAAACCTTACCAACTTGCACTCGCAATTAAACTCCTTATAAGAAACAAAAGTGTATTAAGTTCATAATTGTTCTTCACAACACAAATTACCACATTCACATTTTCAAAATCACTTCCATTATTCCAGTAACATCCATAATATCTCTTACCTAACAAACTTACAATCAAATGTTTTAAGGTTAGTCCATAACCATAAAAGACTACCCAATTGAACAAAACAAATTACGTCATAATAGACAATTAACATTTTAAACATATTAAACACCTAAAATGATACAATAAGTGGGTGCGTATCATGGCATCCTCCCACAAACAAAAAGAAAATTAACAAAATGAAAAAAGAGTAAATTTTCTTTTTCAAAACTCTAGGGCCATCCACTCAACTCAACAACTGCTTCTCAGTTTCTTGGAGTGTAGGACGGGGCAGACGTATTCCAAGTGGTAACATCTAATTGTTTAACACTAGTTTCTCCACTATCGAAATCTTCCGTCTGTGTAGCACTTTCTTTCCTCCTCCAATTGTAGTTACCTCTATACCGGTTATAGCGATGTGGGGAGAAATTATTATTACCATATGAACTTCTTCGGAATGGCGTTCTTCTTTCTTCTCCAGAAGATCGCTGTGATCCCTCGCAGTTCCTTCTTCTGTAGAACCTGCCTCTATTTTCTTCTCCTGAAGGATTGTTACTTTGTCGAGTGCTACCGCTAAAGTTCTCATTATCAGATCTTCCGTTACCAGCAGACACTTTCGCTGAATTGGGTTGATTTCTGGAGAACGTCAATTGCCTAACTCTAGCTTGGTTGGTTCTTCTGTCCTCGAATCTCGGGGTTTCTGTCCTCCATCCCTCAAGTTGCTCCGAGGCTTCATATCTTCCCAAGAAGCTGGTAAGTTGGTCCATGTTGCGTGGATCGCGAGTAAGTACCAACTGACGCACTCGCAGCGGAAGTTGACTAATAACCAAGTTCAGCGCTTCGCTTTGGTCAACGCTATCCACAAGATTACAATACGAGCCATATGTGTCCCAGCAATATTCTTCAAGTGAGAGGCCACAGCTCCTCGAATACCGTTTGTTTCTCAGCGTCTGCATTTCCCTTTGCTTGGCATCAGCAGAGGCATATTGTTTTCTAAAGGCAGCACAAAAATGTTCAAAAGTCTTCCACTTCTTCTCATTTGCAACAAACCACGCCTTAGCCTTTCCTACCATAAGAGAGGGCAGTAACTTCAATCTAAAAATCATAGGGACATTCATTAGATCCAGGTAAGTTACTAGCTCTTTTAAATACCTCTCAGCAGAGACAGTATTAATCTCTCCAGTAAACTTTGAAAGAGCGTTAACATCAGACATGCGAAAAGATTTGTAGGAACTATTCTTATAGGCATTGTCACGAGATATCTCATCCTGTCCCCATCTCTCAGACTTTCCATTATTATGTCTCTTCCTGGGCTTTGTAATTTTCCTAGTTTCAGTTTCCTCAGAACTAGAGGAAACTGCAGAGAAAGAACTTGACGAGTAACGATTCCTTTTCCTCATCTTCCTCTTAGAATCGCCTCTCGTTGTTGAACCGTTCATTCCCGGTTGAAATACAGCTTCACCATTTTGAGAAGGTTCTAGAACCCTACAGCCTGCCATTAACATCTGTAGTTGATCGACCTGCCTATCTACAAATGCGACTTTCTCCGTAACTTCTTCAAGTTTCTTTTCTTGCCTTCTCTGATTTAGCTCTAAATTATCAAGTAATTCTGAGGAACCCTGTGTTGCTTCTGGCCTTGCAATTATTTCAACACTCTCTATTCGTCCCCTCAATTTCTCAATTTCACTTTCCATTTCCTTTTCTTTAGCTTCTCTAGATGTTTTCTCCTGTGTCAAGTCTAAGTTCCACTTTTCATAATCCTCCTTTTGTTTTTCTTCCAGCTTTAGTATTAATTCAGCTACTTGCTGCCTCTCACACGCAATTTCCTTCCTCAGAGTCTCCTTAATTTCTCTACATTCCTTTCGCCCCTCTTCTATTCTAGATAATAGTTCATCCTTATCTTGGCTGAGCAGCTTCATCAATTCTCCTCTTTCTTCATTCCTTTTTCTTTCTTGATCATTTCTTATCCTTTCCTGTTCTTCTTTATCTTCTCTTCTGATTCTTTCCTGTTCCTCTTTATCTTCATTTCTTATCCTTTCCTGTTCCTCTTTATCTTCTCTTCTTATCCTTTCCTGTTCCTCTTTATCTTCTCTTCTGATTCTTTCTTGTTCATTTCTTATCCTATCCTGTTCCTCTTTATCTTCTTTTCTTATCCTTTCCTGTTCCTCTTTATCTTCTCTTCTGATTCTTTCTTGTTCATTTCTTATCCTGTTCCTCTTTATCTTCTTTTCTTCCCATTTCCATTTTCTCCATCAGGGTTTGAAACAACTGTTCCAAACAAGGACTTCCTTTGTTACCCTTCTCTTTACAAATTAGACATTTCAAATCTTCCCCCTTATACTGCGATTTTGGCAAAGGATAACCAGCACAACGTAAGTGAAAGCTTCTTTTACAATCGTTGCACTCGACCTCTTCATCATCAGCTTTCCCTTTATCGGAACAGCAACTTAAAGTATCCATTTTTAACTTACGACGATCACTTCTTAAATTATGCTTCTGCATACCCTACTCAAACACATTTATCGAGCCCCACGTTGGGCGCCAAAAAGTTTACACCTGCTACGTTCCCGAGATTATTTTCAATGGAACTACTTACATTTATTCCTCAAAGGCGAGCCTGAGACTTATCAGCCTACTATGAAGCCCTCAGGTTGTGGGAAATGAGATAAGGATATGCTTTCGTAAACCTTACCAACTTGCACTCGCAATTAAACTCCTTATAAGAAACAAAAGTGTATTAAGTTCATAATTGTTCTTCACAACACAAATTACCACATTCACATTTTCAAAATCACTTCCATTATTCCAGTAACATCCATAATATCTCTTACCTAACAAACTTACAATCAAATGTTTTAAGGTTAGTCCATAACCATAAAAGACTACCCAATTGAACAAAACAAATTACGTCATAATAGACAATTAACATTTTAAACATATTAAACACCTAAAATGATACAATAAGTGGGTGCGTATCAATTTGTATTGTAGAAAACCATTATTTTACCACCATCTAAACAGAGCCATCTATTGAGGAAATGATGGAACTACACATTCTATGAAATTATGTAGTTAATATATTGCTATTTTCTGAAAATAGAAACTAGAAGTGATGAGTAAAAATGGGTATCATTTTTTTAAATCAGCATGTTGAAATTATTCAGAGATAAACTGTGGAGCATATTCGGATGTAATACGAATACTGGGAACTTGCAATTACAAGTAAGAATATAATTCAACTCCTACAGCGAGATCTGAATAATTCTGAATCCAGCCACATTTTCTAATCACTTCAAAATATGCTTTGAAAGTTAACTCTTGTGCATAAGAAACAAAACAAAAAATATTCAAATTCTCTCACCAAGCAATCAAATTGAGTTATTAAATTCGCTTTGCGTAAAAAGCGTTCCCTCTGACATCTGCTGGCACTTGGTAAACTTATTATCTTGTCAAAAGTAAAACCAATTAGTTGAGTATTGCACGTGGTTTCAGAATGTAATGAATTAATTATCTTTCCAGCGATGGTGAGTTTGCCTTTTAATTTGTGACTGCTGATGGTCTTGATTTTGTAGTTCCTGAAATATGAAATTGGATTTAATCGAGACGCAGAGTTGTTAATAAGACTTACTAGAAGGTAAGTGCGTACCGAAAGGGGGATTTGGGGTTTCAAACCCATTAAAAAATTGAAATATTAGTACCAATAATTAAGCGTGAGGAATTAGCTTTTGTTAGGTGTAGCGTCTTATGTAAACAGCTGAGAGCATTGTGTTGTCATGAATGTTTTCGTAAACTTTAAACCCACTAAAGTGAAAGGATACAGTGTGAAAAGTCCATCAGATCTCGAGCAAATCAAATGAAAATTAGACCTGTCAATCTCACGTTCAGGAATTTGTTCAGAAATAGTATCATGTTCAGGGCAAGCACTAATACGTACTACATAGGAAATCTCCTTCATTCATTCATGCATATTGAAATAACTGCATGGTATGTTTCATAAACGCAACAATATCGTTATTACAGACCTTCACAATCAAGGGAGTCAAAAACTATAAATTGCATCATAAAGTGAGACAAACATAGATGCCGATTTTACATGTCACCATAAGTGAGAAACGGTATTAAAAGAAAATAATATGTACCGTGTTTGCCGGCGTATAGAAAGCACCTTTTCCCCTTAAAAATAGGTCTGAAAATCAGGGTGCGTGTTATACGCCGATACTCAGTTTTCTCATTACCTTCATTTCTGAAAAATTTCTCTGTTCTCAGACGATTTTTTCTTGCTTCCTTGCGGTGTGTGACTGAGAAGATTAAAACGTATTCTTTCCTAGTTAGATTACTTAAGTTATTTGTTGAAAGTAGACCTACATATTACTTTATATTTAAAATACTGTAAATTAATTATAAATTCAGTGATAAAGCTTTCTCCTCAAAAAAGTGTGCAAAAATGGGGTGCGTCTTATACGCCAGGAAATACGGTATATGAAAGAGGAAGAAAAAGGAAGAGAAATACAGAGAATAAAGACAAAGGACAATACAGAGCGAGAGAGAGAAATGGAAGGAAAGGGAAGAGAGACATAGATAAGCATGTAGAAGAAAAACTGGGCAAAGGGGAAGTGACAGAGAAAAGGTGTGTGTGAGAGAAATGAGGGAAATAAAGAATCAAGACTGACGGAGAAAGAGAGTGCAAAGGAGTAAACGAGAGCGAAAAGAAATAGACGAAGCAATCAAGAAGGAATATGCAAGAGAAAATAAACATTGGAGCAGATAGGAAGGTGAAATCTGAAGTTACATGATCTTTTTTTTCATTGATTGATTTTACGACGGTTTCCTGTTACTTTTGAGTAGTCGCGAAAATGGGAATGAATAGCGATGGGATGGATGGAAGGACAATCAGAAACATACAGAGACAACACATCAAGAGCCCACAGAGGATTATCCTGCCTGAAGGTCCAGACATCATAGCCTCATTAGTCTGCAAAATGCAGTCTAGGGTGTACTACGTGGAAGTGAGGTTGGCACTTGGGGGTGTGTACAAAGGGCCACCCCTTACGTCCCACAATTTCATGTAAAGAAACACGGGAAATGATTCAAAGAACTAGAAGGGGGGGACTAAAGAACAAATACGGGTTTTTATCTTTTTTTGCGGGAGGGTAAGGTGATCTCTCTTGACCCTAGATCTCTTACTATCGTTAGGTGTTAACCTTTCCTTAACTGAATTATGTAACCGAGATCTCTGTTATATCCACAATTCTGACCAGTGGACGGTTTGGACATTAAGAGGGAACTGATTTATCCTCCTGAGACCCAGAAAACTTTTTTATTTTATTTTTTAATATATTTTGATGCCTTTTGTGATGAAAAAATGCAAAAGAAAAATTTCGATTCCCACAATCGTCAGAAACCACGGTACAGTATACTGTACTCTGGGACTCTGTTCGGTGAATGCTTCTTATAATTTTCGGGGCACTATGGGGTCAACATTATTTGTCTTATTTATAACTCGACATATTCATTGATTGAATATTCCTACTTTTCTCAACAGAATACACTATAATCTACACCCATACAGTATTAGATTACATTAAAATATTACATTTGTTCTATTTTTACTAAACATTTCAATGTGATGTGGTACATACTTTTGAATTCAGGATATGCTGGTCTTCCTTGGTAAATTGGAAAAATATAAACTACGCCAGCAGGGTTCATGAAAACTTTTACACCAACAGGATTTGTTTTATTCAGACAGAATCTTTCAAAGGCACATGCACCTATCACCTCATCAACAGGAACATCTGATTCTCTATCTTGATTCAGACATCCTAGCCTTACAATACCAATTAAGTAATGTAGCTCTCACAAATGCTCAAACTGTTGTTCTTCCGTAAAGATATCATAATCGAATACTATTTGTAAAGAAATCTTGATAGCAAAGAAACAATTTCGTGTCATATCACTTATAATGGGTACTCACAGTGGTGTGCCATGATTTTTGAAAGCGTTGGTTACGTATATTATTTTTCCTAGTCAGTCCTTATTTTACATTTTCCCATCTTTGCCTGTATTTGACGTTCTATTTAATGGGCCAAAGGGGTGGTATGACCCCCACTAACCACCATTTGAGCACGCCACTGTGCACACACCACCATTTATCCCAATAAATTCTTATTATTGGTTACTGTAAACAACTCATTACTAAACGTCTTCAATTCAGGAACGTTCTAAATTTAGTGAATGTGCACTCATCTTCATACTAATCTGGCAAGTTTTATCAACTATTTGATATACAGGGTGGTCCAAAATTCACGTAACATATGCTGGAATACAATAGTTGTTCAATATGTTGTTAACCATTGTCAACAACTGTAGGTAGTCACCCAACCCATCGCTAGCAAAATTTGGGTCACCAAGTCCAGCGGAATAGCATGGCAATCAGAAACTATTCCCTCACAAAGATGCTGTTCGTCCCCGATTCCAACAGTGGTGTGGGCTACTGGCTCTCGATCTGGTTGCCCCCCCCCCCCCGACCTGTGGGAGTATTCTTCGCATCCACAATGACTTCTACCCACCCACTCTTCAGTAGTCAACATGGTTCACCTGCAAGAAGAAAACGCAAATATTTCGCATTCTTCATCATACGCCTTTGGTGCGGAACCTTTGGGCCACCCTGTAGAATTTCATCCTCAATATATTGTGCCAAGTAGTGAACAGTCAAGTTTGCTACAGGAAGCAATACTATGTAGTGATTATTGATGGTAATCTGAGTAAACTTTTCTCCTCCCCAATTTTCATCTTGAGTTGATAGTGGGATTCTGTAAATAGAGTGTATATTTGATAACGGATCATAACCCTGTATAGAGTAATAATATTAATTGCATTACATGGAAACAATATTCTAGAGTGAAAGTCGGCACTTTATAATAAAATTAAATGTAAAAAGTAAACAAAAGATATTCCCGATGTCCCTGACATCTCTTAGATATATTTTAGGCGTGAGGAGCTGTATTGATATTAATACACTTTCTCATTAAATTTGTACAAAATGTTAAACTAATAAACTGAATGCAGTAGAATGATTTTCAAGCTTGTACTTGCTGAGCAGCAATGGTAAAGTCGTGTGGATTCGAGTATCATTTTCAGTGGCTATACCACAAAAAAGTTACGCAAGAAAGAAGGCCCACCCTGTATATCCTTGATATTACAATCACGTAAAAGCAGACACTTCTTTTTCATCGTCTACAAGAAAATAAAGAACAATTCAATAATCAGTATTGCATTGTCGACCAACAATAGCATTCTAAACTCAGAGTAAACATTCTGTTTACATCAAAAAAATTTACGAGTAAACAAGACCCAAGGTACAGAATACTGTACTTCACGAAAACCACAATTCAAATGCAGTGGAAAATAAAATTTCTGGAAACAAAACATATGTGAAGCTAATCTTTAGCATTTGATAATAAACTGCAAATAACAAAAACTCAAAAGCAAAAGTAAAAAAGCTATAAATTGTACATACTTTTTAGCCTGTTTGAAGTGCCGCCTTGTGTGGTTGACGCCATAATGTTCTTTTCAAGTTGACAAGTGTTTCAATGCATGCAGAGGACTACGAAGTCAATAAACTTCACACCAGAGGTCAGAGGCTACCAGAAATGCAAAGATATCACACAACTCCGTGCTTGCCATCCAGTGCAGAAATTTTTAAACATGAAGTACAGTATACTGTAGCTACAGCCCCTTGAATAACGTAGTGTGGAAAACGACCCAAGAAATTGGTTCCCCGAGACGATGACAAGTAGATGGCAGTGCGATCGACCCAGGTGCTAATTTTGTTATGAAAGTAATTCGGCTTAGTTAGTTTTTGGAATATATTGTGTAGATTTGTTTCTCTAGAAAGGCGGTAAGTGAATTGATGGAAACAGTTATATTTATGGAGTGATTTGCAGTCACGAAATGGCATTAATTTACACAGAAAAGTAACATAAATACGTTATATGTGCAACGCAACACGAGCATCAACATAGCAATGTGAGGCTGGACTTCGAACGTTGGATTGTGTACACAAGTTTATTTTTGTATGCTAATAAAATTTATCTTTTTGTTTGGAAACACTAAATATACAAATACCCTTTTCTTTACTTGAACGATATGCACTAGAACAACCAGGCACAAAACATATCTTGGAGAATATAGCTTTGAAAATATAACTCAACCAACACGTTGTTTACATTTCTCCAGTAAGCGGGAAACGAAAAGTGTCATATTTCACGCTTCCGAGTTTTTGGGCGGTAAGTTGGACAACACGCGAGTGGATGTAAAACAATCTTTGAAAAATAAACGAGTATTGTCTGTGTGAATTTCCATAAAAATAATATTTGTGACAATGACAATATTAATGAACCTTTCAGGATAATGCATACACAATACTAATTCTCGCAGCAATTGTCATGTTACGTGTTACAATCCATACCTATGTTTTCTTCCGTATTGTTAATAAAAAACTCAAGGACAGATCATGATCGACGCTTCATAATATTCTTTAATATTTTCGCGACTACTGTACCAAATATCATAACAATTTTCTGATACAAAGAAAATGTTACAAGGAAAAGAATCAGACGTTGCAGCAAAAACCCCATTTACTTCCATTATAAGCAGTCGAACACCAAGCACCGGGGTCAACACCAGTGCCTCTAGCGGATCATTTTCGAGTGGAACCAGCCAGAGAGCGCAGAACCATGCCGTTTTCCACACTACGTTATTCTAGGCGCTGTACTGTAGCCTTAGGAGGCTATATGTAGTAAAAATCTGCTAAATATGTAAATACATATTTAGTTATTTTCACAATATGTGGAGTTAAATATGGACTTAAAATTGTAAATATTTACCATTTTAATAACATAAGACACTACACGAGCTACATAAAATACAGTCTGGGTATTGTAACTATTACCGTGACTGTCTTGAAGAGAAACCAGAAGCGAATCCCGTGCGTGTGCCACAAAATTGTTGCTTCTGGAGCTGCTGTCGGGCATGCTACTAGTAGCGAGGGTGGGGTTCGCAATGGGCTGCTCGACTCTCTTCCAGCGTAGCCAAAATAACGTTTGTAACAAGCAGGAGCCGATGCTTGAGCCCTCATTCTCTATTGTTGACAACAATTGTAAATAAACAAAATTATCAAGTGTTTTACAAAAGCAAAAGCAAACAGTTGGGAGGTGTAAAATTTATATAGGCCTCTATATATATTCTTCGGATGACAGAAAACTTGTAATTAAGGCAGTTGGAGGGTATAACGAAGGTCGTAAACTTTCGTCTGTTTAACGTCACTTCAGACTTTGTCAGTTATTCGCAAGAAATTGGAAAGGGAGGAAAAGTCAAGGGAAAGAGCATTTTTCTTTCTTCTTCTTCGAGAGAGAGAGCGAAAGAGAAGAGAGAGCCAAAGAAAGGAGGGGAAGAGGAAAAGAGAAGGAGGGAGATGCTTCTTTTCTCTCTCTCACTCTTTTCCCATTCTCCTCGTTCTCCCATCCCGCTTTTCCTTGGAGAGAGAGAGAGACAGGGGAGGCAAACGGTCCAGTCCTTCTTCTTCTTTCTTCTTCTGCTAATCTCTCTTCTCTTCACACATTCGCTATTCTTCGAAGAACAGAAAGAGAGGAAGAAAAAGAGGTTCCCCCTGCAACCATATCTCTCTCTCTCTCTCTCTCTCTCTAAGGAGAGAAAGAAAGTGCAGAGACACACCCAACTCTTTCGGTCACGTGGGGGAATGTATTTATTGCGCGAATATGGAATATATGTTGAGAAATGTTCTGAAATATGGAGATACTATGTAAAGATAACTAAAATATGTAAAATATGAGCGAAAACTTAATATATGTACAAAAATGGAAAATTGAAACTTACTTTTTCGAGTCTACATGCCATGACACGCAAAGATAATACAAAATATAACTGATTTCATCTTTATACATGAATATGTATTTACATATATATCCGTTCCCTGGGCATTAGTGTAGAGCGAGTAGCGGAAAGGTCATCGATTCAAATCCTGATCAGGCGCCACAATGCTTGACCATGGAACGCGTGGTCACACGTAGAAGAACGCCGCCTGATTTCAAATAGTTCTCCATCGTGGACCGTGGTAATCCGTCATGTTGGGTTTTCCCTTCCAATGTTTCGCCTCGAGGTTTTTCATAATCTGTCTGCTGGATCCAAAATTCTCCCGTGCCTTTAACAATGTAAAATCTTAAACCTCATGAAGAAAACACGATCAGAACATTTATTGTTCTTAGGGCATGTATTTGTTTCAGAGCATATGTATGGAACCTTTAGGTCAAAAGTACATATTTTGATTTGCATATTTTGGCGATTTTTAAGTCTTAGAAATTTAGTTAAAAGTATTTGCAATTAGTGAAAATTAAATTTATCGAATGCCTGAAATTTACACTAGTTACAGTTAGTTTTAATAGATGTTTATAGTCACCCCATTACCGGTTGAAGAACTCCACACCTCTAGGTAGGATTGTGGGAGGGAGACTGGCAGTCGGGAGATAGGACAAGGCCCTTCGAGGGCTGTCGATCCACGTGTTATTATTATTATGGTGAAATCTAGATTTTACTCATGAGAACTAGAAATCACATCAGATGATATATAACATGACGTTTTTTTTTTCAATTGGATAGTGAATATTGTTTTAGTAATATATCTTATAAAGTTCCTAAGTGGAATGTGAGAAATATCTCAATTCAATGCAGAAACGTCAAAATTTAAAATAATCACTCGGGGTATTGTTACTCAATTCTAATATCTCGCAAAAAGAGAGGTTAATAGCTGAACTTGTGAAAAAATAAAATATGAACGTATGATAATACATAGCTTGAAGAATCTATTGTAGTGTTTTATATTTACATGCAAAATTTTGTAATTTTGTATCACCTATTTTGACCAAGTTATGTACTGGTTGTCAAACCGTGCTCATCACTTAAACAATAATGATAATTAATATTATATTGAAGATATATCGGGGGTGTTAACCTCCCAGAAACAAGACCCTTCCCCTTTATGTATCCCCTTGCACTAAACAGTTACACGCACACAGAAGTATATTTGCTGGAAATAAGTTATCCAGTCCCTCTTCACCCCCTTCCACTTTCTCTGGGACTGCTGGAAGATCGATGAAGATATTAGCGGCAGTTTGGTGAAGTAATATTCCCGCCTGTTTCTCTCTGATAAGGCGCAGATGAGGTTTTGGAGCCTGCGAGGGGGCGACAGTGACAAAAGAAATTGGAGGTGAATTATGGAATAAGACGGGTCTGGATGGTGTCAAATACCACCTTATCCTCACTCGGTGTCGTCTTCCCGCAGCACGATAGCCGACCATCTTCCGAGACTGTTCTGTAATTACTTCTGGCAGGAAGGTTGTGTTTTCGCTCTGTTCTTCCCAGCGAGATTATACGCCAAAAGGAGCGGTCGGATTTTAATGAAATTCTGACGCATTGTCAGCTTGAGCAGAGAATTCTTTAAATAATGTAAAATCAATAATAACACCATTAAGCCTTGTTTCCATGATATGAAAAACTCAATATGCTGACCAAGCCACAAATTTATTTTATTATAAAACAAACTAAACGTAACGTTTCAACCTTCTAGCAAGGTCTTCTTCAGACTCTGCACCAAGTGCAAATGTAACAAGGTACAAAACAGGACGATATATATATACACAAACATTACTCCCCTCCAGAAAGTTGTTCTGGAACATTCTAGCAGGTAGCTTTCCCTAGCACTTTTTCTAGGTGCTAGAATGTTCCAGAACAACTTTCTAATAGTCTGCAGGGGAGTAATTTTTGTGTATATCGTCCTGTTTTGTACCTTGTTACATTTGTACTTGGTGCAGAGTCTGAAGAAGACCTTGCTAGAATGTTGAAACGTTACGTTTAGTTTATGTTTTATAATAAAATAAATTTCTGCCTTGGTCAGCATATTGAGTTCTTTTTTTTTAAATCAATGATATATTGTATTGCATTTGCGAATCGTGATAGGTAAGCTCGAAAAATGCTTTTTTATTTTCTATATTTTTAAATAGTATTATAAACTTTTACCACATGTCTTACATATTTTTACATATGGTTTCCATATTCTATACATTTTCCTACGTATATTCCTTATTCATGTTATTACTACATTTTCCTTCTTGCGTTAAATCCCAAAGGTTGTACCTTTCATTTTATTCTGTTCCTTTTTTACTTTGTTTATTTTAAATCTTGACAATATGCAATGTATCTGTTTTTCTAATATTCTTGTTAATAAAAGAGAATGCAAGTTCAAACTTTCGCGGTTGAATCCATTGCATATTTTAAATATACTCCCATTATTTCATGTGATATTGAACGCAGTTTCTGTCGATATAAATATCTCTTTATGGACAACAGAAGAGGATCGCGTTTCAACACTGAAAGTTTAGTAATCTATTGTTTGCTAACAGAAAATGAAACAGTTTGTATTTGAATTAATCATCTCAATTAATTTGTTGCATTTTATTTAGCTAAGTAAATCGTTTGTACATTGGTATTTTTCACAATTGTAAGTCCATATTTAATTCCATATTTTGATTAAAATAACTAAATATATATTTACATATACAACACTTTTAATGCATATAAATACAATACGTTCCTTGGTTATGAGTAGGGAGCAAATTATTAATTATTTTCCTTTGTTTATTCCTTTGGAGTAAAATATATGATTTCATGTTCATCTCATTAACTCATTTTTATAACGCATATAAATGTCTATTTTGAAGTTTAGTACCAATTTTGCATATTCTTGACTAAAAATACCTTTTTGGAATGTTTTTTGCTTATTCATATTTTCTTTCGCTATTTCGCTCTCTCAAAAGTACAATGTCCATAGCGTTGTCATAGAATTATAATAATGCTCAGCTCCAATTCAAACAGAAAGACATACTTGTATGATATAGTTGTCCCTTTATATTTACCATTATGTGGGTTGTGTGCCAGAAACAGCATGAAAAATGGGAATTTTAGGCTGCTTTAATAATTTATTTTTGTTAGTTTGGGAGGGAAGCGCTGTAAAGTTCCCCTCTGAGAGGCGTCATTAATCCGCCCCTGCATACATAACGCATCGGTGAATCGAGCATTTCAAACCCAAGTGTTTATTGCTGGTGACTGTACATTATAAATGGCAAATAGCTCACGTGATAATATGTTCATAAATGAGATAGGTTTTCAAATGCTGGAAAAGTCAAATTACAAATATAGAAATGCGTTTATACGCGTACACTATTAATATATGAAATTCAAATTAACATAAAGCATATATTCCATTAATATGGAAATTCGACTTTGGTACACTTTTCAAGAGCCCAAAAAATATCCAAAAGTTTATCTGATACAATGACCGACAGATGGATCTCTAAAGCACTGCACGAGCTTATCAGGAAATTTGCAGGGGACTTTATTTTGATTTGTATTTTATTCACATTTAATTATTTTATATGTTGTACTACAATACCTAACTATATTCATGTGCAAATATAGTCGGCTACTGAATATCTTTTCTCCATGTGCGTTAATATGATTTTGTAATTGTCTTAAATATCAATTTGAAATTCAGGCTGCTACACCGAAACGCAGTGTTGATCGAATTGTTCCATTTGATCGTGGAATTTATTTTTCAACACCAGTTTCAAATTTTACTTTAAAAAATCGTGGATCCCTCAATATATTTAGCATTGTTTAGTAATGAGTTGCATAATTTCATCTGGGTGGCGGAGTAAAATGATCCGTTTTAGTTGGCAGTTAATCTCACTTTTTCAATGTCAATATGATTTTTTGCCTAGTATTGAAATTTTGGACGGTAGAGTGTCTTGACTGCCACGCAGGAAGGCTGGGTTCGATTCCTGGGGTGATCTTGGTGGGAATTTTTCCGATCATGTCCTTGCAAAGATTCTAGTCAAAGATTTCCTGGAAGACGGGGAAGGGGCTACTGGGAAGTGAAGGCAACCAGAACGTGTTACTGATCACATCACATCCAGTTTGGTCCGGGATTGAGAATATGTGGGACCATACCTCTACACCCGGTATAGCTTCAACTTTTATTTTGCACTTTTTAGTTTTTTTAGTTTGAAATTGTTCCCTGTACAAAAGTGTTTCAAGGTTATGTAAACTTGGGATTATCTTTGTACGGATTTTTTTTTTTTAAAAAAATAGGGGTTTGCATGATTCAATTTAATGTACATTTTCCAAAATACACCATATGTAATATTACCATGGTGATTCGTAATTCTCTCTGTGGTTTCGAACGTTTACAGTACAAGAACTATAACACATACAGCATAAATGTCTATATCCGTACATGAAAGAATTTCTCAAAGTTTGAAACTGTAATAGCCCCCCCCCCCCCCCGCATCACGTAATTGTAAATTTAGCCGCTAGGTGGCATTATAACGCTGTTAACGCAAACATGTCGTGCACTTGTGAACACAGAGCACTCTGGGTCTTGTTAGAATTCGCTAAATGTGAGTCGGTTGTGACTGTACAATGGAGATATTATACGAAAATCAAACAAGAACCTACAGACAAGACAACTGCGAGAAAGGATCACGCGTGCAGTCGCTGGCATTCATGGTAATATGATGGGACGTGTGTGCCAGGAACTTGATTTCAGGATTGTCTGTAACCGGGGGTTCACATATCGAGCACCTGTAAAGTACGAACCAAACTTGGAGAGATTCTTTATGTACTGATATGCACCTTTTCGCTGTATGCGTTATAGTTCTTATACTACGTGTATAAATGTTCGAAAACACGAAGGGAATTATGAATCACCCAATATTTGAACGTATGTGCATAGTAAGGGAAGGGAAACAGGCATGGATCTCTGAATACGTGCCAGCTGCCAGCTGAGTCAGGGAGAATGAGTTGAATCCCTTTTGTCCGCTTGGCAAATGACGGGTCTCCTACCGTCGAGTGTGACACGTTCGACACCTGAAATAGCAGGAAACACCTGAACCATTTGTCTTAGGAAGCATTTCACTGTTCTCTTAGGGATATGGAGACATGGATAGTTTCGTCATTTTGAGTTCCGCTGCATCCTTAGTGCTATCCATGTATTTGCTTTCGATGAAAATCATAGAGACAAAGTTAGCAAAACAGAATTTGCAAATTAAATTAAATTATTGAGTTTTCCGGCCCCCGTGGCGGAGTGGTTAGCATATCGCGCTACGACGCCAGGAGTTCCGAGTTCGAATCTCGGCCTGGCACCCATCTTCGCAAATTAGCCAAAAGTGGCACAAAAAGCGAACGAAAATAAAGCAAATCAATCAATCTACGCGATTAGCCAAAAATGGCAGAGAAGTGGAGTATACTATCAGTATAAACGTATGTGCAACAAAAATCTGCTTTAAAAATAAGTTTTATAGGAAAATCCGAATTGCGTACTCATATCTTTAGTTGGTATCACCTGACTCCTGCGTTAGTCTATTGTAAACCTCGCTGAGATTATAAACGATACGAATATATATAGTATGTTAGAGAAAAAATATTGAATTTTGAAGAGAAATTCTGAAAAACAAATGAGAAGAGAAATTCAAATTAGTGGGAATGTTAATTTCAGTGAAATTTATTGTTTTCAGCTTGAAAAAAAATAATAACGGAATACACTCAGAAACAAGATTAATTAATAACAATTACGTTATTATACCTGTAAATGATGGGAAAAATATATAAACTAGGAAGTCCATAAAATGAATATGCATCTCGGAAATTGTGATCATAAAGATAATCGTGAAGGCATATAGATGAAGGGATAGCAGTTTTACGGTTTCACGAAATAGCCAACATGGCCATAGTGGTCGATTTGAATCGCACTGAGCGGTGTCGACAATCTCTGAGCGACAATCATCAACTTTCCGTCAGGCACTCAACGGTCTATAATATTCTTTGCGTAATTTTCTTTCCAAATTCTACATGCAATTATTAGGATTGCCATAATAAATTAACTCAGCTTTAGTGATACTTGCCACTGATGAAGTCCTTGCATACTTCTTTTATCAAGAAATAAAGATGCACAGAATTTCATTTGGAGAGGGGTTGGACCTTGTTTCCCCTTTGGAAATTTTGGAGCATTTTCCAGGAAAATCTGACATGTCTACACCTAAAACCTTATTTGAAGTTTTGAAATAATTGATAATAAATGAAGGTAGGAGACATGGGCGTATTTAATGGTGGGTTCAACGGGTCTAACCCCCCCCCCTCCCTTAAGGTTCAATAAAATTACCAGATTACCTGTTCTATCCGCTTGTTCATAAAAATTTCTTCGGACTTATTTTTTACACACTAGATGGGGCTGCAGACCAAATGTCTGCAATTTCTTCATAGTTTCGGAATTTCTGCAATAAGAAAATGCATTGGGACTGTCAAATCAGTTATATTTTTTTCCTTCGAGTTTTCTTAAAGGAATTTGGTTTTTAAAAATGCAGTGCAAGAAAACCAGGGAAACACCGTAACATTCTCAAGTTGTTGCTCACAAGATGAACAGAAAGGCATCAGTACTAAGTAGCATGGCGTTTGGAATTGTATTCACCAATTATAGAAACTATACGCCTTACAATGTACTAGTAGAAGAGCAATATTTCAGCAAGCTCTTCAGTTCCTTCACTGTGCAACCTGTGGGGAGTTTGAAACATCTTCACTTGTTCTAACCAAATTATTTTCATGCAGTGCAAGATTATGTTGGGCACCTCAAAAGGGGTACTGTGAACATGTCAGTATTCTAAACGAGATATTAAAAAAATTGCCCCCCTAATCATGGACGTCCGCAGATTTTTTCCACGGAGGGACAAGCAAGGTATTTTTCCATTGGGCAAAAAACACCACTTGAATTTGAAATTATCGCATTCCTGCATCCCCATTATAATATTTAATATAAATTACTGTAACTGGAATCAAATTGTACGCGTGAAATATATACTTTTAGATTGACATTCGTTTTCTAAGGGAGAAGTGTGGCCATCCTTGTTCCCCTTCCAGATGTTCATTCCCCTATATTATACTTTCACCTAGAAATTTAGTGTAGAGGAATCTTATTGCCGTTGTTAAACGATATTATATTTTCAAGCTGATGAAAGTTCAAAGCAACTACGGGGTAAGGGGGAGCGTGGACGGAAATCAATTCGGGGGGGGCAAACATTTAAGTAAAAGAAAGCAAGACTAGCCGAATCTAAGCAGGACAAAAGGACACTCAAGATGATACTCGCATTGGTTTTTACGTTTTTCTGGCATTATTTCTTCCAGACGGCCAAGCGAACCTGCAGTGGGGCACAGAGGGGTAATTGACCACTCAATTTAAAATTTTACCGGGGGTTGGCTCTCGGCGTCAAACAATCTAATTGAAAAAAATGTAAAGAGAATGCCATGGGGCCCCATGATTTTTTTTTGTGCCCTATTAAATCAATATTGTTTTCAGTTTGCAAAAATTTGGATCAGATTTTTTTTCTTGCTCGCTTCGCTCACATTTTGCTTACTGCATTGTACTGCATTGTAAATTACTAGAAAGAGAGAGAAATAATAACAACTAAGAACTTCAGACTGTTTTTCGCTGCTAAACAGTTTTGTTTTAAATGCAGGCACAATTGTTCGGAGGAGAGCCCCCGTGGCGGAGTAGTTAGACGCCACGGGTCCCGGGTTCGAATCCTGGCCTGCATGGATGTTTGTGAGTGTCCATTCATCAATTTCTTTATATCATCACTCATTCTCATCTTCGAAAATTAGCCAAAAGTGGCACAAAAAGCGAAGTAAAATAAAACAAATCAATCGATCAATTGTTCGGAGGTAAAGGTGCGCGCACATTTCAGAGACAATTTATATCATTTTTGCTGTTGATTTGTTATGGGGAGGATGAATTGATTTAAATGTATTTAAATAATATGTATAATATATATAATAAATATTACACACACACACACACACACACACACACACACACACACACACACACACACACACACGCAATGCAATAAAACTTAAAGAATGAGATAAAATGAGTTTTTTCTTTCCAGACTGAACTTTCAACAAGGCTTTTGTCCCCCCTAATTAGAGGGTCTACGCACGCCTATGTCAATGATACTTCGAGACAGATTTCTGTTTCTTTTTAAGAAGTTTAAAGAATATGATATTGGATATGTACATATACACAACTTTGTTAGGTCCAGCACCCCCCCCCCTCTTCCCCGCAACCCAACAAGTTTCCGGTTACCTGTGACCCGGATTTTCACTTATGAAATATAGCAACCCTAATCATACCAAAAGTTGACCCCCCCCCCCCTTACGTGAACTATATATACGTCCATGGTAGGAGATATTAAACCTCCTACCCTCGAATAAAATCCTGAGGACCCTCCCGTAATTACAAATTGAAACAGGAAATTCGAAAATGTAATATATTTTCTTGGCTGCAACGAAAAATTCTCAGATGCATGTATACTATACAGTACAATAAAAATTCTCCCAGATACGTTCCCTTTTGCAACATGAGCTTCTTTGAAGACGATTGAACCATGATGGTTAGTCGGATATTGAACCTTAACAACCTTTTACATTGATTCTGTAGGCAAACTCCCGTTAACTTTGTTGATATGTGCATCTAGCTACAGCAGCATGCCTTCAGAACTTAATTGAAATGAATGAACAAGAGTTTATAACCCATTGTCTTGCTCACAACGTTTGTCTCGTGTTCGTAACTGATTGCATGTTATTGTTTTATCTGTTGCATCATTGCATTTAAGTGCAAATTCGAAAACTGTTTACTAACACATTGGTGATTCATAGATGGAGCTGTTACGTGCCTGAACGGACGAACCCAATGATCAACATAGGGAGAATTAGTTAGCGGAAGCAACAATAGATGGCAGCGCGACGGAAAGGCGGAATGCAAATTGATTGACGAAATTAGAGGAGACAGAAAATGATTATATTAAACAAAAGAAATGAAAGATAATGAGTACAGATTAAACCAATGTAAATATAGGATAAGAAGAATAAAATAATATAGGAATTATAATGATTAATAAAATACTCATGAATTAGACATATAGGAGAGTAAGGAAGTCAAGACGTCGATTTGAATCCGTGTCTTTTATCTCTGGCAAGGAGGAACGCCTCGTTAGGTTTTTGGCTGTTTTACCCTTGGTGGCGCTATATCAATATTTGTCGCCCGAAAGCACTGTGGTTGCGCTATTTGACTTGAGTCGCACTCGACCAAAGGTAGCGCTCCTATATTAGCGATCCTTGGTTGTCCTGTGGTTGTTATCTTGGTGGCGCTATATCAGTATTTGTCGCCCCGAAATAAATTGAATCTTGATAGGTGTAGTATTTGGACTTCATGCCAATAGAAGTAGTAGTTAATCCTTCTACAGAAGAATAAAAGAAGTAGGTAATCCTTCTATAGAAGAAGTAGGTAATCCTTCTAAAGAAGAAGTAGTTAAGCCTTTCCAAAGAAGAAGAAGGTAACCACGCCATTGAAGAGAGAAGAAGAAGTTAATCTTTCCAAAGAAGAAGGTAACCATTCCATAGTAGAAAGAAGAAGAACCTAACCTCTTTCTTAGAAGAATAAGATATTTTTGTATGGAGAATTTAAGCATATAATATTTGTAATTGTAAAAGGTTTTAGAATATATATATTCACATTCTTATGTTCATTGGCATATATCTCTGCTTTCTGATTTACATTCCAAAGAAAATAACCCATAACCCTCGAGAATAGCCGTGGTATACAGTGTGCACCCAAAAGGGAGGTGACATAAGTGGCGCTCCTAACGTGCAGTACACGATAGGCGTAACATGAAGTGACACTCACAACGTGGGGCTTTTACATGAATACACGTAGCAGAGCTCAAGGTTAGCTATGATTTAAGCTGACTTTGGTCTCCTGTGTTGTATCCTTAGATCCAATTTGTTCAACTAATAACGACTGTCTATTTCAGTAATTGTTCATAGGCAGTCCGAAAATAATAGTTTGATAGTAAACAATTATGTGTATGTAGATTCTTCTTGCGCGTATTTTTATAACAACTAATTTGAAACTTGCAATATTCGAGCATGTTTGCTTTTATTTAAGTTTAGTGTAGGTGCAGTTCATTAAAAGCAAATTTCGTGATTTACAAAAACATTAAATGTTTGAAAAAAAATTCGATTTCACTTACAGGGAAAAATCAGTTTTTACTTGTTTTGCATGAGGGATGGTGGATTTCTCGAGTTATTTTCTTAGGAAAGTTTTAATTTCAATATAGTGAATGAACTGTTTACAGCACTAGTGTTCATCTGGAGGCAAATAAATTAGAGATTTGCAGCTTAAATAGTGTAATTAAAAAGAAATGAATAAAGAAAGCTATTTTTTATGCTATATTTTATACTCTGGTATTACTTTTTCAAATATATTTCGGGAGGGGGTTTACCCCAAAACTCCCATCTCGGCTCGCCTTTTTATGTAATTGAACAGTTGTAATATTGTCACTGTTTTATATTTATAAGTCTCTCCCCGATGCTGTAGTGGTAACGTCATGGCTTTGTAATCAAGAGGTCTCGGGTTCGATACTCGGTGGAGGCACATAGTGGGTAGGATCCCACTTTAAACTGTAGCTGCAGTCCCGATTAGCCTATCTGTGCACAAAATGAACTTAAAAGCTCAAAACTCACTTTCATATTTATGTACATTTCACAGTGACAGAAGTCGCCACTGAAAACCTGTACAGTCACAGGCAATAAAAATGGGACGCCTAGATCCTGAAACACTCGCTTGCCTGGATGGCTTTGTGTGTCTTGCCTAAGTCTTCGACGATTAGAGGAGTTTTAATAGCAAATTTTCAGTGTGGCAATTTCGACCAGCGCCTTAGAGTTACGCAACACACACAACGCCATGCAGGAAAGACAGTATTCCAGGATTTAGATGTCCCATCTTTATTGCCGGTGACTTTACAAGCCAGAAATGTGACAAAGTTGACAGAGAAGGTATGGAAACGTCCGTTGTTGTACAGAAGGATTTATTTCAAGTACGTGACGTGCGTGTGTGGCAACACTTGTGTACGTGAGGAAAGGGAAAGTACCGTACCACTGGCACACTGAAGGAGCCGGCCTTGACGTCATTCATTGGCGCTTGCAACAATCACATACTAGGATGCGTGGCTTGCATTTGCAAGACAGAAGTTGGTTAGATTGAAACCCAAAGTAGCTGCAATTGTTTACGTATAACGAATTTTAATCATGCTTGTCAAAAATGCGCCGCCGATAACTCATACTTGATTGCAACATTCGTTTGTTTACGACAGTTTTTATTTGATCAGTAGATGGCGTTGGATATTGGCATCCACAAGGAGGTCGAGGTAGGGGTCACCCTGTCTTACTGAATAATGAAATTATGAATATAAAGATTGTTATTGTTAGTTGTCTGTTGTAGTTCAATAATTCAATCAATCAACGATTAAAACATAACGATACCTGATACAGGGAAGGGGGGAACCGGGCAGGGTATGTTTATAAAATTATTTATAGTTATTCAACCTCGCGTACATAGGAATGGAGTTGAGAGAGTTTGAAACAGGGCAAGCACCTAGACTAAGTCGTTGCAAACTCCTACAAACGACTCTTGGTAGGAAATTGTATTAGCTATTCTTATCGAAATCTCGGTACTTTATCGGCCGAGAACGTGGCAACACTGCTTTCAACTGATGTTTCGGAACTTAATGGCAAGCAACAGACGCACCACTTCGACGAGATTAAATCCGAAGCGATGGAGAGAAAGCGGTGGAAGGGGTAGAGTGAGAGTCGAGTCGAAGTAAAGAGAATTGGAATAACAGAGTTACGTCGATATTGTGAACCGAAGGGTGGAAGAACAGGTCTACAAATTGCGTTTTTCAAATGTTTCAAGAAGGTAGAGGATAGGCAGGAGAGCGCTAACAGAAGTTGACGCTTCTTTAGTGAGCATATTTCGACGCGAGTTTATTCTGACGCGTCGCAAAGGTTGCCAGAACAAATCTTATGTTCATTAGCATCAGTGTTGTAGTCCCAATGTTTTCGGAGAGTATAGCCTACGCTAAGTCTCGTGGAACGTTTAAGTGGGACCATTTTCCCATTCAAATAGATGAATTGATTTCACAAAAAATAAATGCCATTCGTGTTAGAATACTGATGATTATTAGACACCGGATTTTTATGTAATATCAAAGTACAAATATGTACATAAATATGTAACAACAATTGATAAAATATGTACCTAAATATATATAGTATCAAATAATATGTAACATTAATAATAATCGAGTATGCAAGCAATTCCAATAATTCTGCTAGATATTTATTTTACTTGAACATATTCACCATAATTTTAATGACAAAGAAAAAGAAAAAGTAAAGTGTTCCCCTGTGCTTAGCACCAGGCCATGAAGGCGTATAGGGGGTCTGGGGGTAACGCCCCACACTTTCTTGATCCGGTCGTGAGTGGGGGTGATGTGATCAGCACCACGCCCCTGACCGCCTTTACCCCCCAGGGTTTCCCCCAGGTATCCATGTTATTCGACGCTGGGTGGGCGCCGGGGCCGTTTCGTACGTTAGAAAAGTTCCCGGATTTGAAACGGCCGGGGATCGAACCCGGGACCTTTAGCATGGTAGTCAGACGCGTTACCGACTGAGCCACCGCGGCGCATTAATTAAAATTTGTATCAAATTTATAAACTTAAAAAAACACAGCAACGTGTGCATATTTAAGAAACCAATTTTGTCAACTATTAATTGCTTTTCATATCACAAATTATCGTAGACTATGTAAATATGAAAGAGAGCTCTTTGTAACTTTCGAAACATTTTTTCGAAAAAGGAGAACAATCGGATGAAAATGTATAGCTACTTTTGTACGTTTTGTACAAAGGAACATATTGTGTAACTCGCTACGTCTTTCCTGTTCTCCGATGTCAAGTTTCAAGGAGCTTTGCCTTAACCTAGAGGCGAAATGAAAATGTATAACTAGAAAGAAGGGGGCGGGGGCCTCTAACATATTTCGATAAATAACAGTTCCCGTATTTTTTTTAGTCTTCAACCTTTCAACCTGTCTTTCGACTTGGCAGTCAATTTTAGGTGACCGTAAGCACTATGCATCTCATTGATTAGAAAATATGACATCACATGAGTTACAAATTTTTTTAATCATATTTCAGAGATCAAAAATTAGGGAAAAAGATCAATATTAGTAAAAAAAATACCGAAATATGTTGTTTTATGTAAAGTAAATTGGCAAGTGTGTAAAATATGTAATATCCTGGCATTTATGTAAAAATATGTCACATAAAACTTATGCAATATCATGTCAGTTATATAATTCGTTGACATTTTTCTATTCCAGGTATGTATCTAGTAATTTCATACAAATCCTTGCTCTAATGATTATACACCAATAATTGACATAAAAATGGCATATTACAATACAGAAGGTATTTTAAAATCAAAGTAAGTGAAGTGCTCCCATGTGCTTTACACCACGCCATGAAGGCGTATAAGGGTTGTTTAGTTAGAGCTCCACACTTTCTTGATCACGGCCGAGGATGGAGTGATGAGATCAGGAGCACGCCCCTGGACGCTTTTACCCACCTCCAGAGTTTCCTCCAGGTACCCACTTTATACGACGCTGGGTGGGTGCCGGAGCCGCTTGAACAGGTGCAAGAATCCCGATCGGACCCAGGTCTCTTGCATGTATAGTCAGACTCCCAAATGACTGAGCTACCGCGGCTCAATCATAAATAATTTAAAATCATAAATATAATAAAATGCGTATTCTAATGACTGTATTTAAATATATAGGCTACAGTAAGCATGTTGTTATATTTTTTATTGTTGACATTGCTTTTTGAATTTGTATACTGTTAATAACTTTAGCATTACTCCTAATTACACTAAAAATGAAAAACTAGAAAAACATATGAAAAAGTATCGCCGACTACTTCGTTTACAGAGCATAATAGGTAGTACCTAATACATTTGTCTGTGGTAGCATGAACGTCCGCAGGATTTTTTCCAGGGAGGGGCAAGGAAAATTTTTTTTCAGGGGGGCAAACAAGCCACATTTTCTCCAAAAATAGTGTTGTTCCCTAAAAAAAAAAACATTGCTTAAATGTTGAATTTATGATGTTCATGCAATAATTAACACATATTATTGTGGCTAAAATGAAATTATATGTGTGAAATACATAATTTTTGGTTGACTTTCATTTTCCAAGGGGGGGCGGTCGCCCCTCCCCCCTTTCCGTACGCCCATGTGTGGTAGTAGGCCTACTTTTCTCTTGGATTAGCGGAGGACGGGAAGAAACAGAAAAAAAAACTGTCGGAATATGTAGAGGTAGAAGAATTGATACTTGAGCAGAAATAGCCTAGCTACGAGGGCGTGCTGAAAAGTAATGCCTCCTTTTTTTTATTGGAAAATAGTTTAATTTATTTTAATAAAGCACTGAACCAACTGTTGGCTAATGTCCAGTCTCTTCTGGTTCATGTCGGGAGTGAGCTTCCGAGTCACCCACCGTGCACAAAGTTTTCGGTATCTGCGATTATCGCCTGTACTCGCTCCCGTGATATGCCACACTTGAATACAAGCTCTGCCTGGGTTATGCGACCGTTCTCTGTAATGACTTCATCGACATGATTTCGATGACCATCTGTTGCAGTATGTGGCCTTCCACTCCGTCCTTTGTCCCACACGTAGAGATTTCCACGGCTGGGGTTTATTCAGGAAAATTGTCCACAACCATGTTGATTCACTTTGTTTAGGTTCAAGAACTGAAAAAGAAAAACGTTTAGGAGGCAGTTTATTTATTTATTTGCCATCAACAGAGAAAAAAATATCGAATTAAGTGGCACTCTGCACCAGTATCAGTACAATTCCATTAAAATTAGAGAAACTTTAATGAAAGTACTGATGATCATTCTTACCTGGCAATATATATGCATGCCACTATACTAATGCTGATCCATTACAGGTTAACTGCTTTGTTGCCTTTCTTGTTTCATTTTTTTAAACCCCGCTTTACATAAAACAACGTGAGTGTGCATAGCGATGGACAGTTTACCTAATATCCCACTGTACTTGACGTAGCATTTGAAACACTACGTTTGCAAAATGAAAATAAAAATTGTCCAAATAACACGCTATACTATTACTGGTAACTTATCATAAGTAGTGGCAACACTGTTCGGAAGACGCAACAGCGCGCCTGCCTTCTGGTGAGCGGCGTGCAAATCAATGAGTTCCACAACCAGTAGCAATGTGGCGGGATAAGCGTGCGGAGCGGTCGTAGCTTTCGCCTCTAATTTGTCCAGTAAAATACGCAACGTTACTCTCTCCTCCCCCGTCGACGCTGTAGGACCTTGTCGCAAGAGGGCAGCAGTTTCGTTCTTCGAATGTTGCTTCACTAAGACAAAATCCCGAGCATTTCGCCGGGTTTATCCCATTACTAAATTACTTTCTCGCAAGAGTTGCTCCAACAAGTGGTTTTTTACTTGCGTTCCGAACGGGGCAATTTCGGTGTTTTTTTCCCTTGGTGCACGGTGGAGAATTTTTTTGTGTTCTGGCAGCACTGTGAAGTTCGAGAGACTTGTACTGAACTTCGAGTTGTGTTTAGCACAAAAGTTTCTGGGCTTGTTTTACAACATAGACATGTTGGCGTTAACGCGATGTTGCAAACACGTGTTCAAAAATCTGTTCTCGCTACGAAAATCGTAGCAATGAATTCGCGGTGCTGTGAAAATCGTGCAAAACAAGTTCGCAGGACTCCATGAACGAACTTTTTAGCCACAATGCGCGTCTTCCGTTTGAAAAGTTTGCATGGCATTCGTCATCGACTGACACAATAGCCCACTATAATCCTACCTCGAGTGTTGCACCTGGACTTGCAGTGATGCCGACCTGTTTTTTGCCGTTGCAGTCTCCCGAACCGGACCTGATAGCGGCCGCCAGTCCGGATGGGTCGGAGGTGAAGGGCATCGGCAGGAGCGAGAGCCAGGGGCAGGACCTGCTCGACGACGGAGGGACCTGCGGGTGGTGGCTCCTGAGGCCCAAGTTCCTCCAAAGGTTCCGGACGCCGAAATGGGCCCTCTTTTGGCTGTGTTGGGCTGCGGCGATGCAAGGTAAGTCAAGTTTACCACAGTCTGCATGTATCATTTTCAATGTATTAATTTGTTCTCGTTATGACGACAAACATTGATTGGGTTTATTTTAATAATTACTTACCATTTCCGCCACTTCTGGCTAATCGCGAAGATGAGGATGAGGGATGATATTATGAATGGACGCTTACAAAGAACACCCAGGCCAATGCCGGGATTCGAACCCGGGACCCCTGGAGTCGTAGCGCGCTGTGATAACCACTGCGCAACAGAGGCTGGCACCGACAAACATTGGTGCCCGCAGGAAGGGTCAAGGGGTGTCATTTGACCCCCATTGAAATACGGAAAAAATGCCTGCATTTTCATCCGCCCTCCCTTTTATTTGTAAATCAATAGTCTATTTCTTTCGTTTCGTTCTTCTTATCTTAGTTTCAGTACATTTGCGCTTACATTTTCTCTTGATCATTTATTTTATTGTTTCTCCTACCATTTTTGTCCATTTCTTCCTTATTCTTTCTCTCTACCGATCTTCTGCTATTCCTCTTCCTTCTCACTCTCTTTATCTCTCTATCTCTAGCTGCCTGTCTTCTTATTCCTCTCTCTCTCTCTCTCTCTCTCTCTCCTTTCTTTCTTTCTTTCTGTCTCCCTCTTCCTCGCCCCCACCTCTTTTCTTTCTCTCTCACTCGCTAGCTTCTCTATTTATTTTTCTCTGACACATCTTTATTTCTCCCTTGTCTACGCACTCCTTGTTTTTAAGTTCACCCCACCCCCCTTCATCACCCACAATTATCATGCCGAAAGTAATAGAGGAAGGAGTTTATTTAAACAAAACTGAAAGCTACATTTTTGGAGTTACGTTCCTCTGGTTCGTAATATGACAAAGAAAGCAAGCACATGATACAATACTACGCATTGTAATAAAGTGATCTGCCTTTAATTTTGGGTGGCGATAAACATGTCCAAAGCGTAATATGGTGTAAGTTCAGTCCCAATTAGCTATCACAGTTCTTCCTGTTTTGTGCTTATACTGTACTCTTTCAGATTATTACATTACTGTCTCGCATTGTTTATCAGTGACGTGCACTGAGGAGTAGCTAGTCTAGCAGAGATAGATCAATCAATCTCAAATCTCTAATTATTTTCAAATCACAATATTTATTGTTTTGTTGAAGCCACAGTTCATATGCAACACTTTTTTTTCACGCGCTTCTCGTCCCTCGGTGCGTTCAGCGGCCTAGCTCGCTCTTTCTCCGCCTCACAGTTCCAGGTAGAAACGGGTTTTCGAAGGGAAAGGGAAGATTTCTGCCTCTACCTCCCTTGCCCCCTCTCACCGCTCCACTGGTTGAAAGCCCGTGCTTTCAGGTGTCTCACTCTATCTCCTATAGGACAGATAGGGGATTGGATTCCCTTCGCTTCCTTTGTAAATCCTGTAAAGAACTAAGGGGAAATTTTTCTGCAGTATTTCTGTCCTCTGTATTTACACTACTTTTTACACGTTGTACAATATGTATGTATAATATGAGATGTACTTTTATCATTTATGCAATTGGAACGTCTTATGTGCAGACAAAATTTTATGCTTTTTTAAAAAATATGGAATATATAATGATTAAATAACAAATATTTGCTCACGCTCTCTCTCGCTCTCGTTTTAGTAGTGTTTTATTTAAATATACTAATCTCTTGGCCTCAAATAAAAAATTGGATAAGCTAAACAATCATAAATACGGATGTACTTATTTGGGCAAGAGAACGCGCGTTCTAATTCTTGTTGTTGGTTTGGTTTATTTTACTTTGCTTTTCTGCCACATTTGGTTACCCATCGCTTTTTCTAGTTGTTTAGATTTAATCGGAATAAGTAGCTAAGAGCTTGGAAAATCATGAGGGACAATCATAAAGAGAGAATTCTAGGCTCCTGATTTCACAGTGCCCTGCAGATGCACTGGGAGGAAATTATCTTCATCGCTTTAACTAATTTCTGCCATGACGATGAACGTTGATTAAATTAAACGGGTGAAGAGTGGTTGCAAATAAACACTCATGCAAAGGCCAGGGCTCGAGCCCGGATCCTTCAGCAACGAGATCGTGAGATGGGAAAATTATGGAAATCAAGCAATCCAAAATTTTTGAAAAAACGTTAATCATATATAAAGATGGTATTTCAAAAATTCAATTGAAAATTAATACTCAGGAGAAATGCAGTTTGCTTTACCGATACCCACGCATTCGAATGTTTAGCGTCTTCTTCACATGTTTGTTGTCGGCCGACCTCATTGGTCCCGGATCTGTACCCGATGGAGGCATATAGTGGTTCGGATCCCACATTAAACTATAGGTCTAGTCCCGATTATCCTTTCTGTGTATAAAGTGGACTTAAAACGTCAAATCAACCAACAGTGGGGGAGTGATTACCACAGCGCGCTACAACACCAGGAGTTCCGGGTTCGAACCCCTACCTGGACATGGGTGTTCTTTGTGTTTGTCCCTTCATTAATTTTGTCGTATCATCTTCGCGATTAACCAAATGTATAAAAAAGCAAATCAAATAAAATCATTGATTGATTGATTGTTTGATTTGGTTTATTTTACTTCGCTTTCCGCCATATTTGGATAATCGCGAAGACGATATGATAAAATTGATGAAGGGCAAGGGACACACAAAGATCACCCATTGCCAAGCCGAGATTCAAACCCGGCATCTCTGGCTCAGTAGTCAAATCAAATCATTTTTTATTTTCGAAAGTGGGTGGAAGTTATGTGTACAATTTTTTGTAGTCATTCTTAACATTGCAATTTTTCCTGTATTTGACGTTCTTCTTTTAGGAATACTGGGCCCTAAAAAAGGGGGGATTATGACCCGTTGAGCACGCCACTCATTGCTACCTGAAGTGTCGACGTCACCGCACGTCACTGTTGTTTATACACTATCATTACATATTAGATAAGTATTAACAGTACATTTTTGCACGTGGAGGTCAGATGTATACGTGGAGATCCGTGACTAAGAACAGCGTAAAGTCCTCTACATATGATTTCAGTTATAACTTTTACGACAAGATATGTCAGATGGTTAGTTATATTTATATTTCATATATCCCGTTCTTTTTCATTCTCTAGCCCTTTTCGAGTACAGAGTTCGAATACTTGGTAAGACGCACACGTTTCTGTTGATGCTTACTTCTTCCCACATATTTTCAGTTCTCATCCATTGACGTCATCATTGCCGTTAACAGAAGACTGTGGATGAAACCGACAAAACAAAAAGTGCATAAAAAACGCACATGTTATAGTGAAGGTGAAGAGGCTTTCACCTCAGGTCAAAAGGCTCGTAGTACAAAGCACCTCGTATGAATCCCTGGGAGATGAAGGATAAGATGAGCTCCCCATGGAAACAGAGGGAGAGGGTTGAAAGCGAGTGCCATAAAACAGGGAAGATCTTGTAACAAGGATGGGGGGAGTTTGTGTCAACGCTTCTGCACCGCCATTCGTTGGGACTTTCCGGAGTTTCTCTGTTTGCTGTCCTTTCCTCGCTCTACAACACACGTGTTCGTCTCTCACTATCAAGGAGTGTATCTGGAAATATATTTAGGTAACAGTTAGGTAGATTTGAACTCAGCGAGGGAGTTTGCTTAAAACAGCACGATTCTTTTGAATTTCCACGGTAGAGCACCAAAATAAACGCCTCCGTGTCGCACCATCGCACATGCATTTGTAATAAATGTACGTAGCTATTTAATTTCATCTCAATTTTTATAAACCACCCCCTGTCCCTACATTAAACAGAAAAACCTGGCTTTAGCGAGAAAATGTTCTGGTCCCTTCGTAATCCGTTTAATGCAGGTTTCACTGTAATATGTCTGCTTAATGAAATTATGAAAGGTGCACGCAAGTATCCACTCCTCGAAGCTCGAACCCAGAACTTCCTACAAAGAGGGATGTAAGACATGCATATTTGTCGCCAGGGGTCACTGGTTCGAATCCTAGCTTGGGAATGGGTGTTATTTGTGAGTGTCCCTTAATCAATTTCATCTATCATCACTCATCCTCATCTTCGCGATTAGCCAAAAGTGGTAGAAAACCGAAGTAGACCAAATCAATCAATCATGTATTAATATATTTGTTCGGGACCCCCCATCGTTTCACTAATTCTTATCTACTCATACTCATCGTCGCGATTAACGCACAGACAGAAATACGAAGTTAAATAATCAAATTCAATAAACGTGGTAGATAAACTTAAAATATATTTTAAAAAAATCATTTATTACTCATTGCATTATAGAAGTTCTATTATTCCTCCCTCCCCCAAGAAATTCCTATGACGCAGAACGCATTATGAAACTTCTTTCTTGACACCCCTGTAAATTTCCTACCCCTTACCGTTAAAGGTGACACAGCTTCAAATATATTATTATTAACTATTGTTATTTTTTACGAGAGTTTCTCAAGTGTAAATCCATCATTACCTAGCTAATGTCATCCAGACTTCATTTTGTGTTTTTTATCTAGCCCCATTGCAGAAAACATGGTCGTCTAGACTTTTGGCTCTAAAATATTTGAGATGTTCTCTCTAATGGAATTAACAGAGCCGTTGAATACGGCATCGTTCAATGGCGAATAATTTTACGTCGGCATTCATTGAATCATATTTGTGAGTGTCTTGGCGATATTTCGCCCGATCGGAAATACCAAATAATATTCCAACGTCATCTGGTTTACAACACGAGGGCGGGCTCTCGCGGTTTTCGGAGATTCGGGTTTGCCGAAGAACAAGAGGACTACGGTTGCGATTTCAATGTTTGAATTGTAAATATACGACCTGTCCTGAATTGCTGTAAAGCCGAATTCCATTCCAGATCGAAATTCAAGTGCTCGGCTATAGAGATAAGGTTTATCTAGGCTCTTCTCGGAGGTCAACGAAGTAAGTAAAAAGTTCCGGAAATCTAATTTAATTTGAAATATAAATTTCCTTCCGACCTCCTCCTCCTTGGAAAATAATTTTCAAGGAAACTTCTAAAGTTTCTGCGCGCGACGCTTTTTTTTTTCCGGCAGAGAACCATCTCTCACTTTTTCAGAAAGACTATCTTAAAACATGTCTGACAACTCATTCGACTGAATGAACCAACTCAATCAATTACGGTTTTGGTCTTTTGTTATGGAGAGATGTCTGTCTACTCATGTTTCAACCCACACGTAAGATACAAATATATTGTAATAAATCAGCTGTCGATATGTTAATTTCGTATTAGTGCCAATGGAACATAGTACATTAAGTGATAAGGTGTCTAACAAGTAGACACATGGTAATAATTAACAATGCAGAATATTTACTGGAAAATATACTTTTGATTAATACAAATTGCGGTTATGCATGGTTGTGTATTACGGCATAGCGATATGAACATAGTATAAAATTTCGAAACGTAAGGGGATCTTAATTTTCCCTATAAATCAGGGTAGATGATTACAAAACAATTTTTGCACTCGGCACAATAACTTCTGTTGACGCAAACCAGAAATAACCGGAAATATCAAAAAATTGACTATTTCAAGGGTTTTGTGTCATGCACACATGGCTTTCGGTGCCCTAGGGTCAACAATGAATAAGGGAAGCCATATGGTACCGTTCATCCAAAGAAGTGAAGCAGTAGAGCCAAACTCCGCCAAAAAAAGAGAGAAATATGATATTTCTAGTGTTGTGGGTTGCCTGACTTCCATCATTTCGCTGCTTCTCCTCCAGACGCCTCTCGCACACAGACAAAGGACCAGTGACACGCACGGAGGACGTCGATATCCCCAACCAAGAAGTGATAGAGCAGCTGCAGGCTGAACTTCGCCCATGAATAAAGTATTTCTAATTCTAATTTTGACGATACTCTGGACCAGTGGCATGCCCATGGTTTTTGAAAGGTGGAGTATGATGTTAAGTATACTTTTTTAGTAGTTGGCCCTCATTTTCCTTTTTTTCATGCCTTTGTCGTTCTTTTTTATTTTTTAGGAAAATTGGGCCAAAGGGGATTGTCCCCACCAACCGCCTTGAGCACGCCACTGCTCTGGGCAGTGTATGTATCTCCAATATATTTGCTTTCGTAAAATTTCCCAGGAGGATTATGTGCATCTCCGGTTCCTATGGGTGTTCGATCAACCTCGAAACTGAGTCAGCACGAAAGGAATGTTTGTGAAATGGATTAAGCACGAAAGGAATAACTGTGAAATGGTTTAACTGGCCAAGAAATAGCTGTGAATTGGAATAAGCGTTAAAGGAATAACTGTGAAACGAACAAAGTGCGAAAGGAATAACTACGAAATTGTTTAAGCGCGAAAGGAATAACTTGTGAATTGGAAAAAGCGCCAAAGGAATAACTGTGAAACGAACCAAGTGCGAAAGGAATAACTACGAAATTGCCTAAGCGCGAGAGGAATAACTTGTGAATTGGAAAAGGCACTAGAGGAATAACTGTGAAACGAACCAAGTGCGAAAGGAATAACTACGAAATTGCCTAAGCGCGAGAGGAATAACTTGTGAATTGGAATAAGCGCCAAAGGAATAACTGTGAAACGAACTAAGTGCGAACGGAAAAACTCTGTAATGGACTAAGCACAAAAGGAATAACTGTAAATTTGCAATAATCTCGAAAGGAATAACTTGTGAATTGGATTAAGGGCGAAAGGAATAACTGTAAAACAGTTTACGTTCAAACGAAATTAACAAAGCGCAAAGACACAACTGCGTTCGGGATTAAAATTTCGATTCCGTGCTTAATTCTCTTCACGGAGGTTCTATGCAGCGACTCATTCCTGTGACCTCTTTTATCGGTTCCCTTATCTCTTCCCACTTGAGCACCGAATGCTTCATTCCCCACACGCACTCGCCTAGTGTTTTGCCGCACGCCTGGATAACAAAATTGTCTAAATTGCCTTCGGTTCAGCCCCTGCGATACGGAGCCCAAAGGTCTTCTTTTCTTAGCCGCCACACCTCGTTGCCATGGATATAGCACGGATCTCTTTATTCGCACCAAGTCCCCTGGAAACCGACTGATGCAGTGCGTGGTCGTCTTTTGAACAAACCGCCCACGGCCATGACGGACGGAGGCGTAAAGAGCTCGCTTCACAGAGCGATTCTGCTACGTAGATCTTTCCCTCCGGGGGTTTGAGCTTGATTGTAATCTCATTGTTTGAGGAACAAGGAAAGAGAAGCTAGCTACCTCTGAAAGTAACACGATCATTGTTTAACACTATCTCTGGAGCAAACGATCGAAAACAAGTAGTGATTCGAGAAGGCTGATTGGGACTGGACCTATAGTTTAAAGTGGGATACGAACCACTTGTGCCTCCACCGGGTATCGAACCAGGTACCCCTTGTTTACAAAGGCGACGACGCTACCACTGCGCCATCGGAGGCCCCACGCCTCTACCAATGAACGCTTGTGAGGTGAAGGGAATGCATGAATAGGGAAATGCGGATGCAGCTACCAGCAACGCGTGCTGCTTCCTTCAGCCCACTCGCTCTATCCCCTTCTGTACTGTTATGCGCGGCTTTGCTCCGCAGATTCCCGTAACAGAATATATTAGGCGCATCCAGAAAGTAAGTTTCCCACTCGCCCACAGGTGGCAGGCCATGCGCATTGAAACCGATTTTGCGCATGCGTGAGAGGCACCTGCCGTGGCTAGTGAATGTCCTAGAAGACTCCTCCCGAAAGTCCTCTGTAGCGTCGCAGCAGCGATGACACATGGCGGCTCTTATTCAATCTCCCGCCGCGTGTGAGGTTCGTTCGGTGATCAAGTTCTTGAACGCACAAAACATGCAGCCGATCGAAATTCATCGTCAGCTGTGCCAGGTGTATGGGTCAGACGTCATGACCAAGCAGATGGTGCGTCGTTGGTGCAGGACATTTACTTAAGGCCGGCAAATTGTGCATTAGGACGAGCGGAGTGGGCGGCCATCGGCCGTTATGGAAGAGCTTGTGGAGCAGGTGCAGCAGCGCATATAGGAGGATCGTCGCATCACTATCACGGATCTCGGCAGCCATTTCCCCCAGATTTCTCGGTCGTTGTTGCACGACATTGTTACGAAACGCCTCTTGTTCCGGAAATTGTGTGCCCGGTGGGTGCCGAAACAACTGACGCCCGAACACAAAGGCAAACGCTTGGGAACGGCGCTGACATTTCTGCAGCGTTACCATGATGATGACGATTTTCTCAACGGGATCATCACAGAGGATGAAACGTGGGTTGCATTCAGCACCCCAGAAAGCAAGCAGCAGTCCATGCATTGGCGTCACAGTGGATCTCCATGCAGGACGAAGTTCAAACAGGCTGTGTCGGCGCGAAAAGTGATGTGCACGGTGTTCTGGGACAGATAAGGCATTCTGCCCAGAGGTGAGACTGTGAACGCTAAGCGTTACTGTGAAACACCGGGGACATTGCGACGCGGTAAGCTCAGTGTCGGGGTGATCTTGCTGCACGACAATGCGAAGCCGCATATGGCTAGGCGCACTGCAGGCCTTTTGGACAGATTCGGTTGGGAGGTGTTCGATCATCCATCGTACAGCCCGGATCTCGCTCCCAGTGATTACCACCTGTTTTTGCACCCGAAAAAGTTCCTGTCCGGTCAACATTTTCACAGCGACGAAGAGGTTCAGGCGGCTGTCACCCAGGCGGCGGACTTCTACGACGCAGGTATACAGAAGTTCGTCTCACGCTATGACAAGTACCTGAACTCCGGCGGGAAATATGTTGACAAGTAACTGGACAAGTACTGCATCTGTGTCAATAAATCATTGAATGAAATAAAGTTTCCTTTTTGTGCAGGACCACAGGGAAACTTACTTTCTGGATGCGTCTAATAGTTGTTGCTTTCGAAGAATTGTCTAACTTTTTACTATAGTCTGTTACAGTAATATGTGGAGCAAGGCCGCATATAATGGTAGACAAGGGCAGAAAGCGAGTGGGCAGAGTAAAGCAGTGCGCGCTGCTGGAAATGGCTGGTAGCTGCAGCCGTGGTTTCTCCTACTTGCACTCACTTCCTCTATGAAACGTTCATTGGTCGAGCTCTCTCGAAACACTACTTGCGCAGAGACCTGTTTTCGTTCGCTCGCTCCAGAGATTCCCTTGACAGAGTGTAGCTACCTCTGCCAGTAACTCTTGATATCATTGTTTCAGTTGTTGCTTTCGAGGAATTGTCTAGCTTTTAACCAAGCTGGGTTTTTCATAATTACACTACACTAGCGGGTCTCAAACTTTTATTCTCATTGTACCCTTTAGCGTAACTAAAGGTCTAATGTACCCCCACCGTAGGTTTTATGATTATTATTTCTTTTTTTGACTTCTTGATTGGTGGAGCGTTTTTGATATGTTGGAGGCGGATATCTGCAACAGAGCAAGATGGCATTTGGGCTGTATGTGGAAACATGGTAGACAAATAAACAGAATCCTAAGTTTATTATTTTTTCTCTTGTAGTCAACGATTATTACAAGCATAAAAACACAGTTTTTCGTTGTGAACACACACTCCCTTCATCAGACATTTATTTTAGTTTGACTAAAGATACTGTTATAACAATGGTTAAGATTTTTTAAATAAAAAAGAGAATCCGTTATACAATGGATGTTGTCAAAGTTGCATTGTTGTAATATAGCAACATATGGCACGAACACGATTTGGACATTATAAATCTAAACGCAAGAACAGGTTTGTCAGCTCACATCATCGAAGAGAAACATTTGATTAAAAACAGAAGGGTTATAAAAAGAGTAACGGGAAACATAGATATGAATATCTGGGAAGCTTCGTTCATTGCAGAAGAACACTGGAATAAATTAAGTAATGAAAATGTTAACATAGACCCACTATGGAGTTTTCTTTTTCATAAGTGGAGTAAGCCACCATCTTTAAAATTTAATGTAACAGACAACATCAAGAAAAACTCTGTGAAAGCAATGATGACTTTGAATTGCCTGATGATATTTGGGATTCATAATAGCTATTTTTTTAAATAAAAATAATGTGATCAAATTTTTTTATCTGTAATAAAAATAAAACCGACTGCTTGTTTTTTCACAGTTATGTTGCTATATTACAACAATGTAACATCGACAACGTCCATTGTATAACGGATTCTCTTCATTATTTAAAAAAAATCTTAACCATTGTTATAACAGTATCTTTAGTCAAACTAAGAATAAATGTCTGATGAAGGGAGCGTGTGTTCTCCTGAAATGTCACAACGAAAAACAGTGCCATTATGCTTGTAATAACCGTAGACTACAAGAGAAATAATTCTAGAATGCAAGCAATACGTACATACAAGAAAAACTGTTTATTATTTTATTGGGTATTCCTACGTTTGCAATCTTTACGATTAGTTACTAAAATATGAAACACATGTATGCTAAGAAGTATATAAAATAATTTAATTTTCATATATTTTTTCTAAAGTTATTGAAAAAAAGGAAAACAAAAATAAGTTTGTAAAAAACTGTCAAGCACAATTTTGGAGTTTTTATTGTAAATCCTCAGTTTCTAGTGAGAATGATGTGCCTGCATAGCCTGACAGTTTCCTGATGTCTGGTTGTGCTCTTGGAACTTTCAAGTGGAGATTCGGCTATAAATTTAGTCTCTTATAGACTTCGAACGAGTATTTTATTTCAAAACATGTGAAACAAAGGTAAAAGTGTCGGTGACAAAATCAGCTTTTTTGAGTGTTAAAGCTATGAAGTCTGGAACAATTCTATGAAGTCTGCTCTACACACCTGCAGCAAAAATGTCGTTTGGGTATTCTCAACATTTCTCTTCCGACCTGATCGCGTACCCCCATCAAGTCGTTCATGTACCCCTGGGGGCACGCGTACCACAGTTTGAACACCACTGCACTACACTACGTCATCCCATGGCGTGGATTGTGAAAATTGTCTACTCTAATACCTTGCATTGTAATCTAAATTTGTTCCCTGATATGAAGGTCGTTGCCGTGTAATCAAGGGGTTCCGGGTTCGATACCCGGTGGAGGTACATAGTAGTTCGAATCCAACTTTAAACTGTATGTCCAGTCCCGATTAGCTTTCCTGTACGTAAAGTGGACTTAACAACTAAATCAATCAATCAGTACACTACAGTATGCAACTCGAGAAAAATCCAGGTTGTATGGGGTGACCCCGACTGTGAAGAGTCAAAATGCCAAGCTCACTTCCACGTAGTATATATAATCGGAACTTTTTTTCTGAAAGCTAACGGGGCTATGGCGGCTGTACCTGCAGCCAGGAAAATCCTTTGGAGGATCTGTGTCGTACATATGTGCTTGTCCCTTCATCCATCTAATCACCATCCATCCCCATCGTCGCGATCTTCTAAAAAGTAAGGTGTTTTTCTAAAGTACATATTTATTTGCGAATTTTGCACCTTTTAGTGCATATTTGCATGCAATTTAAGTACATGACTATCCGCCCCCTAGTCATGGTTATTGCAGTAAGATTTCCTTTCTCTGTCGTCTTATTTGTTCCTTTTCCGTCTATCTTCTACATTGTGTGCCTGTCTTCTCCTCTCTCTCTCTCTCTTTCTATGTTTGTCACTCTCTCACTTTCTATCCCACCGATGGAGCGCGTTAAGTCTCACCTCGATTTTGCAGAGATCTGTCTCGTACTCTTCCTAGATTCGAAGTTTCTGATCTCGTTCTCTTCTCGGATTTTAAGGGACCGATACGGTGTCTTCTCCTATAACATCTACAATTCGGATTTTCTGAATGGTTTGCATCCGTTAACAGGATGTCTCATGGAAGTCAAGGAAAAGTAAAGAATTCAACAAGTTGGTCAATAAGTCAAGAAATTATACTTGTGGTCAAAAGGTTTTGCTATCACTGTGATTAATTGATTGATTTACTTTATTTTAGTTTGGTTTTCTGTCCTATCTAGCTAATCGCAGAGATGAAGATGAATGGTGATAACAGGCTGTCCCAGAAGTCCTGCACCATACAAGGGCTAAAATGAAACACACAATATCAGAAACAAAGACAGACTTTATTCAGCAAAGTACAGGCCTCCATATTCAATTACCTTCATCTTTCTTCGTTTTTGGAGGAGAATTGTAACAGGAGACGAGAAGTGGGTGATCATGCGGGTTTTGTAGCAATGTCTGGCAAATTGCAACTCTGCGCTGGGCCTGCACCTCTGTCAGCTCGTGCGGACTTTGTCGGGGCCGTTTAATGATGTAATCCATGTCATGCAAGCGACGGTTTACTGTCGATTTGGATGTCCCAACCACTCTTGCTAACACACGTGTTTCTATTGTGGTGTAGCATTCACAGCATCCTGCAGAGACTCGTTAATGTCCATCGGAGGTCGTCCCGTGCGGGGCTTGTCCGCGAGGCGTAGATCACCCGAAGCGAATTTTTTGAACCAACGGGAATCTGTCGGTCGATTCACCACTTCTTCATTCTCCACACGACAAATTGCCTCCGCTGTCGCTTTTGCTGTTAGTAGTTTTTTCCATAAGAAACCTAGCACTGCACGAAGTGCAATTTGGTCCTCACTCATCGTGCACATTTTAACTTCACTCTCTACACATGCAGTTAGTGCCATCACTTGATCCCACAAACCTGTCCTCTATGCCTGCCAACAGCCTTTCACCGGTGGCGCCACCTACCCTCGCAAACTTCACCTCTTGGAGCTCAGTGTGCTGATGGTGCAGGACTTCTGGGACAGCCTGGTAAGATGAGGTGAACGAAGTGACAATCATAAACATATACAGGGTGTCATTTTAATGGCGCCCACGGACCACGGAAACGTATAGAGGACATCAAAACAAACAACTTTTCTCAGTAACATTTTTCTCGTTGGTGCGTCGTTTCGGCGCTACAGTCGTTCATAAAAGCCCGTTTTGCCGCCTGAATGCTGGCAACCACACACAATATTTTATTGCATTTGTAACGTCATATCCCGTCGTGAAGCGATGCGTTCCAAGTTTACCAGGAACACGCATATTCTATGAAAAATGACATGGCTACAATCAGCCACATTATGTACCGTAAAACAAAACGAGAAAACAAGTTCTGTAACCTAACAGGAGGAAAACAAACGATACGAAAAATTGTAGAAAGAAAATAGAATTCAAGTGGAAGTGACCATATCGAATTTTGTCTCAGCTTACATGTCAAATATTTGGAAATCTAGTTACCAAGTTGGCATCTACAATTTAGTCTATCCACTTCGTTCTTATGATACTAGTTGTCTGTGACACACTGAACAGATGACAAAATAGAAATGAAATAACTCAAAATTCCAAAGGCAAGCAACAGATAATATAATGTATATTCAGAGCATTATGAGGCAAGTGTCAAAAATGATTGAAAATACAGGGATATAAGTAGTAGTAATACAAGCTCTAAGACGACTATGTGTTTATCTATGCACCGGATACACATGTAATAGTTTACAAATGTGAACAGTACTGATTCATCATTAGATTGTTACTGTGGTTGTACTTGTTTTAGCCGTAATGTAACAACGTGAACCTCGGATACTTCCGTTATCAGCACAAAAGTACCGCATGGCATCTGGACACAAACCTGTAGATATCAACCTTGCAACGAGATTTGCAAATATTTGGCATGTAGTTGGGCGTAAACAGCCACGTGTAAGCTGCAAGTCCAATAAAATGTATTGTTGTTGATATTTTAGATGTAGGCTGAGACAAAATCCGACATTGACATTTCATTTTGAATACGTTTTTTTACCATTTCTCATATCGTTGGTTCACTTCCCCCTTCCCCTGAGATGACTGCTGATCTTTTGGCTGGTAGGCTATGGTGTTCGGTCTGCTGGACGCGTTTCTCGCTTCGTTTTACAGCTAATAATGTGGTTGGTAGTTTGTCATTTTTCACAAAATTTGTGTGTTCCTTGGAACCCTGTCGTGCGCTGTTTCGCAGCAGGATATGACGTCACAGGTACGATCAAATGTTCTGTTGGGTTGCCAGCATCCAGGCGGCAAAACGGTCTTTTCTGAACGGCTGTAGCGTCGAATCGACGCACCAACGTGAAAAATGTTACTGGGAAAAGTTGTTTGTTTTGATGTCCTCTATACGAATCTGTGGCCCGTGGGTGCCATTAAAATGACACCCTGTATAGGAACGAGAACACGAGCACCACAGAAGATTGCGAGACCAGACGCCAGAGCCTCGCTAGTCTGCCAATGCAGTCCAGGGTGTACTGCATCAAAGAGAGCATTAATTGTTACATGCATTAATAGATAAAGCAAGTGTAATTCTCTTGTTAAAGTACAGACCGGCCTTTTGGTAGGTTTCTTTCATTTGAAAAAATATATATTTATTTTCTTAATTGCTAATTTCTAACTCGACCTAAGGAGAGGTCGAATAAATAAAGGTTAAGAAAAACTGAAAAAGGTCAAGAAAAGGTAATGATTTTTTTAGACACTCTGTTGACTATTATCATTAAATCCCGTGTGATTCTGTTGCTCTGCCTGAACGTTTGGGGATTTTCAAGCTGGGCAATATTAAGTTTACACGTCACTTCAGCAAAAGAAGACTGCAAAGTTGCGAGCACTCCAATAAACCAGATCTCGTCGCCTAATGGGCCATGGGAGGCTGTAAATAACGAACTGGGAGGTTCTGTAGAGGGGAAGGACCCCAGCACGACTTGTGAGGAAACTTGTAAAGTAGTTTTATTAATCTGTTTCCCCCAGATGGAGCTGTAATTAGAAATCTTTTCAGAAGCTCGGAGGTCTATTGATGTTACCCAATCGTACACCGAGGGAGGTACAAAATGTTATTAAGGGAATAAAAGACTTCAATTCTTTCTTTTATCTTCATTTTGCAAACACCCCTCCCCTCTCTTCGAAGTTAGACGTGGAAGCTCGCGCTTTGAACGTTACAGTTTCTCCCCACTCGACTACCTCAGAGCCATCTGTACGGTTGTTTCTGAAATCATGACTGGCAACTACGGAAAAAGCCTTAATTGCTTCCTTTGAAGTTCACGGGTCGATGAGGAATTAGTCACTTGCTTAAACTAATGTTCGCGAAGTCAAGGATTCTGACGAATCGTCTTTTTTTTTATGTGCCTGTCGGAACGAAACAAGCTTCCTACTTCAATATTGGACTTGAACGTTGTCGCCGAAAGTCTCGATCCAGTGTAATGGAAAGGAAGTCGTTATTGAGGTAGAGTTCAGTTCGTATTCAGCAACCGAAAGGAAAAAAAATAATCTCCCTGACTTGCTGATTGCAAGAGCTAGAAGTCTATCGTCGTGAACTGGCGACACGAGGGGGGTAAGAGACCTCGTTGTGACTGAATCACTTGATTTTTCAAGAGCATTAACTTCGGCCAATTCATTCATTCAGTGTCCGTGCGGCAGTGTTGCCAATGTCTTGCATTTCTTATACTCTCTAACCAGTATAGTGCTGCGGCAAGAAACCTCTGAAACGGGGTATAAGGGCTGACCCTTCATGACGACACCCAAATGTAAGTATCTCTTCCATGTCGTACACACTGTTCTGCATTTTGCAGACTACCGAGACTCAGTAGTAGGGTGTATCGAAAAAAAAACTTTTTTTCGAAATGTTAAGGTGGCTAGTGCGGAAAAGTGGCCATTTGTGACCAAAAACACGTCTGATTTTTTTTCAAATTTCTTGGGAGGTCGTTTGGGTGGCGCGCATCGACCTTGAAGTTTTGATAGTGATTTGGTTATGCAGCACGCACAACAATTTCACAAAAATGTCATTATTTGGCTATTTCATTTTATTGTTTTGTTTATGGCAAATATGTTACATTCGTGCCTTAGGGGTTGTTTCCTATGCTGTTTACGTATGATTTTGGTCAAAAATTGTCAATGTAAGGCTAAAAACTCCATTTTTTTCTATTGATGGTTTCCAATTGGTTTCGACTGTGTTTTATTCGAAAGTTTTCCGATATAAAAGACTAAATAAAATATTTTGGCTTTCTAATTGCTAACAGTTCCTCAATTACTGTCCAGCGCTTCGCTTATTTTCATACCTTATTATGCTTTGAAAATAACCCAGAGCTCACCACGAGGAGGTGGCTGGACTGCGACCTCCACCCACCCAAATTATGTTGGCAAACATAATTTTACTAAGGGGCAGGCCAAGATTTTCTTCTAGTTTTCTCCTTGAACTTTATAGTCACTTTTTGTTCGAAATGTCGGCATATGTTCTATAGATTCGAATTTCGCTTTGATGTAGCCATCACGTGCGCTGGCGCCGAAAACGGAAGAAGCAGCCTCTGTGATAATTTTCACAAGTCGCTCCACTCCTTGTGTGTGGCAGGGGAAGTCTTGAATTTCAGCTATTTTTTTTTGTTTTTAATGTAGTCATCTACTTCTTCATTTGTAATATTATTGGTCAACGGAAACCATCAATAGAAAAAATGGAGTTTTTAGCCTCACATTGACAATTTTTGACCAAAAGCATACGTAAACAGCATAGGAAACCACCTCTAAGGCACGAATGTAACATATTTGCCATGAACAAAACAATAAATGTTCATAATGCAGAAAAAAATGAAATAGCCAAATAATGACAGTTTTGTGAAATTGTTGTGCGTGTTGCATAACCAAATCACTATCAAAACTTCAAGGTCGATGCGCGCCACCCAAACGACCTCCAAGAAATTTGAAAAAAAATCAGACGTGTTTTTGGTCACAAATGGCCACTTTTCCGCACTAGCCACCTTAACATTTCGAAAAAAAGTTTTTTTGGATACACCCTACTCTGGAGTAAGGACTTTGTCAGTGTAATCCTCTGTCAAGCTCGTGTTGTGATATGTCCATATGTTTTTGTGACTGTCCCATCATCCATCTCATCTTATCATCACTCATCTTCATCTTTACGATTAAACAAAAGTTGCAGAAATGCGATAATAAATAAAAACAAATCAATCAAAACCTCTGAAAAAATATATAACTTTTTGTTCCATCAGCAACACTGTACAATCACTTGTGACAATGTTTGAATGACAGAAAACAAACTTTATTATCATGATTTACTTTCAAGTTTTGGTCCCGCGTTCGAATCTCGGCTGGTTTTTTGTGCCTTCATCATATCATCACTCATCCTCATCTTCGCGATTAGCCAAAAGTGGCAGAAAATCTAAGTAAAATAAACCAATACAATCAATTTCTAAAGTTCTTCCCTCTTTTAATGCTTCTGTATGGTTTATGGCCAAAGGAGTTCGTTATGTCAACTTTATGGCCAGCTAGGCTAATTAGGACTGTGTCTATAGTTTGAAATGTGCCACCGCAGGAGATCGAATCAAGGACCTGTTGTACTACATTTTAAGGCGTAAATTCATAATTCATTTTTGCCAATTTATGGCATGCAATACCGATTTGTCACTGCGGAAACTTAGTAACATGTTTTCTGAGATGGAAACCCTGGTAGATGGGAGAGACCACTTTAATCGCGATGCAATGGTATACGGCCACCCGTGCGGAAATTTCATCAAGGACAGCAAAGAGTGAAGGGAACAAGCGTCTCGACTGCTTAGCTCTCCAAGTCATTCTGCCCTTCCCCCCTCCCCCTCATAGATGCAGTTAAGCCACCCTTCAACACCCCCTTCCCCTCTCCGAGGTTTCCCCAGTGATGACGCTGTCGTTAAGCTGAAGATGCTACCATGAGCTTAGTTGGTTCACGCATCACGTCCCAGTGGTTGATAGCGAAGATGAAAAATGCTTGTTTGGAATAGATGGAGCGCATACGGAGTTGCCTCGCAGGATACAGTGACCCCTGGAGCTGCAGTCAAACGTTTTCTAACATTGTTTTCCTATGCGACCAGACAGGTGGCTTGGGAATGTCCGGTCTCTTAGACTTCTTATTGTTATTCTTCTTCTTCTTATTATTATTATTAGTAGTAGTAGTAGTAGTACTAATACTAACAGAAGATGATGATCCTGACCGTGAAAAAACTTCTAACTAAACCGCGAACATAAAATTAGAAGAAGAAATTTGTAAAAAGTTAATGGCCGGAAAATTTCTTAATATTCGTTTAATTGATTGATTGAGTTTTGTTTAAGTCCATTTTATGGAATGGAGACTGGAACTACAGTTTAAAATGGGATCCGAATCACTGGGTGTCGAACCTGGGACCCCTTGATTAGAAGGTGATGCCGTTGCAACTACGCCATAAGAAACACGCACAATGTTCGTTTAACAAATTAGCATGTAATTTAGTTTTTATCACCCTTATCTTCAGTGTTCTGGAGTATATTCAGAGATGACTTCTCGATAAGATTTCCAACATATACTCATCTTCAGAGTGCTGGGAATAGTCCGAGCCTTAAAATTAACCTTATTAGCTCCTCAACTTTCGAGAAGAATATTCAATAACGCTACTCTCATTCTCAGAGTGCTGGAGAATATTCCGAGCCTTAGAGAGCTAAAGTCACTCTCATCTTCAGAGTTCTGGGAACATTCCGAACCTTAGATATCTAAAGTTACTCTCATCTTCAGAGTGCTGGGAATATTCCGAGCCTTGGATATCTAACGCCACTGTCATCTTCAGAGTGCTGGAGAATATTCTGAACCTTAGAGAACTAAAGTCACTCTCATCTTCAGAGTGCTGGGAATATTACTAGCCTTAGAGAGCCAAATCACTCTCATCTTCAGAGTGCTGGAGAATATTCCGAGCCTTGGATATCTAACGCCACTGTCATCTTCAGAGTGCTGGAGAATATTCTGAACCTTAGAGAACTAAAGTCACTCTCATCTCCAGAGTGCTGGGAATATTACTAGCCTTAGAGAGCCAAATCACTCTCATCTTCAGAGTGCTGGAGAATATTCCGAGCCTTGGATATCTAACGCCACTGTCATCTTCAGAGTGCTGGAGAATATTCTGAACCTTAGAGAACTAAAGTCACTCTCATCTCCAGAGTGCTGGGAATATTACTAGCCTTAGAGAGCCAAATCACTCTCATCTTCAGAGTGCTGGAGAGTATTCCGAGCCTTGGATATCTAACGCCACTGTCATCTTCAGAGTGCTAGAGAATATTCTGAACCTTAGAGAACTAAAGTCACTGTCATCTTCAGAGTGCTGGGAATATTACTAGCCTTAGAGAGCCAAATCACTCTCATCTTCAGAGTGCTGGAGAGTATTCCGAGCCTTGGATATCTAACGCCACTGTCATCTTCAGAGTGCTGGAGAATATTCTGAACCTTAGAGAACTAAAGTCACTCTCATCTCCAGATTGCTGGGAATATTACTAGCCTTAGAGAGCCAAATCACTCTCATCTTCAGAGTGCTGGAGAGTATTTCGAGCCTTGGATATCTAACGCCACTGTCATCTTCAGAGTGCTGGAGAATATTCTGAACCTTAGAGAACTAAAGTCACTCTCATCTCCAGAGTGCTGGGAATATTACTAGCCTTAGAGAGCCAAATCACTCTCATCTTCAGAGTGCTGGAGAATATTCCGAGCCTTGGATATCTAACGCCACTGTCATCTTCAGAGTGCTGGAGAATATTCTGAACCTTAGAGAACTAAAGTCACTCTCATCTCCAGAGTGCTGGGAATATTACTAGCCTTAGAGAGCCAAATCACTCTCATCTTCAGAGTGCTGGAGAGTATTCCGAGCCTTGGATATCTAACGCCACTGTCATCTTCAGAGTGCTAGAGAATATTCTGAACCTTAGAGAACTAAAGTCACTGTCATCTTCAGAGTGCTGGGAATATTACTAGCCTTAGAGAGCCAAATCACTCTCATCTTCAGAGTGCTGGAGAGTATTCCGAGCCTTGGATATCTAACGCCACTGTCATCTTCAGAGTGCTGGAGAATATTCTGAACCTTAGAGAACTAAAGTCACTCTCATCTCCAGATTGCTGGGAATATTACTAGCCTTAGAGAGCCAAATCACTCTCATCTTCAGAGTGCTGGAGAGTATTTCGAGCCTTGGATATCTAACGCCACTGTCATCTTCAGAGTGCTGGAGAATATTCTGAAGCTTAGAGAACTAAAGTCACTCTCATCTCCAGAGTGCTGGGAATATTACTAGCCTTAGAGAGCCAAATCACTCTCATCTTCAGAGTGCTGGAGAATATTCCGAGCCTTGGATATCTAACGCCACTGTCATCTTCAGAGTGCTGGAGAATATTCTGAACCTTAGAGAACTAAAGTCACTCTCATCTCCAGAGTGCTGGGAATATTATTAGCCTTAGAGAGCCAAATCACTCTCATCTTCAGAGTGCTGGAGAGTATTCCGAGCCTTGGATATCTAACGCCACTGTCATCTTCAGAGTGCTAGAGAATATTCTGAACCTTAGAGAACTAAAGTCACTGTCATCTTCAGAGTGCTGGGAATATTAATAGCCTTAGAGAGCCAAATCACTCTCATCTTCAGAGTGCTGGAGAGTATTCCGAGCCTTGGATATCTAACGCCACTGTCATCTTCAGAGTGCTGGAGAATATTCTGAACCTTAGAGAACTAAAGTCACTCTCATCTCCAGATTGCTGGGAATATTACTAGCCTTAGAGAGCCAAATCACTCTCATCTTCAGAGTGCTGGAGAGTATTTCGAGCCTTGGATATCTAACGCCACTGTCATCTTCAGAGTGCTGGAGAATATTCTGAACCTTAGAGAACTAAAGTCACTCTCATCTCCAGAGTGCTGGGAATATTACTAGCCTTAGAGAGCCAAATCACTCTCATCTTCAGAGTGCTGGAGAATATTCCGAGCCTTGGATATCTAACGCCACTGTCATCTTCAGAGTGCTGGAGAATATTCTGAACCTTAGAGAACTAAAGTCACTCTCATCTCCAGAGTGCTGGGAATATTACTAGCCTTAGAGAGCCAAATCACTCTCATCTTCAGAGTGCTGGAGAGTATTCCGAGCCTTGGATATCTAACGCCACTGTCATCTTCAGAGTGCTAGAGAATATTCTGAACCTTAGAGAACTAAAGTCACTGTCATCTTCAGAGTGCTGGGAATATTACTAGCCTTAGAGAGCCAAATCACTCTCATCTTCAGAGTGCTGGAGAGTATTCCGAGCCTTGGATATCTAACGCCACTGTCATCTTCAGAGTGCTGGAGAATATTCTGAACCTTAGAGAACTAAAGTCACTCTCATCTCCAGATTGCTGGGAATATTACTAGCCTTAGAGAGCCAAATCACTCTCATCTTCAGAGTGCTGGAGAGTATTTCGAGCCTTGGATATCTAACGCCACTGTCATCTTCAGAGTGCTGGAGAATATTCTGAACCTTAGAGAACTAAAGTCACTCTCATCTCCAGAGTGCTGGGAATATTACTAGCCTTAGAGAGCCAAATCACTCTCATCTTCAGAGTGCTGGAGAATATTCCGAGCCTTGGATATCTAACGCCACTGTCATCTTCAGAGTGCTGGAGAATATTCTGAACCTTAGAGAACTAAAGTCACTCTCATCTCCAGAGTGCTGGGAATATTACTAGCCTTAGAGAGCCAAATCACTCTCATCTTCAGAGTGCTGGAGAGTATTCCGAGCCTTGGATATCTAACGCCACTGTCATCTTCAGAGTGCTAGAGAATATTCTGAACCTTAGAGAACTAAAGTCACTGTCATCTTCAGAGTGCTGGGAATATTACTAGCCTTAGAGAGCCAAATCACTCTCATCTTCAGAGTGCTGGAGAGTATTCCGAGCCTTGGATATCTAACGCCACTGTCATCTTCAGAGTGCTGGAGAATATTCTGAACCTTAGAGAACTAAAGTCACTCTCATCTCCAGATTGCTGGGAATATTACTAGCCTTAGAGAGCCAAATCACTCTCATCTTCAGAGTGCTGGAGAGTATTTCGAGCCTTGGATATCTAACGCCACTGTCATCTTCAGAGTGCTGGAGAATATTCTGAACCTTAGAGAACTAAAGTCACTCTCATCTCCAGAGTGCTGGGAATATTACTAGCCTTAGAGAGCCAAATCACTCTCATCTTCAGAGTGCTGGAGAATATTCCGAGCCTTGGATATCTAACGCCACTGTCATCTTCAGAGTGCTGGAGAATATTCTGAACCTTAGAGAACTAAAGTCACTCTCATCTCCAGAGTGCTGGGAATATTACTAGCCTTAGAGAGCCAAATCACTCTCATCTTCAGAGTGCTGGAGAGTATTCCGAGCCTTGGATATCTAACGCCACTGTCATCTTCAGAGTGCTAGAGAATATTCTGAGCCTTAGAGAACTAAAGTCACTGTCATCTTCAGAGTGCTGGGAATATTACTAGCCTTAGAGAGCCAAATCACTCTCATCTTCAGAGTGCTGGAGAGTATTCCGAGCCTTGGATATCTAACGCCACTGTCATCTTCAGAGTGCTGGAGAATATTCTGAACCTTAGAGAACTAAAGTCACTCTCATCTCCAGATTGCTGGGAATATTACTAGCCTTAGAGAGCCAAATCACTCTCATCTTCAGAGTGCTGGAGAGTATTTCGAGCCTTGGATATCTAACGCCACTGTCATCTTCAGAGTGCTGGAGAATATTCTGAACCTTAGAGAACTAAAGTCACTCTCATCTCCAGAGTGCTGGGAATATTACTAGCCTTAGAGAGCCAAATCACTCTCATCTTCAGAGTGCTGGAGAGTATTCCGAGCCTTGGATATCTAACGCCACTGTCATCTTCAGAGTGCTAGAGAATATTCTGAGCCTTAGAGAACTAAAGTCACTGTCATCTTCAGAGTGCTGGGAATATTACTAGCCTTAGAGAGCCAAATCACTCTCATCTTCAGAGTGCTGGAGAATATTCCGAGCCTTGGATATCTAACGCCACTGTCATCTTCAGAGTGCTAGAGAATATTCTGAACCTTAGAGAACTAAAGTCACTCTCATCTCCAGAGTTCTGGGAATATTACTAGCCTTAGAGAGCCAAATCACTGTCATCTTCAGAGTGCTGGAGAATATTCCGAGCCTTGGATATCTAACGCCACTGTCATCTTCAGAGTGCTGGAGAATATTCTGAACCTTAGAGAACAAAAGTCACTCTCATCTCCAGAGTGCTGGGAATATTACTAGCCTTAGAGAGCCAAATCACTCTCATCTTCAGAGTGCTGGAGAGTATTCCGAGCCTTGGATATCTAACGCCACTGTCATCTTCAGAGTGCTAGAGAATATTCTGAGCCTTAGAGAACTAAAGTCACTGTCATCTTCAGAGTGCTGGGAATATTACTAGCCTTAGAGAGCCAAATCACTCTCATCTTCAGAGTGCTGGAGAGTATTCCGAGCCTTGGATATCTAACGCCACTGTCATCTTCAGAGTGCTGGAGAATATTCTGAACCTTAGAGAACTAAAGTCACTCTCATCTCCAGATTGCTGGGAATATTACTAGCCTTAGAGAGCCAAATCACTCTCATCTTCAGAGTGCTGGAGAGTATTTCGAGCCTTGGATATCTAACGCCACTGTCATCTTCAGAGTGCTGGAGAATATTCTGAACCTTAGAGAACTAAAGTCACTCTCATCTCCAGAGTGCTGGGAATATTACTAGCCTTAGAGAGCAAAATCACTCTCATCTTCAGAGTGCTGGAGAATATTCCGTGCCTTAGAGAGCTAACATTACCCTCATCTTCAGAGTGCTGGAGATCATATTTACCTTTAGAGAGGTAACTGCACTCACATCTTCAGAGTGCTGGAGAAGATTTGAAGCCTTTGAAATCTACTTCACTCAGATGACTATAAAAGTAGCTAATAAGTAGCATGTGGTACATGTTTGCACAGATTTTATATTTTTGATTGATTGATTGATTTGGTGTCATAAGTTTAAATTATGCACACTAATGCTAATCGGGACTGGACCTACAGTTTAAAGTGGGATCCGAACCACTAGTGCCTCTACCGGGTATCGAACCCGGGACCCCTTGATTACAAGGCGACGACGCTACCGCTGCGCCATCGGGGAGGCCTGATTTCTTTATATTTTTATCACAATTATATAATCAGAAGATAACTTGTAAATTCTCGTCAGGCACAAGTGTTGTGTGAAGGATGGAAAATTTATATAAGTGAGGGAGAAGGGACAAGAAGAAGCCAGAAGAGGGAACATTCCTTGCGGTGACAATAATGGAAGGAACAAAGAAGAATTTTCATTTTTAAAAAATCGCTCCACTTAGAGGACTTTGGTGGATACGAGGTCCTCTTGTCCTGAAAGAGCTTTCACGAAACTCGGGGAGGCGGGAAATTTATTCCTAAACTAACCCGGGTAGCTAGAAATTCAAAACAGCCTGAACTAATTATGCAAATTGGCATTAACGATTCCAGATTCGCCGCCCTCCATTCTCCACCCGAGCAAATTTTCCCCGGACAGGGAGTTTGAAGTTTGTGCGGGGGAGTTTTTTTTTTTTTTTTTTTTTCATTTTTTAAAGAAACCCACCACCAGATGTCTGTTATTCCGCTCCAGGGGTGCGGAATTATTCTGCTGGTTAGCGCTTCCTTTCGCGGACGATGATAGCTGCCACTTTCGTATGATGCGAAGCCTGTCGCGCTTTGCCGCGGGTGAAGGGGCTGGGGGAAACGTCCACGGCGAACCCTTCGCGCTGGTTGCGTTGGGAATCTGATAAGCCACTTAGCTTTAAACCAGGCTACCACTTCGGTTTCCACTATGGAGAAATGGTCTTTCGTTTCTGGTGGAGCTTTGGGGTTGTAATTGCAATTTTCGTTATTTCCGGTAATAGGGGGTTTATCCAGAATTTTTCATCGGTGGAGTTTGATATCATATTTAGGGGGTGTAAAGGTAAATTTAGAGCAAAAATTACTATAAACTGGGCCTGTGAAAATAGTTAGGGGGTGTTGTAGTTTTGGAGGGTGTTAGGGAATTCTTTGGGGTGAGTGGATATTTCACTTTCTGGTAGCAGTCTGCGAATTAAACTCTGTACTTGATTGTGTGACGTCTTGTTCCAATACGTTCTTGTTCTTGGCAATCCGTCACAACCCATTTTTTTATTATTTTTGGAAGTACGTGCGTTCCCTTGGATATCTCCCTGTAATAGAAATAAAATAACACACCCCCCAAAAATACATATGCGAAAATATATATATATATATTTGGTTGTTCTATCACGGGTGGTTCGCGTGCTGTTAGGAAGAAAACCAAGGATCAGACAAATCAAAATGGGCAAAGGTCAAACTACTAAATCCCAGTTTTTTAAGGTACTAAATAGTGCGTCGCATATACCGCCATCTGGTCCGGAGTTTTGTAGCGGGCTCGTCTAGTCCCACTCCCGACGAACTAACGTGTATATGACTGAAAACATGCAACTGCTTTTTTTTTTGGCCCCTCCAAAAAAATACCTGCTACCCAAGAAATTATACAGGGGAAGGTGAACTTATCCTAAACGGCGCCCAGTGCCCTGCTTCATTACCTGAACAGTAAGATTGGGTATTTTCTCAATATACTTTTTATTTCTTTAACAAGTGCAATTTTTTTTTATTTCTTACAACAACAATAGTAACAACGTGTTCTCTATAAATAAGTCGCAATAACAGTTTTCACAAAAATTTGCTACGACGATCAACGTCGACCATTCTTTTTATTTACATTTTTTTTTGATTCCCACTATCTCTTACAAACACTTATCCTTACAAAAACTATATCCATATTCATTCCTTCTCTTAACTACTCTCATATTTTGCAGGAATTAGCCCCGGCGATAGGAAATTATTTGCAACTGAAGTCACGATGTTTTCTAGACTTTTAAGTAAAGAGGGGGGGGGAAAGGGAGGTGAAAGATTCAAGATTTATTAATTAAAGTAACACGGTAAACTAAACCCTTTTGGTAAAATACTTAACTACATGTCCGTAAGGTTCCACGTTCTTGTCGACGTCCCAGGTGTACGGGAAGATAAAGGCTGAGTCACGCCCACATTGACTCATGCGGCTATCACGTCGTGGAGCAACGTTGCTGGAGTTACCATAAAGTTATCGCGGTCGGCTGGGAGAGAACACTGGCTCGCCCAACAAGGAAAACGTCTGCCCCGAGAAGCTCGCTAGGTGGCAGTCTCGTCGATCCCATGCGAGTTTTTGGGAAACAAACGAAGTTTCTCAGCGAACTAAATCCTAAGCATCGGATCTAATTCCTCTTATACAAGGTGGACCGAAGAATGTGGCGAAACGGGATAAACAAGTCCCGATTCACCACAATGGGGAGGGTGAGAAATAGTTTGTTTATTTCGAACACGGTACTCCTGGTGTCGTAATGTGCTGTGTTAACTTCTCCGGGATGTTATATGTGAATGTCCCTTCAAGTACGTGCCCAGTTTCTTTTGCAAGAAAAATTGTCGTGAAGTATCGAGGCTATTTTCTGTGTGAAATACATACTTTTCAAGGGAGCGTGATATCAAGATATGCTATTTCCTGTGTGAAATACATACTTTTCAAGGGAGCGTGATATCAAGATATGCTATTTCCTGTGTGAAATACATACTTTTCAAAAGAGCGTGATATCAAGAAATGCACCGATAATTTAAGACTATATTTGAAAATCCATTGGACGAAGGTGGTATTAGAATAACTTAGACGATGATCATGCAAAGTTAATCATAAAGACAACTAAAAATGTTGTGGCATATTCCTGTATACAGACCAGTTCGTGCATATATATATTTTTTGTATTCCTTTTAATTACAGATTTTTTTCTCAACACGAAAGCATAATTTTAACTATGTCAAACATTATTAGTTATAAACATAACTCCGTTATACAATATTGCAAATGATACTCACTGGTTAACATTTTTTTCTTAAGCCGCACTCCGTGGCGTAGAGGTTAGCACAGCGTGCTACGACACCAGGGTCCCTGGTTTTTTATGAGTATCTCTTCATCAATTTCATCATGATATCACTTACCTTATTCTCATCGTCGTGATTAGCCAAAAGTGGCACAAAAGCGACACTAAATAACAAAAATTAAATCAAATAATTATTGTCCTATTAACAATGGCATGAAACTAAGGAATAACGATCTCATTCCAAAGCAGGTTTTCGAAATTAATCTATATTTCACATTTAGTGCAGCAACAAAGATTTACAACCGATAAGGTCAAACACAGCGACAAAATAAAAATTAAGTGTATGTCGAATTTGCACCCCTATACGAAAATAATTTTAAATTTAAGCATAGATGCTTAAATAAAATTTGCCACTCCTCCATGGTTATTACTTTGGAGAGAGAAAACTGTAACCACGGAGAATTTGTTGTACCTAAAGCTCTCAATTTAGGAATATAACATGTCCCCCCAATTGTATCTCTAGATCTACGCTTTACCACACACTTTGATTTGGAAAATGTCATCCACCCCATCCACGAATAGTGGCACCGTATTCAACAGCACAACACGCACTGCCATTTTCGATACAGACGCCACAGGGCAGACGCAGTGTGATTTTCAATTTTTAGCAGCTGGAACGTCGCTACCTCTCAACGCAGCATCCAGGATAGGCCATACAACTGTGTGACATAGAAGGTCAACATTTGCTATTATACTATGTTGAGCGTTCCTGAAGGCGCCCATTTGTTTGCACAAGACATACATTTGCAACAACAGCCTGCAGACGACAGGTGGCGAGAACTGTACCAGAATAAATTTCTCGTCTATAGTTTAACTTCAATAAGAGAAACTGGTAGCTGAGCGCGATAAGCGGCCAACTCTCGATCTCGCTATCGAAGTTCCCGAGTTCAAGGCCCGGACTGGCTGTGGACTATGGATGTTATTTGAGAGTGTCCCTCCCTCAGTGTAATCTAGTCATTCTCGTGCAGCATCTTAATTCGGAGCCTCTTGGTTTCAGCAGGCCAGAATTTAAAGAGGAGGGCTTCCGTTTTTAGCTGGGGGAGCGGGTATTGACAACACTGTTAACCCGGACTTTCATATACATAAATTCTAGACCACGTTTCACACTTGGTGAATTTCTTACAAGGGAAGGGCAATAAATTGAAATAGACGAGTAGAGGAACGATCGGGTCATCGCCTACGAGTCCCATTTTTTCTTCGTCTAAAATTCCGATTTCAGACTGAGAATAATAGTACATATAGTCCTTGGTTTATTGTTCTATCTGTGTGTTATATGTTATATCAATATCATGTAAATGATATTGATATGGGAGCCATTTGGTAAGTAAAACTTAGCTTTCTTAGTACTTCTATAAAAGGAAATTACATACAATTTTATTTATGGCAATTAGAAATTAAACTTTGTTATCTTCCTACATGTAGTTTATATTCTCAATTTCAAATAAAATTCTAAATTCTGTAAAAAAGATCAAGATATTGACTCATTTTCACCACAGTAAAACATTCAGAAACAATAAAAAATGTTAGAAAAATACTCATAAGTCCAGAGCCATCTATTGCTCACCATAGCAAACCATATCCCAACATAGTAGGGATTTTTTTAAACCTATTTTATTTTCAAATTATTCAATAATAAGTTAAAATTAGACAATATTGTAAAGAACTATTCAAATTTGTTAATATAAAACTTTGTAGAAATTATGTCAACTTGTATTCGATTCTGGAAAGGAAAAATATCAATAAAGAATGAGGTGAAAAATTATCAAGAACACTACTAAAATAAGATGGCTGAAGCCTGAAATCAAAAAATTGTAAGTAATTTCTTATTTCTTTATCCCAGGTTGCGTTTGTGTTTTACCGAAGCAGTGAGACGTGTAATATTCGTATATTTCACATCAAGTGCTTAAAAAACGTCAAAGTGTCTACTGTCCAGCCAGTGATACTGCAACGGAATCTGTTACCTTGGAGTTGATCGTGGCGTCTTAGGTGACGGTGACATGTATCTCTCAGATGCATATTTCGTTATGTTTTGGCACACGCAGGAGATGTGCTTGTTCTATTGTCTCACATTGCATCCTTTTACCATTGGCTCTAGATAGGTTTTAAGCAGTAGGTTAGCCTTCCTCAGCATAAAGTGGAAAACATACTTTGAATTGTACAGTCACCGGCAATAAAAGTGGGACACCTAGATGCTGATATACTCGCTTCCTGACTAGGTGTTATGTGTGTTGCCTAACTCTACGGCGATAAGTGGATTTTAGAAGCAAATTTTCAACGACAACTTCTACCAGCGCCGTAGGGTTAGGCAACACACACAACACCTTGCAGCGAAGCGAGTATTTAAGGATCTAGTTGTCACATTTTTTTCCCGGTGACTGTACAATATCTTATCCTATCTCGGGACTGAACCCCGCCCCTTTTCCGTTTTCATTGTGATTTTTTTGTCGCCGTATCGACTTTTAACGTTATACGATTCGAGCAATTCAATATCCATTTCGACAGACTGTTTCTGACAGGCTATGAATGATCATTCCCGCGCGATTTAGAGAGAGAGAAAGAGAGAGATAGAGCAAGAAACACACCATCTGGAAATCTCCCCGGAGTTCAGAAATCACGAAACGGATCCCTCACGTTTACACATCGAATTGTGCAAATTTCCTTCCTCCTTCTCTCTCTCTCTCTCTCTCTCTCTCTCTCTCTCTCTCTCTCTCTCTCTCTCTCTCTCTCTCTCTCTCTCTCCCTCTCTCTCTCTCCTCGAGTTTCTCCGACTGCTAAAGCGTTCCTTTCTTCCCTTCTCCTTTCGGCAAACAGAGTTTCCTAAGTAGCCCGGAGATCCTGTCGCATCGCGAGATTAATCCGTCAGGGATGTTAACGGTGAAAGGCTTCCCTAGCCGTAACCATGGAGACGACACGTTACCTTTTATGATTTGCCAAAGCGACGAAGTGGCGAAGGTTGATGTTGAATCTCCGGGAGGTTTTAAAAGGGGGCGGGTGTGGGGAGGAGAGAAATGTTCCCGAAAAAGTCTCTTGAAAAGAGATTTGGAAGAAATTTTCCTCTCTTTCTTCCGTCTGAATAAGTCATGCAGTTCTTTCATTGGAAGAAGAGGACGTCAAACGTATTACAATGCAGGTGATTGGATCGCTGAATTAGATTTTTGAATCTTTTCGTGAGCAGCTCGGGTGGTCCCCTAACTTCCTCCTCTGGTTTCACGTAGGAGGATGGGGAATACTTTCAAAAGTTTTTAACATCTCTGGAACGGCTTATGTGTGATACTTCTGGAGGTTCTCAAGACTTCAACGAGGAGATTGAGGTTGAAAAATATTCATCCATCCATTGTCTCTGAAAGTGTCGGCTGTGTGTGTGTGTGGGGGGGGCTATCATACAGAAAAGTTGAGCTGCATAGAAAATGTTCTTACAGTTCAGAAATGAGTGTTATGAAGTCTTCATTTGACTTTCTTAATTGTGTTTCAGCCGACTTCCGTGGTGTAGTGGTTAGCACAGCCAGCGCGCTACGAAACCAGGGGTCCCGGGTTCGAATCCTGTCCTGGGCATTGGTGTCCTTTGTGAGTTGATTGATTGGGTTTATTTTACTTCCCGCCACGTTTGGCTAATCGCGAAGATGAGGATGAATTATGATATGATGAAATTCATGAGGGGACACTCACACTTGGCCAGGCCGGGATTCGAATCAGAGGCCCCTTGCGTGTTCCTTGCAAGTGCCTCTTCATCAATTTCAGCCAACGTGGCAGGAAGTAAAATAAACTAAATCAATCAATCATTTCTGTCTGTCAATGGTCACTACTGGCCAGAAGGTTCATCCTTGTTCACTTCCCGCCAATAGATCGTGTTGTGTCTGCTGGATAACCTTTCCAGCCATCAAGTGATTCCTTCCACCCGCTCACACGAGCGCTGTAGACAACACTTGCTTTGGTCTCGGCCAGTCAGAATTCGTCACTCCCTTTGGGAGAGAAATTCGAGCGCTGGGTTGCCACAGTCAAACCGAATCAACAACAAAAGTTTTTCAGCTGCCGATCTATAAACATTGTGTTGAGTCCCGGTAAGGCCGTGGGTGTGACTTTGTATTTGTTCCCTCATCTATTTAGTCCAATCTGCCGATTAACCTCAGGAAGTACCCTGTAAAGAGTGCGGTGGAACGTAACACTTAAGTGTGGTCTCAGACTTAGTGTAACGCAAAACTCCTACTGATGTTAACGCGGAATTTGTGATATGTTGTCTGTGTACACCATGAGCTGTCTAAGAACATCAAGTGTAGAGGCCTTTAATCCAGTGGATTGGGTGTTTCGTAAACCAGCCAAGTGACCACCAAATTTCCAGGCTTTTTTTTAAAATCGATTAAGGGTTCATTCGGTTAGTAATCTCAGCTGAATCGATTCGAGTGAATGGATCCATGTAGTACAAATGAATAAGTACATTAGCTTAATTTCCCTTATAATTTCGCTGAATAAATGCACCTATTGTGAATGTGGTATAAGTATCGTACACAAGCCCAAGAATTAAAACAAGAATGAAAGAGGTCAAAATTAGTGCTGTCTGTTTCTGTTGGGTCCCTAACCACGTGGGCATAACAGGGGAACGAAGCAGCTGATGCTGCCGCCAAGTCTGCTGATGCTGACGGTGACGTTCTCGTCCACCTTCTGCCAGCTAGTAGTGACCTGCAGAATGTGTTTCGTGGTTACTGTCTTGACACTTGGCAGGAAGAGTGGGATGCGGAAACTGAGAACAAGCTTCACGCTAGGTACTTGGCGTTCCTCGTCCCGTCTCTCTCGTCGAGAAGAACTTATTCTTACCCGCCTGCGTATAGGACACAGCCGTCTAACGCATGGTCACTTGCTGCAAGGGCTGGACCCTCCGATGTGTCGTGTTTGTAACGTTGTTTTAAGTGTTCGGCATATTCTTATTGAATGTGCCGAGTTTGGTATCCTCGGACAGACTTTTAATCTTCTCAGCTGTTCGTCATCGCTGTTGGGTGATGGCAACAGTGTTTTATCAAATGTTTTTAGATTTTTGCCAAGAGCTGGTTTCTTCCCCCGTCTGTGAGCAAGCTTTTAGTATTTTCTGACTTTTTAATGTGTTGTGCATGTTTAGTGCAGGTCTTTTTACAACCTTGCACTTTTAATTTTTCCCAATGGGCTTTTTAAAGTCCTTGTTTTAATCTCTTAAGTCAGACTTTTAGATAAGAGGATATTTCCCCGCAAAAATTGAAGGGTGCAAAATGGCCTCACCTAAAAACTTTAATAAATTCATTCATTCAAGAGGTCAGAATTATAGTGTGCACTTTCCTATGACAGAATCTGCGTTTTTCTAAATGTATTCTGAATATTTTATATATCTTCCAATTTCTTCACAGGAAATTCAAGTAACAGTTTTTTTTAAGTACCAGTTACGCTGTGGTGAACGTAGATATAATCACCCTTATTGCAATCACTGATGGTGTACTCGTCATTATGAAATTAAACGCACGGCCTACCACACACATCATCACATTCACTTCAAGTGGAAACATGTGAGCTTCTTGACTCGCTGCACCCATTGTAGCCGTTTCCTGTGGCCGGCGAGCCCTTCCCTCCCTCCGGATGATTTACACACATCCATCATGGTCCTAACTGTCAACACGCTCTCTCGCAATGGGTCCTAAATACCTAAATGCATCATTAAGCAATCCGCCGGCCCACTTGGCTTCCACTTCGTGTGGGAACGGCGACTCCTTTGCCAACTTCCTTCGCACTCACGAGGGCGTTCCTCCAAATCGGATTGCACCGATTGGAGGAGTGGGATGAGTCCGGAGGAAATTGAATGAAGCAGGATGGCACCCGCTTTCACAGATGGTCACCGACCTCCATGCATCTCTTTCCGCTGTCTGGGTGACTTATTTAGTTCTTTGGTTTTCCTTCTTCCGTATGAAGAATAGTCTTGTGAGGAGGTGGACCTTACCGGACGTTACTCAACCCAGTGTTGCCACATTCTAAGGACTCATTTCCCTTTTAAGGGGTGAAATTTCCCTTTTAAGGGACAAAACTTCTCTTCTAAAGACCAGAATCTCCCTCTTTAAGGGATAAAAATTTCCCGTTTTCGCCCAATTTTCCCCTTCGCTTGGAGAAATTTAAAAAAAAATAATCTGTGGTAGTAGTGTTGGTAATTTTGTTGCCCCATGTTCGTATACAAAAAAAAGTGTTAAATAAACAAGTATATATATATATATATATATATATATATACCAGACTCAAGACTCATTGCTACTAGGACATAGTTTCTCTGTTATTATCGTTCAATGGGTGTAAACACTTTTTTGGGACACTCGGTTCAATAGAAATAGATGTAGGTTTAAGCTCAAAAGAATGGAAATAAGATGTGACATCAAAAACCTGTGGATATGAATTTGGTATCTAATATAATCAGCACTAATATCGAGTCCGATGTCTTCAAATTTCCATGCAATTTTGGTATTTGTCATGAAAATTCCCCTCTTCCCTTCCTGTAGTAACATTTCAAGCTGGGTTTAGTCACTCATTCTTTCCAGCTACGAGGTTCACGTATTGCAGAAGCAGCAATCGCCCACCTAACATGTGTGAGGAAAAATGAAGCCTCTCAAAGAAACAAATTGCCTGTGAAGAGAAAAACTAGCTAATTGAAGCTGTTGGAAAAGGAAACACCTGTGTTGACGTCACATGGTGACACGTGCACGTGCTCGATACAAGACCGTGGAATCTATTAAATTAACCTTATTTCATTTTCCTCGTTCGATAACCACTCAACCGATGTTTTCAGACTTTGTTTTTTTCCCTTGGGTAATTTGATTTACCTGCCGATACCCATCTCGGCGAGTTGTAACGTCAAGGCATCAAGACGAGCAAAAAAGGGTTGTGGAATTATAAGTTGGAGGATTGGACTGATTTGTATGCACGAAATGTAATGTATTGCTGTTGGGATTGCGAATAATCTCGTAGACTTATCTTTCACACTTGCGTTGACAAGTGGAGCGAACTATGAAAAACCTGTTCTTGATGCATTTCTTGCAGCGGGTGAACTTGGTACATTGGTGTTGGCCGAGTAATTTCATGCCGGATCTTCGTGGCGGTTAGATTACGACGCCAGAGGTCTCGGGTTCCAATTCCGGCCTGTGTGTTCTTTGTGGTTATTTCATGATATTATCACTCATCGTCATCGTTGCGATTATCCAGAAGTGTCAGAAAAGCGACCCTTAATAATGAAAATCAAATCAAATGAAGAGTAATTTCATTGAGGCGGATTTATCCTGCCATCTTAGTTTGTACGTAAATATCGTTCGTGTACACTCACAGACAATTCTACTTTCTAACAAACCCATTAACTTCCAATGAAATTATTACAACCAACAAGTGTCTGTGGCTCTACCCCATGTAGGGTCAGAAATGTAGAATTTGCTATAACTGATAAAAGTTTTACAAATCCAAACGACGATTGCTGGTACTTTAATACTTCTTTGTGCGGTTTATCCTCTATAACTTAGGATCCCTTCACATTATCGCAATGAAGCATTACGAGTTTAAACTCAAAGTTCAGAATAAAACCTACACCATCGCATTCACGATTCAAAACAAAGTGTTTTGTTTCATTTTGTTTATTTAATGCCACATTTCTGCCACTTTTGGCTAATCGCAACGATGGGAATAAATGGTGATACGATCAAGTGGATGAAGAGACAATTACAAGCACACATGGATGGCACAACACAAGCCTCACGGAGGATTACACCGGCTGTAGCGCCAGAGCCTCGCTGACCTGAAGTGTACTACGTGGAAGTGAGGTTCAAAACAAAGTAAATGACATCACTCTTCCAGCTTAAAATAAATTATTTGCGAAATAAGTATTGTGTCAGAACCTTATACAAAAAGCGATAGGAAGTAGAGGCATAGCTGATAGAAAAGGAGGGGGCTGTAGCCCCGGGCGCAGAGACAAAAGGGCGCCGAATGAGCAAAAAGAGAAAAAGTAGAAATGGGGTAAACGTAAACCCTATGAAAATATAGACTCGCTATTAAATTAATATTCTTTATCAGTTTAATCTATCCACAAGAACGTCACTCAGTGATCCAGCATGAATCGCAGAAATTCCACAAATAAACCAGAAAAGTGTCTTATGCGCATGATATTTATTATTAAACATGTATCTTCTCCAATAATTTAATGTTCATGTATGTTTTCTGAGCATTAAGCAGATATTTCTCCCTTGTACTTTCGTCACTTTCAAAATTATAATTCCTGTAAATGCGAATGCCTTAGAAGTTACGAGACGTAAAACAAAAGAAAATATGTTTTTATTATCACTAGACCTCTCGGCATATGTATATAAAAACAGAGGATCATTTTAACTTACCATGTCGAAACGTTCGATATCACGTAATAAATAGTCAATTATTAACAACTATGAAACAGAAGTACAGTCGAATGGAATTAATTATACCTATATTATTCTTTAACTGACAAATTCACAAGAAAACAGTACGCAAATTTTAACGTTTTTTTTACTTTATATATCTCTTCTGTTGTCGACGACCATCTTTTTTAAATCTCTAGTTTTACAGGACTATTCGTCTATCGTGTTCCGATATAATTTCTTAGGTTGATAAACTTGCAAATTGATATAATACCAGTAAGTCCAGAATAGATTTGTCCTTGTATTTTAATGGGAGAACAGTTGCCTGTCTGAAGGACTATCGTGCTGCCACCTACAATTGGCTTTGCCTAACCAGCCTCATTTTATCGTAAGGGGGGGTTGCATATATAATATGGGGCAAATTGTCCACCAGCATGTTCACTCACTTTGTTTTACAGAATTCGAAATTCAACAGCAATGAAGTTTGCAACCTCTGCAGCACCATCAGTACAATTTTCATTCCTTAAAATCACTTATAATGCAAGAGAAAATTCAATGGAATTAGGAATAGACAATTTTCCTGTACGTTGCGTGCGTTTTTGCTGCGATAATGTGAAGAATAATGAATCAATGAATCCCTTTACTTGTCCTGCATTTACTCTAAGGTAAAATGCTGGATCAAGCAGTCAAGTAGAATATTGACAGTCGTGTCATCATCTCCTAAGGTGATGACTACTAAACTTTTCTAGCCCTCCACCACAGTTTACATATGCTAATCTCCACGGAGCCATATCTTACTCTAAATAATTATAAAGACAATAAAATTCAATCACTGTGAGCCAGATCTTACAAATTGTTTGAAATGTTCTTTGTACAGGCTAATACATAATATAATGAGACTTAATTGTGATACGTTGCATGGTTAACTAAGGCACCAAACTCATTTGTAATAATTTTACTTTTAAAATTGAACGTATTAAATAACGCGTTATTATTCAAACCTTCAGTGATCTCATGGCCTCCCCAATCTCCTGATTAACATCAAAAGAGTACTTTATTTACGTCTCCATAATACAAGAAGTCCGTGTCAACGAGTCAATTACAATCTGGTTCTAAAAGAAAATAATAATCCTCTTAAAAATACCTACAATTATCCACTGGCGATTTCTCTCTTTTGGACTTATTAATTGCACCTTCCCCATTCATCTTTACTTCCAGTTTGTATTTCTACTTCTGATATATCAAGAGAAAACCTGATGTCAAAAGTTTGATTTTAATTCAACCTTATGCACAGATAGGCTAATCGGGATTGGACCTAGAGCTTAATGTTGGTTGGGAACAGCTATGAAACTCCACCGGGTGTCGAACTCGGCACCCTTTGGTTACAAGCCGACGACGCCAACAGGAAGGCTCTGCTTCTAATAATTTCATGTTTCGACACCTAATAAAGATAACACTGCTTTTCTTAGAGAATTCTAGTTGACTGTTAAATTTACGTAAAGATAATTAAAAAATTACCTCCATCAAATAACGAAACCTTCCAGGGCTTTAGTTCAACAAGGGCAATTAAGGATTTAAGTCTCTATTAGTCATGTAATTGGGAAGAGTCCAGTTGCTTTTGAAAATTTATCGAGCGTGTTGCTTAGGGCACTTGATAACGCTTCATTGCTGTTGACAGCAGAACTCAATCAGTAATTCACACAATATGTGGCTCTCTGTAAGGGGAGAAACATGTCACATATCAACAAACTAGTACCGTATGTACTAGGTGTAGAGGAGTAAAGCACCAATTAAAAGCTTCGATCTAATTATGTCCCGCTCGATACGGTTTTTTCGTAACAGGCTACGGCGGAAAAAAATCTATGCTCTTTACAGTGCCAATCAGAAAGTCTGTTCCCTTTGTGGCCAAATCTGCATTTTTGTATGGTACGAATTAGGGGTATGTAATGGGGCTTCCCCTAAGAAAATATTCTCCATTCCCTATACCTCCGGGGCCTCCCCGATGGCGCAGTGGTAGCGTCGTCGCCTTGTAATCAAAGAGTCCCGGGTTCGATTCCTGGTGGAGGCATATAGTGGCTCGGATCACATTTTAAACTGTAGGCCCAGTCCCGATTAGCCATACTGTGCATAAAGTGGACTGAAAACAACAACTCAATCAATCAATCAAACCATATACCTCGTTATTAATTTTTTGTGGGGCTGTTATTAGTCTGTTAATATATATGCTCACCATAAGTTTTAGCCATATAAATTCATTTGTATTTTTATAATTTTGGTGAAACTTTATAGTGCATGTATAATTTTGCAGGTAGTGCATATGACATATTTTTGTACACATTATAAAATATATTGGAGATAATTTTTTTTAAGGAAACTAAATTAAGATCACATAGGTTTTTCAATCTTCCTTTACAATCCACGTGTGAGGAAGATGTATGTAGAGATTTTTGTAAGGGTTTCACTACCTATACCATAGAAATTAGTTATTGGTAATTTGATAACACTGAACTAATGCCTAAACTTTTATGTACCAGGGATAGTCAAATTGAAACCATAAATCCGGTGAAGTATGTAAGAGACTGTATATATCTAAAGTTTGTTTGAGGTATGAACTGGTATTTACAAAACTGAAAGGCCTCAAGGTAGCAACATTGATCAAGTGAGCTTCAAAACAGTGTTTTTTGTCATTTCAAAGATGACGCCTCCTCCACACACTTGTACCTGTGAAAAGCAATGGTTCCTTGCCCTGTGAAAGCCGGAAACGTAAAGAAATTCTACGGCAAATGAAAATTCAACATGTCTGAATGCTTACCACATCAGCAAGTTTACGAATGGAGGAGGAAGTTAGACAGTGACCTCGGTTCCCACGCAGATGGGTGGAAATACCTTCGCGTTGGCTGATCTTGAAGTATACAAGCACTAACTCAGACTTGCGAATATATGTACATTAGCAATGGATCTAACTTAAAGTCTAGCATACTTGTGCAACACTGCATTCAGACTAAATACATAAAAATCGACCCGCCTTCGTTTTTACCTTTTTAGGAAGATATTTCTTTACAGGTACAGTTATTTTACGTGCAATATAATAGTAAGGTGAGAAATTGGCCTGAGAAGCATAAAGTGGCACATACGTTTTATACCGCTTATATGTACAAAATTACTACAATATGAAAAGTAGTTTTTGGTTGCACAAAAGTTGTTTGAAATTAATAGATATATCAAACAAGATGTCATTCTGTTCCTTTCCTATTTCCAAATTTAGAAGTAGCCTCTTCCGGGACACTACATGTAAAACATTGATTGATTGATTTTAGTTTATTTTACTTCGCGTTTTGTGCCTCTTGGCTAATTTGCGAAGATGGGGATGAGTGATGAAATGATGAAATTGATGAATGAACATTCACAAACAACCAAGCCCGAGCAGGATTCGAACCCGGGACCCTTGCCGTCGCAGCTCGATGTGCTAACCGCTCGGCCACAGGGTCCGGCTACATGTGAAAAATTACAAACTTTCAACTTGTCCCTTGCGTATAAAACCCCATTCTCATCTTTGAAGGTCGGCGGCGTTATACACTTGTGTTTTAGTTTCGTGGCGTTGATAGTTTCTACAGTTTATCTGTTTCGGAACTAATATAGCATTTTACTAACTTACAGTTATAAATATCCTGTATACAAACTTCACAATGTATTCGGAATTTCGAATATATGACTGTGAACCCCGTACAGCGTGATGCATTAGTATTGCTCGACAAATTGTCCATGATTATTTTCGTTAATTTTTGTTTTGTATCCTACTTGTTTTTAAGAAGGACTGGGTTTTTACGTATGCTGGTGCAGAGACTGTGAGAAGATTGTTTTGGGTTTTGTTTCAATTCTTGAAGCTCTCATTGGGCAAAATAAAAACATTAACATGAGGTTGAACAATTTGCCTGTGAATACTTATGCATCCCATACTGTCAAGTGTATTAGAAGTTAAAGAATAGCGGAGGATTTTCATCCCGATAGTAATTTTCTTGTGGTCTGTGGATTGAAAAAAATATGACAGAGGTTTGAAACTTGGAACCCTGCCTATCTCTCTCTCTCTCTCTCTCTCTCTCTCTATATATATATATATATATATATATATATATATATATATATAAACACACATACACACATATAGATTGCAACTAAAGGCTTTGTAACATTTCGGAAAAACATTTTCCGGCGGTGCTGGACTTGTACGCCTCGTCGTTTTGGAAGGACAGGAACTGAAGAAGGGTGGAGAGCCGCTGTCAGACGCAGAGGGACAAGGGAACTGGCGGAGGCTGGGGGAGAGGAAGGGGTGGGGCGGAAATAGAAAGAAGAATTCAGAAAAGAAAAAAGGGGGAAAGCTTAATCTCATAAGGAAATAAAATGTTTCCGTTGAAAAAGATAGGGACTGACTGCTGGCAAAACTTCTTTATTTATGTCCGGTGGGATTTCAGCCAACGATGTCTTTTGTAGATCTGTTGTGAGTAAGGAGTGGAGTGGACGTTTTTGCGGGTTAATGCAATCCTGAAATGTAGTAAAGAGTGTTCGTTTTAAAAGGCACTCGTGTGTCAATGTTTCATCACCACAGTAAGTGCGACTTGAAACCTGATTCTTGAAAGCCAAGATGTCCTGACACCTGATATCGCTGACAAGTTACTTGTGTCTAAGGCCTGGTTTTATTCGCAATATACGAAAACATTTCGGAAAATTAAAGTTACCTTCATTCTGAACAAAAGTGCTGTACTGTTTTATACTCGTTACACCAGATGAAAATATCCATCACAATATTTTTTTTATGTATATTTCACACTTCACACCGTTAATATGCTGAAATGCATAGCTATTTAATTTTGTGATTAACTTTTACTCACTTCATCCATGATTAAATATTGGCTTGGGTTTTTGCATTTAACACAAATTACTTTGAGATCTTTTTGTACCTTTGGTCATTCTGCTGAAATGAACATTGTCTCTTATCGAATATAAAAACAAGTTTTCATGCACCGGTTAATTATGACTCTTGTCATTGATGATGACGAGAAGTGAAGTCGGGACTTCTTGGAGTTTTTGAGTTTTGTTTTAAGACCACTTTTATGCACAGGTAGGCTAATTCGGACTGAACCTAGAGTTTCAAGTGGGATCCGAACCACTATGTACCTCCACCGGGTATCGAACCCGGGATCTCTTGATTACAAGACGTTACCACTACGCCATCGGGAAGGCGGGACTTCTCCGAGGACAGGCTAAGGGAGCTGGGTAATCTTCAGAACCTCTTTCAACCCTCTTATTCAGGTAACGACGTACTTGCAACGCGAAGTGTGCCAGAACATGGCTCAGAATTCGGCTGTGCTACGAAAAGTGACTGCCTCCATACCGATTTTCCAGACTTTTAAACCATCATGTGTGTGTCCATATCAACAATCTTAGTGTCGAAACTAAAGGGGTCACTCTGTAGAGATGTTCTCCAAAAAGAAAACTTTCCTATTTTGTAAATTTCTTCATTACGTTGACCAAAATTACTAGGACTGAGCCGATACCTATTTCAACCGATTCTCACAGATACAGATACTTTGAGAATGGCAATAATCAAAATTTGTTCAAAATATTGATCAGTATTGGTGTGTAAATATTTTTCTCCAATTATATGCATCACTTTACTAATACATTTGCTTTAGAATGTTCAAGAATTACATCCGAATATGTTATGTAATAAGAAATACAGTTTCCGTGCAAAATTTGTGCAAAATAAAATGAAAGTTTGAATTTTGCATAATTTGCAGGATAATGAGACTCCGCAAAAGTGTCACGCGGCATTTTTGCGAACCCCGTGAAACAAGAAAACGCAGGAAAAAGTATCGGCTAGTATCGGTAGATGAATTTCAACCGATACTTTCCGATATCGATACATCGGCTCAGCCCTAATAATTATGTAATTATGACTATTGTCAACAATACAAAACCCGCTTCAAAATCATCTTCACCCATATATAGAAAAAGATAGAGGAACAACCCCTCCCGCCCCCCGCCTTCCCTATCCATATTTCATAAAACGTTCTGGCAAATTTTTCAAATCTCAAACTGTCGATTTAACTTCAGAATGGCTGAAGCTAGAAAGTACCTCTTGGGCCATTTGATCTTTGCCTTTTCAGTAGGATGCCAAATGCTACCCGACTCCAGTGTGTACCCCCGCCCTTCCTTTCTACAGATTTAAAACTAAGCAGGGCAGAATATCGCACGCATTTCGACGTGTGATGGATCCGATATTTTTTTTTTCATTTTTCCAGATTTCGTTCTCTCCGTGCAGGCAGCAACCAACTCTGCATTGTCGTCAGCGGGTTGCCTACATATTAGGAAGAACGATGCTGGTCAAAGCAAAAGAGTTGTTATATCTATGCACAAGTCTACACTCAGTGACGCAAAAGCCCTTTGAGCGCATCTAGTCCGATAGCAGTAAATTGTCGATTTTTATTCTCGCTACCGAAGTTTCCGGTTCCGACCGATGGTGCAATGGTAGCGTCGTCGCCTTGTAATCGAGGGTTCCCGGGTTCGATTCCCGGTGGAGGCACATTGTGGTTCGGATCCCACTTTGAACTGTAGATCCAGTCCCGATTAGCCTTACTGTGCATACAGTGGACTTAAAACACCAAATCAATCCAATCCGAGTTCCGAGCTGGGCAATGCTGTTATTCGTAAATATTATTCATAATTTTCGTCTAATCATCACTAATCCTCATCGCCGCGATTAGCCAAAAGTGACAGAATAGCGAAGTAAAGTAACCAAATAGAAATGCAAACTACATAGATGTAAATCAAAGATGTTGAACATGAAAGAAAACAAACAAACACACACACACACATTATATATATATATATATATATATATATATATATAACCTGTAACTAATCGATTTAAATGAATTGTTCTTTGTTTAATTTCCCCCTCCCCCTTTTAACATGTTTTAGTTATTTACAGTCTCTGCCGTCCGCTTGGTGGTCGATCTTGGTAACGCTTTCGATCTCGTCAGGAAAGTGAGTCCTGGCATGGGTTTGGGTGTTCCTTCATCAATTTCATCAATTATCACTCATCCTCATCGTCGTGATTAGCCAAAAGTGGCAGAAACGTGGCGCAAAGTAAAAAAACTACAAATATAAAAATAGCGTCTGCTCCAGGCCCTGTAATATGATACGAAAATACCACATCTGCGAATCTACTCAACAGCCCTCAGCCAGCAAACAAGAAAAACTCATCTGCCTGTTTCGCCTTATTAGTTAAGCAATTATTTTCCCTGGTCCACGTCACAATCGACCAGGTAATGAAAATGCATGCGTTCCTCACGCTTAATGTCGTTTTGCTGGAGTTATTGGCGCAAAGTGAGCGCTTTAAAATACAATCCTCCCCCGCCCGGAGGTACGCCCGGAGTCTCCTCGTTTACGACCCGTGGAATGGCCGTAACGGAGCTCTGCCTTCCGGGGACAGGAAGGGGGGTTAATTCTCATTACAATTTCCCTCGCGGCAACAGAAATATCCCACTGCGAAACAGCACCCTTGTTAAATTTGTTCAATATTGAATTAGGAAATGCTGTAAGTGTATTGGTACGCTTGTCTTTCTTACCGGGAGCTTTCATCTATCACTGTACCTTTTAACCTATCAAGGCTCGACTGGATCTTTGGCCGACGCTAGGGCATCTGTTTTCGAATTTTCCTCTCCTTTCGAAAAACTTCCATGATATTCCAAAATATTAAAAATTTCAAAAAAGTAAAGTAAAGTGCTCCCCTGTAATTTGAATCACGCCATTAAGGCATAATGACACAAGAACTCTTCTATATATAGTTCAAAATGTATCAATGTTTATTTTTAATTGCATTTTCAAAATTTATGTATTTTTAGGTTATTTTTGCAAAATATTTCACACATATGTTAAAGTCTTTCCGTACCATTTTTAGAATCATATGTAAAGATTAACAAACAAAAATTTCTCCCAAATAAATATCATGTTTCTACATTCCTTTTGAATTGTGCAAATGTCTATTTGAAATGCATTTAGTTCATTAATGTGGTTATTAGGGAAGCTGGAAAACATGTCAAAAGGCAGCGAAAACTGCGAAACTAAGGGCGTACAAAATTACAGCTGTTCAAGAATTGAAGGATCCAGATAAAGTTAAACATGTAGATTACTGTAATTTGTTTTTAATATTTATTGTGCGTAATCCTGATATTCTGAAAATAACGTGGTTTACTGATGCAGCCTGGTTTCATCTCGCTGGGTATGTTAATTCTCAGAATACACGGATATGGGCAGCTGAAAATCCACATAGTGTAATCGAAATTCCGTTGCACTCACAGAAAGTTGGGGTTTGGTGCGCTGTCTCAGCATCATGTATAGTGGGTCCAATCTTCTTCAATGAAACAGTGAACACAGAGCGGTACAGGGCAATATTCATGGAATTTGTTGAAAGTTTGGACGACATTGAACTCACACAGGGTTGTTTTCAACAGGATGGTGCTACATGCCATAGATCGCATGACAGTATGGCATATTCTACTGAATATTCTATCAAATATGTATATTGTGTAACATTTTAAAATGTTTTTTTGTCCAATATTGTGGTTTTGGATATGTTGTAAATCATTTATCTTATATTGTACTGTGTTTACTATTTCAAATATCTCAAGTTTCAAAAACCTGCATGTCAATATAATTTTGTAAACTGCTGTACTAAGGCACCAAGGCTGTTCACGGCAGTATAAACACGTTTAAATAAATACATAAATAAAATAAATATAGGGGTGTGGAGTTAGGGCCCCACACTTTCTTGATCACGACCGAAAGTGAGAGTGATGTGATCAGCACCACGCCCCTGGCCGCCTTTACACAACAGAGTTTCCTCCAGGTACCCACTTTATACGACCCTGGATGGGAGCCGGAGCCGCTTGAACAGGTGGAAAATATCCCGGTTCTCCCCCGCCGGGAATCGAAACCGCGTCTCTCGCATGGTAGTGAGACGACGTAACGACTTTCTTTTTTTAAAGAAATACCCCTATGCGGAAGTATACCCCGACAAATACAAACATCCATGTCCTAACCTGGATTCGAACCCGGGACCCCTGGCGTCGTAGCACGCTGAGCTAACCACTCCGCCACGGAGGCCGACTATCGACTGAGCTACCGCGACTATATACTCTGAAAAATTGCATATGCTTAGTATTATTTCTAGAACATGCACGTGAATCTTCATGTTAGTCTAGGAGCTAGACGAGTTCTGTTGGAATTTTGAGAGACAGAAATTGTGTTTGTTTGTATGATTTTTACTACATGTAGGCATTTAAATTTTAAAAAATGGTCATTTGAACTGACTTGTGGTTGGTTATTTTCTAGAAATTTGCGCCATTTTGAATTTTCTATAATTTTTTTCTTTATTTAATATGGGGGAGTAGTATGTCATTTCATAGGTTTTCTAGTACGCCGAGCTAAAAAAAATCACAGATTATGCTCTAGAAATAAGAATAAATGGTATGTGATCTTTAAACTTTGAAGGGGGGACATTAAACAAAAGAACCTGAGCAGAACCACGTGTCCGGTGCATCGTACTCGCGCGTGAAAGGGAGGGGCAGAGTGGAGGAGGCTTCCTTATGGCCCGAGTTGAGCGGATGGAGAAAACTTTTAGCGGAAGGGTATTTTGTTTGTGGTCGCTCTATACCCATTTATTATAAGACTTTCCTTCTTCTTCTTCCTCTTTCGCCTCATATCATCGTATGAGGCTTTCAAACTAAATAATAATTTAATCGAAAACAATACGATATTGTTATACCTGCAGAAACTCATAATTAGGAAATGGATTTTAAGGTGCAGCAGCTTTCCAAAAATATATCTGTTTTCATACCGGTCGTTTGAGATATGTATTTTAGAACATGAAATAAAGTAAAATGAACACACTTTGTTGCACTTTTTTGCACCTTTTCGTGCGATCAGCACATTTATCCCCTTTTTAATCCCTCTTTGATGCTTCAGCACCTTTTTCTTTCATGTTTTATTAAAAAAAATTAGACATAGAAGTAAATGATTTTCACTCTTCTTGAGCAGCTATATAAAATCCTATAGTCTCATTTTGTAGAGCAGAACCAGAGCTATAAAATAGTATAAGATAATCAATGCAGCCCCAACAGTTCCCAAGATAATGTAGCAATACCAGCGAAGGAAAACACAAACTTCAACAAAACCTATTCGGCAGAACCACAGTTCTCTATGCGGTCCGCGCGCATTATATACAGAAGGCGCAGAAAAAGAGAGCATTGAATAAAGACATTTTATCAGCACTTTTCTTTGCACCTTTCTGAAGACATTTCCAGAACCTTTTTTTTCCCTTTCCCGACCATAATTTTGCACCTTAAAATCCTTTCTCTAATCATATTAATATAAATACCTATTAATATATTAAAAAAAGATATATTCAAAGCTTCTAAGATCAAATCCTTTGAATAAAATCCAGCTTAAAAAAGGCATCGCATATAAAGCAAGTCTAGAAAAACATGTACAAGAAATAGTTATATCCATTTTATTAATTGTTTATAGGAAAATTCCCTTATCTCTTGATTTTAATTCGGAAATATCCCTCCAAAATATTCCCTCTGAGAATGACAACACTGTTCTGACCATTCTCTAACCCTTCCGGTTTTCCCAGGTGTGACATTGCATCGAGGCGTCTCATTGAGTGAGGCATGTTCGCGTTCTCCCACGACGGGCTTTGAGGGGAGGGGGGACGGTCATAAGCGCCCCCTTGTGTGTGCACAGCGTTAATGAATCCATTTAACAGAAATGGAGCCCTCGGTCTGCTGCGGTTGATAGTGGCGGTCCACTGTTTTTTTTATTTTTTTTTGCTTTTTTTATAGTGCAGGAAACCCTCAAAAGTGTGCTTGTCGCCTTTGAAACTTTTCGTCACCGAACCAAATTACCCCATGGGATTGGGGCGGAGGAGAGGGTAATACGAGACTCGCTCGGCGTGCTAAACGAGACAAAAGCTATTGAAATTAAAAATATCTGGGGGAAAATTTGATTTCAGTGGATCCAATTTCGAATCTAACATTCCCAGTTATACTTTCGGAAGGTAAAGGTAAAAAAAAAAAACTATATGAAATGAAACTCAATTTTTAACTCGTTTTTTTATTTATGTTACAATAAAAATAATATAAAATCCTGTATTTGCATTCCTGAATTAAATCTCTGGAGTAGATTCTTTTTTTATTAACATGGGTTAAGTTGAAACTTGCTTGACAATTTTACAGTTAACGGGCAAGTTAAGGTGTGTCGAATGTGGGTGTGAAATCTGACATTTTCGCACAAATCCTGTTGCGCCTTTGTCACATTTGATTTAATTTGTTTTTTAGCGTCCCCTGAGGATGAGTGGTGATGTGATTAAATTGGTGAAGAGACGCAAAGAACACCCAGGCCTGGATTCGAACCCGAGACCCCTGGCGTCGTAGATTGCTGTGATAACCATTCCGGCACGGACACATGTAAATGCACGTGTTTCAACAGAAGAAAATAAATCTATGCAAAAACCACGAAATGTATTTCAACGTAATTACACCCTATTTTAAGCACAAAACAGAAATCCCATCACTTCGAGAAAATATATAGACGATGTGTCCTTTAATGAGTTGTTACAACAGTTAAGTGTCTCTTCACAATATCTGCAATTTAAATGTTTCTTACTACACTTCTTCTGCACTCTCTTCCGTGTAGAGACTACTTTCGCCTTCGATTCGGCCTGTATTTATTTCAACACCAGAATTACGTTGTGAATACTTATGTGGGGAGTAAAATTGGTCATTGTACGACTTGTGAGAAGATTCAACCCCTTTCGTTGTTTGCTGTTTTTCTACACACGCATATTATTTGATACACTGGAATGATTTCTCTTACCAATTCTCCGTCAATGCATCCATTTTCACGTCAGTTCTTGCAGGAGGTTCACGATTGTGCTCTGTACATTTCGTAATTCCTCTGTCGTGATCTGTACTTACAAGTAGATGTTTGAATTGTTGGTAAGATATTTTAAAATATAACAAATTCTCTCATATACCTTGGCCTAAAAGTTATATCTGACGTTGTATATAGGTGGCCTCAACGATGATTGTTAGCCCTGGGCCTATCTATGCAAGGTACTTTTGTCCACGTTGTAGAGTGACACCCTGTACGCGCGTGAGATTTCATCATAACCATGCGCACAGCTGTGATTCAATTAGGATAGTTCACATTGTATAATATATGGTTAAAGATAATACTAGATGACGAACAAAACTTGCTAAATAACCCCGCTACAATAGTTTCTATCAAAATTCTGCCAAGAATATTACTCATCTGAAATTTTGGGCCAGTGTCACAAGAACCTATCAGTTGTCCTCCACTTGGCAACTGCTGTCTCGTCCTTTTCCCCAATTCATCCTCCAATCCAAAGACTCCTGGAACTTTCTCCAGAGCTTCTGGAGAGCTGAATCTAAAGTGGTAATTCCAGATGGGGACGACGGCTCCCTTCCCCTGGGAACGAGGGAAATCCAGGACCTTAGGAACTTGCCAACAGACACTGACCAGATAGGTGACATTGTGGAGCCTTCCTGAATATACCTCGTCTTTGAAGAGGATGAAGTAGTAAATTCACTGTTTGAAGTTCTCATATTTTACTTACTGTATACTTACTTTGAAAGTTACCTTGTCATTTTGACAGTTCCTTGCTCCTCGAGAATCGGTAATTTTGTCAAACTAATAACGTTCAACCAATGACCTCTACTCTGTTTTCTTCTATCGTCTTCACACTTATCTGTTTCAATAAAGAAGATG